>NW_012267230.1:4889730-4895680 GCF_000151885.1 Dipodomys ordii
CACTTCCAGCTTTTTTCTTTTTGCTTATGTGGTGCTGAGGAATCGAACCCAGGGCCTCATGCATGCAAGGCAAGCGCTCTACCACTGAGCCACCTACCCAGCCCCATGTAGAACGTTCTTGCCTTAAGTTGAAGAGTACAGGGACATCACCCAAGCCCAGAGTTCAAGACCCATGACCCCCCCCCAAAAAAGTGTTAACTCCAAGAGTGATTAAGAGCAAAGATAAACACTTAAAGTCAGACTATGTCTTTATCATATTATATATATATATATATATATATATATATATATATATATGTCCAAGAGTTCTGTGTCTCCCTTTAAGCACCCACACTCTGTTAGAATGAGCCTCTACCTTCCTGCTTGGCTGGCTTGCTTATTTAATAAAGCTCTGCCAAGTTTTCTTACTATTGTGACTTGTCCAGAAATTCTTACTCTGTGATCCAAGGACCCTACAAGGAGAGTCCCTACTTCTAGAGGGAAACTGCACAAACCCTCCCCTGGACCTGGTGTCACTAACACTTGTTCAGTCTCAAAATGCACATATCTGTTAGTCTTTTCATGTACTTGGTGCACTAGAAGGTCACTCTTCACAACAGGATCTTCAGTCCCCCAAAATTTGCATGTGTGCTGGTACTGGAGCTTGAATTCAGGGCCTTGTGCGCTCACTCTGGCCTTTTCGCTCAAGGCTGGTGCTCCACCACTTGAGCCACACCTCTACTTCCGCCTTTTTTGTTGGTTAATTAGTGATAAGGGTCTCAAGGACTCTCTGGCCCTAGCTAGCTTTAAACCTTGGTCCTCAGAATTCAGCCCTTTAAACAGCTAGGATTACAGGCACAAGGCATTGTATCTGGCTTTGAAAATCTTTTCAAGAGAATATTTGCTACCTGACATCAGTGTGACCTGTTCTCATTTCAACCTGGCTAACTAGAAGGGATAACTATGTTTCATAATGATGGCTCCAGTGGCTTTGAGCGATCTTATTTAGTCAAGCAAGGAGTTGGGAGTGGGGATGAGATCATTGTGGCCATTCGGGGGGCCACAATGTTGGGGCGCTGGGACAGAAGGAAATGCATCCTGGAATATTCAGTGTACTGCAGGTGTAGTTTAGACTTCCAGGAGGCCAGGCCGAATCAAGGACGCCCAGGTTCCAGAGCGTCCTCTAAGAAAGAAAACTGGTTTGGGGGAGGGTAAATGCGGGTCTGAATTGCCAGTCACGGTGCAAGGCGAAAGGGCACCGCTAATGAGAGCCTGACCCGGGGCCCAACAGGATTGGAAAGCCACTGGGGCGATTAGCAGGAGACGGCATCAGTGTGGCTCTGACAGCGTGGGGCCCCAGAGGCACCCAGGACAGTGAAGCTGCTCGGGCCTTGACCCCAGGGCGGGCTCGGCGCGGGCGGAGGAGCCGCACACAGGTGGCTGTAACGTGAGCCGCGCTCGGGGCCAGGGCGGCCGCGCGATCGCGGGTTGGCTCTCGGAGAGGGAAGGGCGCGGTGGCGCTCCGTGCTCCCCGCCCCCGGCCCCCGCGGAGGCGTCGTCGCAGCGGAGCCTCCGAGGACGCGGCGCCAAGGCCCAGCACCCACTCGGGAACTTCCGGCGACGCTCGGCAAGGCCCTCTCACTCCCCCCCCCCCCCCCACCGCAGCTTCGGGTCCCGGCCGAGCCGGAAACAACCGAGCGGATCCGGAAACAGCCGACAGGACCCGGAAGCAGGCCGCGCCGTCATCAGGGAGTGCGGGAATCCGCCGTTTGAGCTGAGGTGATGGCGGCAGCTGCGCCCGCGGCTCCAGGCGAGGACCGGCGACTGAGACGGCCGAGGGGTGGTACGTCGAGGCGTGTACGCGGGGAGCGGCGGACCAGAGGCGGCGTCGAGCTCCGCCGCTGGGGCGGGAGGGGGGAAAAGAGGGGGACCCGGGGGAAAGGGGCGGGGCAGCCGGCGGGAGGGGGAGGAGGCGGGGCCTGAGCCGCGAGAGCAAGGGGCGGGGCTTGAGGCCCAAGGGATAAAGTGGGTGAGGCGGGAAGGGGCGGGGACACCAGGAGGGTGGGGTCGCGAGCGAGGGAAGGGGATTGGGTAAGCCGAGGGAGGGGGCGGGCTAAAGACTGTGTAAGGCCGAGTATGGCGCGAAAGGTGTTGGGAAGGGGCGGGGCCAGGTGAGTGGGGCGGGGCCAGGTGCTGTAGTAGAAGGTTGTGAGACTTGCTGATGTGCCAATTTGATGACTGGGGTTTGTGGGGGGGGATAAGGCAAACGATGGGGAGAGAGCCTGATTCCTGTCTTCCACAGCGCTGGATCCCTCACTGCAAGAGGGATCAGAGGTTGAAGGTGAGTCAGGTGAACTCTGCCGGCTTAGGGCCGAGCTGGCAGGTGCCCTGGCAGAAATGGAGACTATGAAGGCTGTGGCGGAGGTGAGCGAGAGCACGAAGGCCGAAGCAGTGGCTGCAGTACAGCGGCAATGCCAAGAAGAGGTGGCATCGCTGCAAGCCATCCTGAAAGGTGAGAGGGGGGGTCTCCTCCAGACCTGCTTTTCGCCCAGAAGAGGGAGTAAAGGACAAGAATGGAATCGGATAAGTTATGAACTGCTTAATCTAACCCTAGGTCTGTCTGTGCAGTAGTTAGGGGTTCTTTCCTCTGATTTGCATACAGACGCTGTATATCAGGTCAGAAGCTGTCAGTTACAGTTAAGTTTAGCTCCCACCCTCTACCTATTCCCTTGCTCTCTCTGTCATTTCTCATGTTTCACTGATGACTGATCAACCCTGAAGATGAGCAAGAAACATCTCAGTTCCCCGAACCAGCCACATTTTAGTCGGGGCTGCAGAGTCAACCTTAGGCCCAGCCTAGTTCTTTGGTTTCCTTCCTTCCCCTGCATGCACCTTCCTCCTCCTTCTTCTGCTTCATGGCCTCACCACTTGGGAAGCACCAGCTCCCCTGACCCCAGGTCCCCAGCTTCTTTTCCTGTTTCCTGCTCACTCCTCTAGCGAAAGGCCAGACTTTCTGAAGCAGATAGCAGGCGGGTGGGTCCCTGCTGTCCTTGGGCTCTCCAGGATTATTGTCCCACCTTCACAGCCTCTGTGTGTGATCTACTCTTGAAATTGGCTTCCAGAGTAAACTGCCTAAAATTCCCATCCCATCATGCCCTTTTCCCTTTAACAACTGCTCCTAGACCCAAACTTCTGGAGCTGTTTATCACACTGCTAATTATCTACATACTTGTGCAATGTAGTCATCTATATATGACTTCTTGCCCTCTTACCCTTAATATTTATTCTTTAAATAGTCCTACTTTTTTTTCTCTTTTCTTTTTGGTCGGTTGTGGGGCTTGAACTCTGGGTGCTGTCGCTCAGCTCTTCAGCACTTTACCACTTGAGCCACAGCGCCACTTCCAGTTTTCTGGGTGGTTTATTGGAAATAAGAGTCTCACAGACTTTCTTGCCCGGGCTGGTTTTGAACCCTGATCCTCAGATCTCAGCCTCTTGAGTAGCTAGGATTACAAGCGTGAGCCACCAGCGCCCAGCTAGACTTACTTTTTGTGTGTGCTAATACTGGGTCTTCAACTTAGAGCCTGGGCACTGTCTCTTAGCTTTATCACTCAGGGCTGGAACTTTACCTCTTGAGACTCAGCTCTACTCGAGGCTTATTGGTAGTTTATTGGAGATGGGAGTCTCATGGACTTTCCTGCTTGGGCTGGCTTCAATCTGAAATCCTGAGATCTCAGCCTTCTGAGTAGCTAAGATTACAGGGGTTACCTATTAGCTAAGTGTTTTATGAGTGTAATCTTTGTAACAAAGTATGGATTAGAAATAATTATCATCTCCATTTTACAGAGAAGCCTCTGAGGGCCAAAGAGTTATAAAAATAACTTTCTTAAAGTTATAAGCTAAAAGCCAAGTGCTAGTGGCTCACATCTGTAATCCTAGCTACTCAGGAGGCTGAGATCTAGGATCACAGTTCAAAGTCAGCCTGGGCAAGAGAATCCATGAGATTGTTTTTTATTATCTCCAATTCACTACCAGAAAACTGGAAGTACTGTGCTGTGGTTCAAAGTGGTAGAGTGTTAGCCTTGAGCAAAGACACAGGGACAGTGCCCAGGCTTTGAGTTCAAGCCCCATCACTAACCAGAAAAAAATAAAAAAAGCAGATTTATTTATTTTTATTTTTGCCAGTCCTGGGGCTTATGTTGATAGGCAGGTTTTTATTATTTGAGCACTGTCTCCAAGCCTTTTTTTTTCTTTATTTTTGGAGGGAAAATACAATTTATTTTTATTTTTTGCCAGTCCCAGAGCTTGAACTCTGGGTCTGGGCACTATACTGAGCCTCTTTGTGCTTAAGATTAGTGTTCTACCACTTAAGCCACAACACCACTTCCAGCTTTTTCTTTTTCTTTTTTTTGGGGGGGGTCAGTCGTGGGGCCTGAACTCTGGGCCTGGGCAGCGCTGTCCTCAGTTCTTCAGCTTAAGGCAAGCGCTCTACCACTTGAGCCACAGCGCCACTTCTAGCTTTTTCTGCTTATGTGGTGCTGAGGAATCGAACCCAGGGCCTCATGCATGCAAGGCAAGCACTCTACTGCTGAGCCACCTTCCCAGCCCGACTTCCAGCTTTTTCTAAGTAGTTTATTGGAGATAAGTTTCACAGACTTTTCTGCTTTGGCTGACTTCAAACTGTGATCCTCAGATCTCAGCCTCCTGAGTAGCTAAGATTACAGGCGTGAGCCACCAATAGCTGGCTACAAATTATTTTTCTAGATATCTTTAAGTAGGTAAACAAAGGGATTTCAATTCAACATGTCAATTTGTGAATACAATGCATCTTGATCAATGTTGCTTTAGTTGTTTTTTTCTGGATAAGGTCTTCCATTTTTGCTTGGGGTTGGTCTTAGTAGTTACAGGTGTATATAGGTATGTACTACCATGCTTGGCCTAGAAAGCAGATTTGAACCCAGGTAGCCTGTCAATGGAAACTTTACATCTAACATTAGTACATGTTAAGATAAATATCTGTGCAAACACAAAATGTTCGTGTTCCACCCAACAGCACCTCTACTGGCTGCTGATCTGGAAGATAAATTCCAAACCTCCTGGCCTGGCATTCAAGGCCTCAGGAACCATGTACCGTCACCCTCTTTACCTTCCCAACGTCTCTTCTCAGGCATCTTGCTTGGGCTTGCACACTCTGCCTTGACACCATGCCCAGATGGACCAGCTACTTTCCCACCTTGAGGACTGCTCCTGTTGGTCCTGTTACCTTCTGAGTCCTTCCCTGCTTCAAGATAGCGCCCCCTCCTGGCCAAGCTGGCAGAGCACGGCTTCTTCTAGAGGGATCTAGAGCTGGGATTCAATGCGTCTCACTGCATCGTAATTAATGCCCTGGTGGTTTCTGTGTCTGATTAACTTTCTTCTTCTTCTTTTTTTTTTTTTTTTTTGCGAGTCCAGCCTGGGCACTGTCCCTGAGCTTCTTAGGCTCAAGGTTAGCACTCTACCATTTGAGCCACAGCACCACTTCTGGTTTTCTGAGTGGTTCATTGAAGATAAGAGTCTCAAGGACTTTCCTGCTCGGGCTGGCTTTTGAACCGAGATCCTTAGATCTGAGCCTCCTGAGTAGCTGGGATTACAGGTGTGAGCCACTGGCATCCGGCTCAGTTGTGGGGTTTGAACTCAGAGCCTTACATTCTTGCTCGCCTTTTTCACTCAAGGCTAGCAATCTGTCACTTGAGTCACACCTACACTTCTGGCTTTTTGCTGGTTAATTGGAGATAAGAGTCTCTCACATTTGTCTGCCTGGGCTGGCCTTGAATATCAATCTTTACGTCTTAGCCTTCTAAGTAGCTAGGATTACAGACATGAGCCACTGGTGCCCCACCAGTCCCGGTCTTAGTAAGTTTTAATTCAGATATATTGGGACCACATTGTGTGTGTGTGTGTGTGTGTGTGTGTGTGTGTGTGTGTGTGTGTGTGT
>NW_012267230.1:4896520-4898428 GCF_000151885.1 Dipodomys ordii
TTGCTACTCAGGAGGCTGAGACCAGGAGGATCTTAGTTCAAAGCTAGTCTGGATGATAGAAAAGTCCCAAGAGACTCTCTCCCAAAAAAGCTGAGCTGGAGGCCTGTCTCAAGTCGTAGAGTGCCAGCTGTGAGCAAACAAGCATGCCAAGCACAAGGCTTTAAGTTCAAGTCCCAGTACTGGCAAAAAAAAAAAAGACAGATCAGGGTAGAGAGGTAAGGAGATGGGAAGAGAAGGGGAACATGGGGCGCAAAGTCACCCATTGAGTTGGTGGTACAGTGAGCCCTGGAATCAGAAGTCCACTTGAGCATGCACATGTGTGTATGTAGTATACATTCATGCTGTGCATACAGGTGCACACGTAAGTGTGTATGTGTACATGTGTCCCTATATTCAATGCTAAAGGCACTCAAGGAAATGGTCCAGTGACCCAAGAGACTTCTTTACTTTCTCAGTTGATTCACAGGCCTGTCTCACTGGGTTGTGGCTTCCTGTTTGTCTTGGGGGAACCCCAGGGGACTCTACAGGTGCCTGGGCCCCATTTCCCTTCAACAGGCTTGAGGGGGCTTAGCGAAGAAGAGTGTGGCTGTGGGGATAGAGACAGTACTTTAGTAATTGTGCCCCTGTGTGCCTTTCATTCAGTCTCTGGTCCTTGAATTAGCTCTGTAGCTGCCCAGGCTCTTCTGTTCTTTCTTTTTTGTCTGTCCTGGGGCTTGAACTCTGGGCCTGGGCGCTGTCCTTCAGCTCTTCAGCTCAAGGCTAGGGCTCTACCACTGAGCCACAGCACCACTTTCTGTTCTTTCTTTTTCTTTTCTGTTCTTTTTTTGTCAGTCATGGGACTTGAACTCTGGGTCTGGGCGCTGTCCCTCAGCTCTTCAGCTCAAGGCTAGCACTCTACCACTTGAACCACAAGTGCCACTTCTGGTTTTTCTGGTGGTTAACTGAAAAGTCTCACAGATGTTCCTGCCCAGGCTGGCTTTGAACTGCGATCCTCAGATCTCAGCCTCCTGAGTAGCTAGGATGACAGGCGTGAGCCACCCACACCCAGCTTCTGTTCTTTCTTTTGCTATTTATTTTTAGTTAGTACTAGAGCTTAAACTCAAGATCTCATGCTTGTTATGAAGGCACTCTACCATTTAATCCATCTTCCCCACCCCTTCCTCCAGGTTTTTTTTTGGGGGGGGGAGTTGGGGGTGGGTAATACGAGTACTGGGGCTTGAACTCAGGTCCTTGCCCCTAATGCTGAGCTTTTGTGCTCCAAGTTGCACTCTACAACTTGAGCCATAGCTCCACTTCTAGCTTTCCAGTTCTTCATTGGTAATAAGAATCTTCATGGACTTTTGTGCCCTGGTTGGCTTCAAACCACATTCATCAGTTCTCAGTCTCCTAAGTAGCTAGGATTACAGCTGTGAGCCACCGGTGCCAAGCTCATGATCATTTGGTTTTCAGCTCACATTGCACTTCCTCTGGAAGACTACCCTGAAACCCTGGGTGCTTTGTTACTTCAAATTTATGTTTTTCCTAATAAGGCAGGATATATTAGGCAAAATGATGCATGGTAAATAGCAGTAATTGAGACACACTGTATTTAGAAACATAGAAGCATTATTCAGAAACAATGTATTTAGAGACATAGAAGCCTTATTGTCTTTGTTTCTTAAATACACTGTTTCTGAATATCAAGAATAAACATCTTTTTTTTTATGGGAGGATACATTCATACCTAAAAGAGATGCCTCAAAAAAATGGTCAAATATGTAAAGTTACAGGTCAGTATTAGAGATGCTGAGCCCAAGTAATAAAAGTGTAACACCAAGCCGATGGCTCATGCCTATAATCCTAGCTACTCAGGAGGCTGAGATCTGAGCATCACGGTTTAAAGCTAGCCTGGGCAGAAAAGTCCAAGAG
>NW_012267230.1:4904778-4912432 GCF_000151885.1 Dipodomys ordii
CTCCTGGACTTTCCTGCTCAGTCTGTCTTCAAACTGTGATCCTCAGCTCTCAGCCTTCTGAACAGCTAGGATGACAGGCGTGAGTCCCCAGCACTCAGCTCGAGGACCACTTCTTTGATGGAGTACACCTGAGAGACACATTGCCCAGCTGAACCCCTCCTATGTACCCGGACTTTGACCTTGCATATGTCCTCTTGAGTCATCCTATAACCACCTGATCTTCAGTTACGTTCCCATGTTGCCATCTCTGAGAAGCTGAAGGCTTGCCAGGGCACTCTGCCAGTCCATGTGGCACCCCTACAAATCTGATAGCAGAGAGGCAATGCCCTGAGCTCCTGCCCTTCCTGCCCATAGAGTCCATCAGCAGCTACGAGGCCCAAATCACAGCCTTGAAGCAGGAACGGCAGCAGCAGCAACAGAACTGTGAGGAGAAGGAGCGGGAGCTGGGCCACCTCAAGCAGCTGCTCGCCCGCGCCCACCCCCTGGACTCCTTGGAGAAGCAGATGGAAAAGGTAGGATGGCCTGGCCTAACAGCATTTGGAGCGCTTGTGAGAAATGGCAGCGTCCTGTCATCCGTCACTGCATGATTCCAGGTAGAGCATAGCGCTACTGTGTAATCAGGGACTTGGGAAGGATTTGGTTTGTTCTTTGCTAGTGAGTTGATCAAGTGTATCCCTCCCAAAAAGCCAGAAGTGGAGCTGTGGCTCCAGTGGTAGAGTGCTAGTCTTAAGAGAAAAAAAAAAAACTCAGAGACAGTGCCCAGGTTCTGAGTTCAAGCCCTAGTACATAACAGGGGACCTGGAAAGAAAAGGCTTCCTGTCCACAGTCCTGCCCTCCGCTGCTGCTACTGCGTCCAGGGTTCCTTCACGACCCTGGCACTGGATGGCTTGGCCCAGACGCAGCCCCTCTGGGGCCAGAAGGAGCAGTAGTAAGGCCGATTCTGGAGCTCCCCCTACATTGAGCCGCCATGTGCCCATGGCATGGGCCAGGACTTTAGGTGGAACCAGCCCTCTCTATAGACTTGGAGGCTAAAGGAGCTTGTGCGGGAGTCTGAGTGACTCAAGAGGTGGAAGCAGCGTGGGGCGGTGGCCGGTAGACGATGACTAGCAGCTTCCTGCCTCTGGGCCTGGGTGGGAAGCAGGCGCTCCTCACCGCCCAGCCCTGGGATGGGTGAGGCAGTTGTGGGTTTGGTTTGGCGTTGATTCTGTGAGGTAGAGGAGCCAAGCAGAGATGGCCAGAGACTGTTGACTCTGCAAGTTCAGCAGGATCCCAGAGACAGAGAGGAAATGGTCAGCCTTCTACTTAGGACTTGAGGGAGGGAGGATGTGTCAGGTAAGATGAGGGTTGATGGCAGGTGATTAAACACTCAATTTAGCACACACACACACACACACACACGTGCACACGCAAGTTGGATGTTAGTGAAGAAAGCTATGGTTTGTAAGAGGGCAAGGAGACAGGATGCTTTCCTGACTTAGGCCCTGGAACAAGGCCCACCAGCCCTCAGACCCCCGTGTTCTTCCAACTGCATTGGATCAGACAAAAAGATCAGGAAGATTCCAGGAGCTGTGGGGCTGAAGGAAAGCCTGGAGCAGACCTGAGGGTCCAGCTCGTTGCCCTCCCCATCCCCTGCAGGCCCACGAGGACTCAGAGAAGCTGCGGGAGATTGTGCTGCCCATGGAGCAGGAGATCCAGGAGCTGAAGGCGAAGCTGCTGAAGGCTGAGGAGCTGATCCAGGAGATCCAGGTGAGGGGAGCCCGGGGGTGCCCAGGGGAGGAGGGCACCCCCAGGACGCAGCCCTCAGCTTCTTCCCCGCATCGTTCCCTAGAGACGACCCCGGCTGCCCCCTGCTCTACATAGCTCTGCAGAGACACTGCCGCTGTCCCGAAACCCATCTCCCCCACTGGAGCCCCTGGAAGAGCTGAGCGGAGATGGGGGGCCCGCGGCTGAGGCCTTCGCCCACAACTGTGATGACAGCGCGTCCATCACCTCCTTCTCGCTGGGAGGGGCCGGCAGCAGCGCCTCCCTGCCCCGTGGACGCCAGGGCCTGAGCCCAGAGCAGGAAGAGACGGCCTCTCTGGTATCCACTGGCACCCTGGTCCCTGAGGGCATCTACCTGCCCCCTCCTGGGTACCAGTTGGTGCCAGACACTCAGTGGGAGCAGCTACAGGTGGAGGTACGTGGACTGGGCAAGCAGCTTGTGGGCATCTAGCTTCGATGAGTCCAGAGCCCATGCTAGAGCAAGAGTTGGGGTGCCACAGGACAGGAGAGCAATACCTCTCAGGGAACCGAGCCAGGCACAGACACAGACTTGAGAGGCATTATCATGGAGTGAGATGCCCACAACAAAACTAGAGCAGCAAGCGGCACAGGGCATGCCTAATGCGTGTGCGGCCCCAGACTCGGCCTCAGTTCCACCACAAAGAAATTGGAGGAGGTGTGAGAAACTGGCAAAATGGGAGACTCACAAGGACTGGAGCTGAGGTCTGGATGGTGGGGGAAGAGGCTGTTGGGAGGGGCAGTACTAGGGTTTAAAACTCGGGGCCTCCTGCTCACTAGGCAGAGGGCTCTTGTCATTTGAGCCACAGCTCCAATTTGGGCTTTTAGCTGGTTAATTGGAGATAAAAGTCTCAGGTACTTTTTTGCCCGTGCTGGCTTCAAAGCGCAATCCTCGGATTTCAACCTCCTGAGTTGCTGGGATTACAGGCATGAGCCACCAGCATCTGGCTCAAGTGGTAGAGTTTTGATAGACATCCAAGGTTCTGGTTCATTTCCCAGTATTACCGAGAGAGAGAGAATGTGTCAGACAGACAGACAAGAATTAAGAAAGGTAGAGATGAGACCAGGAGATGGTAAAGAGACGGTAGCAGAGACCAGAAGGGCTGTGGACTTGGCACCCACTTTGGAGGGATCCTGGGCGGGCAGGGCCTGCTGAGTGCTCGTTGTGGTAATGAAGGTCAGGTTGACACACTCCTGGCAAACAGCGTGTGCCTCATGGCTCGGCTACCCTTTGGAGGGGAAACCTGGAGACTGAGGCATGCGTCTGTGGCAGGGGCGGCAGCTGCAGAAGGACCTGGAAACTGTCAGCCGGCAGCGGGATGAGCTGCAAGAGGGCCTGAGGCGGAGTACCGAGGACTGTGCCAAACAGGTGGGTCCCAGCTCTGCGCCCGCCCCTGCCTGGCCTCCGGCCGCCCGCTGCGCCCTCCGAGTTCCCTGATCTCTCTCTGCCTCTTTCCATCCCCAGATGCAGGTCCTCCTGGCCCAGGTCCAGAACTCAGAGCAGCTGCTCCGGACCCTGCAGGGCACCGTGAGCCAGGCCCAGGAGCGCGTGCAGCTGCAGATGGTGAGTGCCTGGCAGGGCGGGAGGGTGGGCAGCACTGGGGAGGGTCTGGGGAGGCCTGGGCCCTCCTCCCTGCAGCTCTGGTCTTTCTCTGGAAATAGTGCCTGGTAGGTAAAGGGTTTGGGGATCATCTAGCAGTAGAGTTCTCATTTTCCTTGAGCTTAACCTTGAGCTTGTCAGGCAGGTGCTCTTACCACGGAGCCACACTGCCAGCCCTTTTTACCTTATTTTTTCAGGTAGGGTCTTGCACTTTGTTCGTAGGGCCTGCGTCAGACTATATAGTCCTCCTACCTACTGTCTCCCTGTCGCTGGTATCACAGGTACCTACCACCATACCGAGCTTGTTGGTTGAGAAGGGTGTCTCCATAATGTTTTCCTCGGATGAGGCTCAATACCTGGCCCCCAGTCTCTGCCTTCCAAGTAGCTGAGATTGCAGTCATGAGGCACCACACCTGTCTGAGCGGTGTGTTCTTGAATCAACTCCACGCTTCACTAGCTGGAAAACCGAAATAATGGACCTTAGTTTGCAGATACTTGCCAAGGCCAGAGGGGAGGGCTCAGTGAGTAAACAGGGGTCAGATGTGAGGCTGGGGGTGCAGACGAAGGACGTGTGGGAAGGGGGTCCCATCCCATAATGACACTGTTCCCGCCCTGAGGTGTGGGCTCCAAGAAGCCGGCTGTTCTGATTTTGCAAAGAAAAATAGGAATCCGGATTGTGGACATATTGTGTCTTTATGTATTTGTTTTTGTCTGTCAGTCCTGGGGTTTGATTTCAGCACCTGGATGGCGTCCCTGAGCTTTTTTTTTTTTTTTTTTTTGCTCAAGGCTAGCACTCTACCGCTTGAGCCACAGCTCTACTTCCATCCTTTTAGTGGTTAATTTGAAGATAAGAGTGTCATGAATTTTACTGCCCGAGCTGGCTTTGAACAGTGAAGTGATCCTCAGATCTCAGCTTCCTGAGTAGCTAGGATTATAGACATGAATTTCAGGTGCCTATACGTGTGCGTGCGTGCATGTGTGGGGTGTGTGTGTGTGTGTGTGTATGTGTGTGTGTAATATATTGAAGAAAACTTTTCAGTATTGGGGTCTCATGATTGCTCAGGCTTGCTTCTTCATAGCTGGTGTTCTACTATGTGGGTTACATCTCTGGTTCTGCTTTTGGCTGTTTTTTTTTTTTTGGTGTTGTTGTTGTTGGTTGTGGGGCTTGAACTCTAGACCTGGGCGCCATCTCTGAGCTCTTCAGCTCAAGGCGAGCATTTGAGTCACAGCCTCACTTCTCGTTTTCTGGTGGTTTATTGGAGATGAGTCTCATAGACTTTCCTGCCCAGGCTGGCTCTGAACCGCGATCCTCATATCTCAGCCTCCTGAGTAGCTGGCACCAGCTACTCGGCACCGTGCTTGCTGGTTACTTTGAAGTGGAATGTAGTGAGCTTTCCTGCCCAGGCTGATTTCAAACTGTGATCTTCCAGATCTTGGCTTCCTGAATAGCTAGGATTACAGTTGTGAGCCATGTCCACTCAGCTTGCCTCCCAATTTAAAGTTCACAATTACTTTAATTTTTTTTTTGTCGGTTATGGGGCTTGAACTCTGGGCTTAGGTGCTGTCCCTATGCTCTTCAGCTCAAGGTGAGCACTCTACTGCTTGAGCCACAGCACCACTTCCAAGTTCACAATTACTTTAAACCTTAAACAAAACACGTTGCCAAGCATGGTGGTGCATGCCTGTAATCCCAGCATTTATGTGGTTGTGGTGTGAGAATTGTGAGTTAAAGGCCAGTCTTTTTTTTTTTTTGGGTCCAGTCATGGGGCCTGAACTCTGGGCCTGGGTGCTGTCCCTCAGCTCTTCAGCTCAAGGCTAGCGCTCTACCACTTGAGCCACAGTGCCACTTCCGGCTTTTTTCTTTTTGCTTATGTGGTGCTGAGGAATCGAACCCAGGGCCTCAGGCATGCCAGGCAAGCGCTCTACCACTGAGCCACCTTCCCAGCCCCATGGCCAGTCTTTTTTTTGGTCGGTTGTGGGGCTTGAACTCTGGGCCTGGACGCTGTCCCTCAGCTCTTCAGCTCAAGGTGAGCGCTTTACCATTTGGGCCATAGTGCCACTTCTGGTTTTCTGGTGGTTTATTGGAGATAAGAGTCTCAAGGACTTTCCTGCCTGAGCTGTCTTTGAACGGTGATTCTCAGATCTCAGCCTCCTGAGTAGCTAGGATTACAGGTGTGAGCCACCAGTGCCCATCTCCAGGCCAGTCTTGACTATATAGTGAGATCCTGTCTTAAAAATAAGACCTGTAAGCCAGTACCAGTGGCTCATGCCTGTAATCCTAGCTATTCAGGAGGCTAAAATCTGAGGATTGGGGTTTGAAGTCAGCCTGGGCAGAAAAGTCCATGAGATGCTTAACTCCAATTAACCACCAGAAAAGCGAGAAGTTGGGGCTGTGACTCTGGTGATAGAGTGCTAGCCTGGAACAAAAAAGCTAAATAGCAGCATGAGGCCCTAAATACCGAGTAACAATATCAAGCACCAATACTGGCACGAAAAATTAAAAACATGCAGGCACAGACGAGATGCTCCCACTGGCTGCAGCACGGGAAGAGCTTGGGACCAGAGACAGTAAAGTGGGCCCACAAGCGGGGGCTGGCATCTGGCCGCGGTGCAGGGGTGGGCCTTGGCGACTGTTTCTCAAGGTCTTGCTTCACTCTCCGTCCCCAGGCAGAGCTGGCCACCTCCCACAAGTGCCTGCGCCACGAGGTGAAGCGGCTCAATGAGGAAAACCAAGGGCTCCGGGCTGAGCAGCTGCCATCCACAGCCCACCCGGACCTAGCGCAGCGCCAGGGCGAGGAGGAGGCACTGCCCAGCTCCGTGCAGGTAAGTGTGATGTGGCCATCAAGAGCCAGCGGCCACCCCATCCTTCCTTCCTCTCCCGGAAGAATAGAGGCAAGGCCTGTGACCAAAGGCCCAAAGCCGGCTGTAGTACTGTCCACCTTGGCCAACACAGTTGACTCCCCTACAACTCAGCTTCTTCATGTGAACAAGGGAATGGAGCTGTTTTCCGGTGTTAGCATGAAATGAGAGCTAACAGAGTGCTTGATGCGAACGAGGCAGCTATTTGGGTTGCTTTCTTTTTTGCATTGCTGGGGTGGAGCCTCAGGCCTCGACCGTGCAAGACAAGTGTTCTGCTGCGGAGCCTCAGCCCAGCCCTTGTATCTCCTTGGTTTGTTTTCTTTGGAAACAGGGTCTCCCTGTGTAGTCTACACAGGCTTCAAACTCACCGTCCAACTGCCTTTGCCCCCCCAAGTACTGTCACTACAAGCATGTGCCACCGCGGCTGGTACTGTTTGCTAGCTTGAAAAAAAACTTCAGGGGCTGGGAAGGTGGCTCAGTGGTAGAGCGCTTGCCTTGCATGCCTGAGGCCCTGGGTTCAATTCCTCAGCACCATGTAAGCAAAAAGAAAAAAGCCGGAAGTGGCACTGTGGCTCAAGTGGTAGAGCGCTATTCTTGAGCTGAATCGCTGAGGGACAGCACCCAGGCCCAGAGTTCAGGCCCCACGATCGGACCCCCCAAAAAAAAATTTCACTTGGGCGCTGGTGGCTCATGCCTGTAATCCTAGCTACTCAGGAGGCTGAGATCTGAGGATCACTGTTCAAAGACAGCCCAGGCAGAAAAGTCCTTGAGACTCTTATCTCCAATAAACCACCCAAAAACTGGAAGTGGCACTGTGGCTCAGGAACAGCACCCAGGCTCAGAGTTCAAGCCCCACGACCAATTAAAAAACAACAACAACAAAAAAAAAACTCCTTCCTTCTCTTCCTTCCTCTCCTTAATACTAAGGATTGAACTCAAGGCCTTGCACTTACTTGGTCGGCAAGTGCTCTACCACTTGAGCCATGCCTCCAGTTCTTTTAGTTTGTTTTGCAAGTATGATCTCAAGCTAACATTGCCTAGGTTGGCCTTCAATTGTGATCTTTCTGCTTCTCCCTCCCACCATGTCTGGCACTGTTTGATTTTTGGTTTTGCTTGTCTTTTTGTTTCTGGTAGTATGATTTGAACTCAGGGCCTTGAGCTCAAACTTGTCAGGCAGGTGCTCTTCCACTTGAGCCACCTCTCAGCCCTGTTTGAATTCATCATCTTTGAGTCCTCATATCATGATCTATGCATAGCATTTGATGGTTTAATTTATTAATAACACAGTTTAATGGCAACTTCATTTATGAAACATAAAGATCCGCCGGGCGCTGGTGGCTCACGCCTGTAATCCTAGCTACTCAGGAGGCTGAGATCTGAGGATCTCGGTTCAAAGCCAGCCCGGGCAGGAGAGAC
>NW_012267230.1:4913162-4924030 GCF_000151885.1 Dipodomys ordii
CGGGCTGGCTTTGAACCGCGATCCTCAGATCTCAGCCTCCTGAGTAGCTAGGATTACAGGCGTGAGCCACCAGCGCCCGGCTCCCATGAGCTTTCTAAAGAAATCTTAATCAAGGTGATTTTCTGAAACTTTCTGGAACTTTCTTAAAGCACCCTTCCTTGAGTCTTGGATAGGAGGCACAGACCCTTGGGCCCTTCACTCCCACCGCAGAACCAGTGTTTATCTGTCCTTTGTTCCATTTGATTGAAGTCAGGGCCTGGGCATTGTCCCTGAGCTTTTTTCTGCTCAAGGCTAGTGCTCTACTGCTTTGAGCCACAGCGCCCCTTCCTTTTTTCTGGTGGTTAATTGGAGATAAAACTCTCATAGACTTTCCCGCCCCGGCTGGCTTTGAACCACGATCCTCAGATCTCAGCCTCCTGAATAGCTAGAATTACAGGTGTGCGCTCCTAGAGCCCAGCTGGTCCTTTTACTTTTCTAACCACGTTCTTCCTTCCTTCCAAACCATCCTCAATGGCCAGTAGCCCCTTCCCTCTTCTTCTGCCCTGTGCCCAGCTGGCCACTCGTGTTCCCCCAGGAGCTGCAGCAGCTGGTGCAGTGCACACGGCAGGGGGCGTGGGCCCGGCAGCAGGCACAGGAGCATGAGGCTGAGCGCCTGCGCATCGAGATCGTGACACTGCGGGAGGCGCTGGAGGAGGAGACAGTGGCCAAAGCCAGCCTGGAGGGGCAGCTGAGGGTGCAGCGAGAGGAGGCAGGTGAGGGAAGAGGTGACAAGGGAAGAGGGTCCCCGACCTTCTGCAGGGTCTGCCTGGGTCAGGGTGTAGGCCGCAGGTTGGGAGCCCAGCAGAATCGGCCATGACCATTCTCTTTCTTCCTGCAGAGGTGCTGGAGGGTGAGTAGTGGCTGGCACCCTGCCTGGGCTGGGCTGCGGTAGGGAAAGAGATGGTACGGGCCTGATTCCAGCTCCTTCGCCTGACTTCCCAGCCTCCCTGTGCAGCCTGAGGACGGAGGTGGAGCGGCTCCAGCAGGAGCACGGCAAGGTGAGGCTGAACCCGGCTCCTGGCCCTGGATGAGACGGGACTGGGCAGCCATGTACACATGACCCTCCGGGGCCCGTGCCCTGCCCCACCCATCTCCTTCAGAAATTCTTCCTTCTGGCCAGGCCGCAGCTGGGCAGAGGAGATAGAGTTGGGTGGTATCAAGGGCAGCAGTGTGGGTGCTCTCACTGTCTTGGTCACCCTCCCTTCTAGCCCAAAGTAAGCCAGGCTCCAGCTCACCCTCCTGCCCCTGCAGGGCCAGCTCACAGACCTCCTCTCCGAGCAGAGGGCTAAGACACTGCGGCTGCAGGCAGAGCTGGAGACCAGTGAGCAAGTGCAGAGGGACTTTGTGCGCCTCTCCCAGGCCCTCCAGGTACAGCCCGGCCCCTCCCATCAGACTGCCCTGGCTCCCAGTGCCCGTGCTGGTGACCCCAGTGCTGGTGACGCATCCCTGTCTTCCATGAGCAATCCCCTCAGAGCTGGGCAGGTGGCTCAGTGGTAGAGCGCTTGCCTGGCATGCATGAGGCCCTGGGTTTGATTCCTCCACAGAAAAAGCTGCAAGTGGCGCTGTGGCTCAAGCGGTAAGGCGCTAGCCTTAAGCTGAAGAGCTGAGGGACAGCGCCCAGGCCCAGAGTTCCCCATGACCAACCTCCCCGCCAAAAAAGAGCAGACCCCTCATTGCAGGATAGCTCTTCCTCCTTCTGAGGCTGGTCTCTCCCCGCAAGCTATTGCTCAAAAAAATATGGAAGCGCTTTTTTATGTATCTTAGTCATAGAATGCCCTTCCATAGGCCCTGCAGCCACGCCCTGCATTCCTTGCCCAACCCGCAGGTGCGCCTGGAGCGGATACGCCAGGCGGAGACGCTGGAGCAAGTTCGAAGCATCATGGATGAGGCACCTCTGAGGGATGTCAGGGACATCAAGGACACCTGAGGGGCCAGGCCAGAAGCCACTGGTCCCTGTCCCCTCCCACCCTAGGGAGGACCTGTCCTTCTCCTCCCAGCCCCCCCGGGGTCTGGGCTGTGGGGCTCAGGATGCAGTCCACCCTCTCTAGGCCTGGGGGGCGGGGAGGGGGGGAGGCGCACCACCCAGCACCTCCTCCCAGGATGACCGGCCCTTCTGCTCTCAGGGATGACGCGTGGGTGAGGCCCAGCCCCCTCCCAGAACCAAAGGTGCAGGCTGACGCCTGCGGCTTTCTGGCTGCCATGCCGCCTTCTGGGCCCGCTCGCCCTTCCCCCCCTGCCCCTGCCAGGGGGTCTAGGTAGATGTCTCCTGCAGCCAGCCCAGCCCGTGGTGGCGGCCAGCCCTCCGGCATCAGCAGGTCCTCCACGCGTGCCCTGCGATGGGCGGCCGCTCCCTGGACTGCATGACACTAAGGCGCTTGTCCGCGGGCCTGGCGCGGGCCCAAGGCGCGAGCAGAGGCGAGGCCAGAATTTTTTCTGTCATTTATTTTCAATAAATAAGCAGCTCAGTCAGTTGCCCCTGAAGCCCCACGGGGTGGGGGTGGGGTGGGGTTCCAAGTTTCAGGGGGAGGTCAGGGGGGGTGGGGGGAAGAAGTGGGGGAAGGTGTGCCACCGCTCTGCGGGAGGTGTCACACTGGGGGGGGGGGCGGGAGGGCTGGTTACTTCCTTCTCTCATCTTCTGGATCTGAAAGGAGAAAGGCGGGGATGGAGCCACGGGCCTGGAGGGAGAGGCGCTGACTCCCGGAGCAGCACGGCCCAGCGATCACTCACCTCCCGAACTCACTTGTGTCCCAGACCCCAGCCCGCCCCAGCCACCGCAGCTCCAGCAGCGGAGACCCCCAGTGTCAGCCAGCGCACGCAGCGCAGCGCAGCAGTAATGGCGCCTGCGGGTGGGCAGGACCCAGAGATGCTGGTGCCCACGCTGAGGGCAGCTTTGCGCAGCTGTGTGGAAGCGCAGGGCAGCGGCCACGGCTCTAGGGGGAGCCGTGGAGAGCGCGAGCGAGCGCAGGGACGCGCGGGCTGGGAGCGAGCGGCAGGGCGCAGCAGCCGGGCAGGAAGGGGCAATACCTGTGACACGGTTCAAAGACATGGAGGGGTGGTTATCCTACGGCCAGAGAGGATAGAGAGAGGCCATTATCGAAGGGGCAGCGGCCTGGACAGCGACCCGCCCAGGTGCAACGGAGTGGGGAGGGGGCCTGGGCTGCGCCTCCCTGGGGACACTGGTCCCACCAGGGCCAAGAACTTACCACCTGAAACAGAGGACGCGCGCCCGCGCATGCTCGCGGCGCAAAGGGCAAAGTGGGGCTGAGGGCCCGGGCTGCCGGGTCAGCACAGGGGCGGGCCTTACCCTCCAGGTAGTTCCGAGCAATGAACTTGAGGAGCTCATCCAGCCCAATGACTGGAAGGGAGATCTTCAGGACCATGAGCCACTGATTCAAGTCCAGGGCCCGGAGCTTGAAGATCATCTGCGGGGGGGGGGGGGGGGACAACCGCCGTGAGGACGGACAGCATCCCCGTAGGAGGGGAAAGGAAGCACCTGCTGCTCCCCCCCCCTCCATTCCACCTTCCCATCAGAGCCTCCAGAGCGCGAGGCCGGGCCCCCCATGACTCACCGGCAGCGGGTCGACATAGAGGATAAGGAAGTGGAGAGACATGGACAGGCAGATAGAGCCGAGCAGCCAGATGTTCACCCAGGGCGGCATCCGCATCAGAGACTGGTTCTCAGACAGGCTGTGTGTGGAGGCGTGGACAGGAGAGAGGCACAGTGAGGAGGCAGGGAGGCTGAGGCTGAGGGCAGGGGGCTCAGGGGCAGCTGGGCAGGCCTACCTGTTGAGAGCGTTGCACATCTCAATGGTGACCAGCACGGACAAGGCCATGGTCATGGGCTCGGGGGCCTCAAAGATCTCACAGTCCAGGCCGCCAAAGTCCGGGTTGTCCTCGGTACACTGCATGAAGTGAGTCTGCGGGGACAAGAGTCGGGGGCCTGAGATCCCTCTTTGCTGCCCTTCCTGCCGCCCTTCCCTCGGCCCCCTCCTACCAGCTGGCTGTAGGAGACGTGAGGCCCATCTTCTGCGTACAAGAACCACCAGGCAGCCGCGCCCACCGTGGCTGCACCCACATAGCCTGTGACGGGGAGAAGCGGGAAGTCACTATCAGGGTGGTGGCGGCTGGGTGAAGGACAGTTGGTGATCCAAGCCTTGGGAAGGACGTTGGGGTTCCTGCTCACCCCCAATGGCCATATAGCGGAAGAAGAGCCAGCCACTGATGAGGGGCTCCTTGGGACTCCGGGGGGGCCGGTCCATGATGTCCAGATCTGGTGGGTTGAAGCCCAGGGCAGTGGCTGGGAGCCCATCAGTCACCAAGTTCACCCACAAGAGCTGCACAGGGATCAGAGCCTCGGGCAGCCCCAAGGCCGCTGTGAGGAAGATACTGCAGGAGAAAGGCGGTCACACGTCAAGTCTGGCCCCCCAAGTCCCCATGTCACCCCCACTTAGCCCCGGGCTACTCACCAGACCACCTCGCCCACGTTGGAGGAGATGAGGTAGCGGATGAACTGCTTCATGTTGTTGTAGATGGCCCGGCCTTCCTCCACCGCCGCCACGATGGTGGAGAAGTTGTCGTCGGCCAGCACCATTTCAGACGCTGTCTTGGCCACAGCAGTGCCAGATCCCATAGCAATGCCAATCTCAGCCTTCTTCAGGGCAGGGGCATCATTGACACCGTCCCCTGTCTGGAGGAGGAGATGGGCTCAGGGCCTGTCCACACACACACACGCACGCGCACACACACACATGCACAGGCCGCTCCCTGCATTCATGTCATCAGTGTTCCAGGAGCATCGTGTGGACAACCAGACACCTCCCCGCCCTGGGACTCTGTGTGACCCCTCACCATGGCTGTGATCTCATCGTAGGACTGCAGATACTCCACGATCTTGGACTTGTGGGAGGGCTCCACGCGGGCGAAGCAGCAGGCGCGTCTGCAGGCTTCCCGCTGCTCAGCCAGGGGCAGGTCGTCAAACTCACGGCCAGTGTAGGCGCGATCTGTCACCTCCTCGCTCTCCGAAAAGATGCCAATTCTTCGGCAGATGGCAATGGCTGTGCCCTTGTTGTCTCCGGTGATCATGATAACCCTGATCCCAGCATCCCGGCACAGCTGAATAGAGCCTGTGACCTCTTTGCGGGGTGGGTCCAGCATGCCCACCACACCCACGAATGTCAGGTCATTCTGGGGAGACAGCAGGCCAGGACAGGTCACAAGGAGTTTGGGACAGGAGCCAGGACATAAGCACACAGGGAGAGACTGACTGGGAGATGTTGGGAAGTGGAGGTTTGCTGCCCTGTACAGGGCTGGGATAGAGCACAAGCTGAGCCCACACAAAACCCTGGCTTCCCTCCCCAGCACCACAGATAAATAAAAATGATGTAGCATTGACTGGCCTGCCGATTGCTAAGGCTTTCTCAATGTCCTGTGATTGTTGGGGGGATCTGTACTACAGTGTCTCTGTGTGTGTGTGTGTGTGTGTGTGTGTGTGTGTGTGTGTGTGTGTGTACCTGGTGCTCTACCACTTGAGTCACATCTCCACTTCTGGCTTTTTGGCTGGTTAGTTGGAGATAAAGACTCTCATGGACTTTCTTGCCCCAGCGACAGACCTCAATCCTCAGATCTCAACTCCATGAGAAGCTAGCCACCAGCCCCTTGTCTGTGGCCATTGGGATGATAGAGTAGGAAATGACAAGCGTGGTGGAAGGCTGGCCAGGGACGATCGGGACTCTGCCTCTTCCCAACTTCCAGGACAGGAGGAAGCTCCATGTGCTCACCTCGTATTCCATGAACCTGGCTGAGTCATCCAGGATCATCTCCTCCCGCTTAGGGGGGGTGTCTCGGGTGGCCAGGGCCAGGCAGCGCAGGGTGTCCCGGCCGGTGCCCCACTCCTTAATCACGGCCATGATCTTCTCCTTCACCGGGCCTGTCAGCGGCACCCGGGTGGTGCCGACTCGCACATAGTTGCAGCGGTCAATGACACCCTCGGGGGCACCCTAGAAGACCAGCACAGCATGAAGGGACCACCTACTGCCTTTCAGGGTGCACTGGGAGGTGTGGGCATACAGAGGGGTCTAGGATTAAGAGGAAGCGGTGGAGGCATGTTCTGATTGCTGACCTTGACGAACATCTTGTTGCCTACAGCAGCTCGGGAAGACTTGGCTGGGGAGCAATAGACAGACATGGACTTCCTGTCTCGGGAGAACTCCAGTGTGAATTCCTTCTTCATCAGCTGACGGATCACCTGGGAGGGAGAGGCCAGAGTCCTTACACCAGTCCATGAGGATCCGGAGGTCAGAGCAGACCCCAAGCCAAGGCCCAATGCAAAAGCAAAGCCTAGTATCCATAGCACATAAGGAGAGAATTCCAATGCTCATGTTGCCACCATGTTTCAACATCTTGTGCCAACCCAGGACTGAACTCAGGACCTCATACGTGCTAGGAAGAGATGTGCCACTGAGTCACCTCCTCTCTCCCTTCCCAAGTGTTTAAAGTACAATAGACTCTGGACAGCTTTCTCTCCAGCAGAATTTACAGTGAGGACGGAAATAACCATGGCCGGAACAATTGAAGAACTGAATTTCTCATTTTCACCTTGATTTACTTTTAATTAATTTCAATGTAAATAAGCACATGTAGTCGTAGTATCAGTGCCTAACACACAGTAAAGAGTCTCACCAGGCCATGGCTCACGCCTGGAATCCTAGCTATTCGGGAGGCTGAGATCTGAGGATCCCAGTTCGATGCCAGCTTGAGCAGGCAAGTCCAGGAGACTCTTATCTCCAATTAACCAACCACAAAACCAGAAGTAGCACTGTGGCTCAACGTGGTAGAGCACTAGCCTTGAGCAGAAGAGATCAGAGACAGTGCCCAGACCCTGAGTTCAAGTCCCACAGCTGACCAAAAAAAAAAAAAAAAAAGTATCCTGTAAAACCTTGGGTGCCAGTGGCTCACACCTGTAATCTAGCTAATCAGGCGGCCAAGATCTGAGAGTTGTGGTTTGAAGCCAGCCCAGGCAGGAAAGTCCATGAGACTTTTATCTCCAATTAACCACCAGAAACCCCAAAGTGGTGCTGTGGCTCCAAGTGGTAAAGCACTAGCCTTAAGTGAAAGAGCTGAGGAACAGCACCCAGGCCCTGAGTTCAAGCCCCAGGATTGGCAAAACAAAAACAAGACTGAATGACAGCTTTGTCTTTCCCCACTAAATATCCATGCTATATGTGGATATTAAGCCATAGAAAAATTAAAAATTAAAAAATTTTTGTTTCTATTATTTGTAAAATTGAAAAATTAACCCTCTCTTGGTAGATATTTAGGTTGTCTTTACTTTTGTGTTAGAGTAAATAAAGCAATAATGAAGGTCTGGCTCATATTAAAAAGGAGGCAGAAAACAGGAGGACTGTAATTCAAGGGAGCCTGGGGAAAAAAGTTCACGAGACTCCATCTGAAGAGAAAAGCTGGATGTGATGGTGCATATCTTTCATTTCAACTATGGTAAGAAGTATAAATAAGAGGACCACTGTCCAGACAGGCCCAGACAAAATGCAAGACACTATCTCAAAAATAAGAACAAAAAAGAGTTAGAGGCATGGCTCAAGCAGTAGAGTGCCAGCCTAGCTGGTAGTGCATGTTTATAATCCCAGCAGTGGGAAGTTGAGGCAGAAGAATCCTATATATGTAGCACAACCCTGTCTCATAAAAACAAGAGCTCAGAGTGAGCATAGCATAATTGCCATTGCTTGATACCAGAAGTTCACAGCCATAATCCTAGCTACTCAGGAGGCTGAGATCTGAGGATCATGGTTCAAAGCCAGCCCCGGGGAAGAAAAATCCCTGTGAGATTCTTATCTCCAATTTACCACCAGAAAACCAGAAGTGGAACTGTGGCTCAAAGTGGTAGAGCACTAGCCTTGCTCAAAAGAACTCAGAGACAGCACCTAGGCCTTGGGTTCAAGCCCCACAGCCAAAAGAAGAAGAAGAAGAAAAAAATAACAGAAAAGTCTGCAAGGTTCCATCTCCAACTCCACAAGGCACATGTCCACCAAAACACAGGACTGGTTCAAGTGGTAGAGCACCAGCCATGAGTCACACGCAAGTCAAGCAAGCATGAGATCCTGAGTTCAAACCTCAGTATTAGACCAAAAAAGAAAGCAAAGTGACTGTCTATCTGACACAGGGAAGTCCCAACAGGGTGCAGCAGCAGCACACCCCAGACCCTAGACTAGAACTGGGATCTGCGCCGACAAGCATGCTCTAGAGACGAGGGGGTCGTAGCTGCCTTAGGGCTATCCCAGAATGTGTGCTGGGTCCATCCCTGCCCATTCCGAGCTGGGACACAACCAAAGGAAGCAATCTCCTTGGGCACAGAGGTCGCAACAGAAGTCATACAACTGTGGGGACATTGGGGCCCCCTAGAAGTCCTCCTGGCCCAGACAAGGCCCTGGCAGGAGCAACAGCCTTGCCCACCTCGGGGTGCGGGTCCTGGCTGAGTGCAGTAAAGTGAAGGCCTGTGGTAAGCACCCCAACTCACCGAGTTGCAGGCATTTGCTCTCTCCACCTTCGAGAGACTTCGCACTTCGGTGTTAAACACGTTCATCTTCTCCACCAGTGTGGTGAGCGCCGTCTCGGTGGCCTCTCCAACCTTCTCATAGACACCTTTGGTCTGAGATGGGCAGAGGAGGGGGAGGCAGTGGGTGGACTGGCTCCAGGACCCTTGCTCCCACCCAAGTCCACTTTCATGGGGCGAGAAAGCAGCCAACAGCCCCCCCTCCCACTCCTTCCTCCTCCTGCTGGTGGGGAGCGGGGCACAGACACCCCCTCTCAAATGGAAGGGAAGTAGACACTTGGTGTGTGTGTGGGGAGGGGTTACCTCATTGAAGTCCAAGGAGGAGTCATTGCACAGGGCACAGATGGTGGCCAGCTCCACCAGCCCGTCATACTGCCCTGCCCGGATTGGCTTATCATTCTTCAAGCTGGTGGTGGACGGGCAGGGAGGAAGGCAGGAGAGAGAGAGATTGCAGAGAAGAGGATGAGTTGCAGAGGAACCATAGACAAGTGGACAGGAAGACAGGGAGAGCCGCAGCAGAGAGGAGCAGGTTGGGAAAGGAAGGCGGGAGGTAAGAAGGAAGGGAAAGCTAGCCAGGGGCCAGGGATCTGGGGTAGGGGGTACCTAGGAGATGCCAGGAGGAGGGGAGATGCAGAGATAACTTACACTTCCCCCTCAGGAGCGTAAGTGGAACCGGTAATGGAGAACTCGTTCAGAGAGCAGATATCACCGTCCACCTTGTCAATGATGAACATCTGTAGGGGGAGGAGAATATGCATGCAGATGTTGGTCTCAGGAACCTCTCCCTGCCCCATCCAGGCCGCCCTTCATTCTTCCCTGGCTTCCCCTCCCCCATCCCATGGCTTGGTGATCACGTTCTAAAAACCTAACTTATATCAAACCAGGCTGGGACGTCTTCACTTAATTAAAATAAGATGTAAGCCAAGAGCTGGTGACTCATGCCTGTAACTCTAACTATTCAGGAAGCTGAGATCTGAGAATCACCGTTTGAAGCCAGCCTGGACACACACATATATATACCACATTAATATTACATATGAATATATTATATATATCAGATAAATATGTCAGCGACACATATATAAATCAATCAATCTACTATCTATCTCTCTATCTATGGAGAGATCAGAGAAATGGGCAAACACCTAGGATCAAAGTAGAGAAAAGATTAGGAAAGTGGCATTGTGGCTCAAGTGGTAGAGCACTAGCCTTGAGCTGAAGAGCTGAGGGATAGAGCCCAGGCCCAGAGTTCAAGCCCCACGACCAACAACAACAGAATGATTAAGAGGGGCTAGGAAGATGGCTTAGAGGTAGAGTGCTTGCCTAGCATGCATGAAGCCCTGGGTTTGATTCCTCAGTACCACATACACAGAAAAACCCAGAAGTGGCACTGTGACTCAAGTGGTAGAGTGCTAACCTTCAGCAAAAGAAGCTCAGGGACAGTGCCTAGGCCCTGAGTTCAAGCCCCACTACTGGCAAAAAAAAAAAAAATTAGGTGCTCTATGGGCTGGAAAGGTGGCTCAGTGGTAGAGCGCTTGCCTTGCATGCATGAGGCCCTGGGTTCGATTCCTCAGCACCACATAAGTAGAAAAAGCCAGAAGTGGCTCTGTGGTTCAAGTGGTAGAGAGCTAGCCTTGAGCTGAAGAGCTAAGGGACAGTGCCCAGGCCCAGAGTTCAAGCCCCACGACCAACAACAACAAAAAAATTAGGTGCTCTGGCCTAAAAAGTATTGTTCAAGCTGGGTACTGGAGGCTTGTTTCTATGTTCCTAGCTACTCAGAAAGCTAAGATCTGGTGGATAGCAATTCAGAGACCAGATAAGGGGGAAAAAAACAAAATAGCAAAAACTAAGGGCTAGAAGTATAGCTTAAGTGGTAGCATACCAGCCAAACAAGCAAGCTAAATGAACACAAAAGCCTGCGTTAAAACCACAATACTACCAAAAAAAATAAGCTAATAAAAAAGCTGGGCATCAGCCGGGCGCTGGTGGCTCACGCCTGTAATCTTAGCTATTCAGGAGGCTGAGATCTGAAGACTGTAGTTCAAAGCCAGCCTGGGCAGGAAAGACCGTGAGACTCCTATTTCCAGTAAACCACCAGAAAACCGGAAGTGGCGCTGTAACTCAAGCGGTAGAGTGCTCGCCTTGAGCTGAAGAGCTGAGGGACAGCGCCCAGGCCCAGAGTTCAAGCCCCACGACCGACAAAAAAAAAGGAAGAGGAGAAGGGAGAGGAGAAGGAGGGAGGAGGAAGAAGAGGAGGAGGAGG
>NW_012267230.1:4924128-4933957 GCF_000151885.1 Dipodomys ordii
TGTAACTCAAGCGGTAGAGTGCTCGCCTTGAGCTGAAGAGCTGAGGGACAGCGCCCAGGCCCAGAGTTCAAGCCCCACGACCGACAAAAAAAAAAAAAAAAAAAAAGCTGGGCATCAAGGACTCACTCCTGTCGTCCTAGCTAGTAGGAGGGATCATGGTCCAATCCAGTTCTTAAGATTCCATCTCAAAGCCGGGGGCCAGTGGCTCCTGATTAGCCTGTAATCTCAGGAGGCTGAGATCTGAGGATCGAGATTCAAAGCCAGCCCAGCAGGAAAGTTTGTAAGACTCTAATCTTCAAAAAACCACCAAAAATCTGGAAGTAGCACTGTGGCTCAAGTGGTAGAGCTCTAGCCTTGAGCTGAAGGGCTGAGGATCAGCACCCAGGCCCAGAGTTCAAGCTCCACAACCAACAACAACAACAAAAAGATTCTATCTCAACAGAAAAAGCTGGATGTGGTGGCATGTTGACTGTTATATCAACTAAAGTGGAATCATAGATAGGGGGATCACAATCCAGGCTAATCTGGGTTAAAAAAGAAGAGGAGGAGCAAGAGGAGAAGGAGGAGAAGGAGGTGGAAGAGGTGGAGGAGGAGGAGGAAGAGGAGGTAGAGGAAAAAGATGAAGAAGAGGAGAAAGATGAAGAAGAAAAGGAAAAGGAAGAGGAGGAAGAAATCAAATCAAATCAAAACAAAAGAGCAGAGCAAAAAGGGCTGAAGGCATGGCTCAGGTGGTAAAGCTCCTACCTAGCAAGCATGAAGTCCTGAGTTCAAATTCTAGTAGCACCAAAAAGCAACATAAGAAGAAATGCTGCCCAGGATTAGCATAGCTGGGTGCTGGCCCCTCTCATAATGGGACCTTTCTGGGGAGCAGTTGGCTGCATAGACAGGAGCAATGGGACCCACAGACTTGAGTTTGGAAGCAAGCTCTGAGTACACACACACACACACACACACACACACACACACGCACACACACACATACACATTATGAGAGAGGGGTCTCATTGTCTAAGCTGGCCTTAAACTCCTGGGCACAAGCAATCCTTTTACCTCAGCTTTCTGAGTAGCTTGGATTATAGGCATGTACTACAACACCCAGCTCTCCTTCCTATCAACCGTATCCTTTGGCAACTCGCCAAATCCTCCAGAGCTTCACAAAAATTGGGTTAATTGACCTTCCCCCAATGGCCTCTGTAAAGGATCAGAGACAGCAGGTGGCAATGTCTGGGATAGAGACCGTGGCTCTAACAAGACCAGCTGATCCTTTGCATTGCTGGTCGGATGACTCTGTATCTGCCCTTTGAGTGTTTCCTAGACCAGGCCAAGAAGCCACCAGTGGTGTAGGGATGAGCCCATGCTTGGAGGACTGGTTTCCCCACCACCACCCCTGACCTTGCAGACGGACATCTGGTTGGTGGTAAGGGTGCCTGTCTTGTCGGAACAGATGACGGAGGTGCAGCCCAGGGTCTCCACAGACGGCAGGCTCCGCACGATGGCGTTCTTCTTCGCCATCCGACGGGTACCCAAGGCCAGGCAGGTGGTGATGACAGCGGGAAGACCTGCAGAGAGGAAAGGCATGCTGAGAAAGGAACATCGCAAGGGGAGAGAGAGGAAGATCGGCTCTGATCAGCTACCTAACAGTCCGTCTTATGCCCTGGGACCTGGAGAAGGTCTTTGAGGGAAAGCCCGTCCTACCTTCTGGAATAGCCGCCACGGCCAGGGCCACAGCAATCTTGAAGTAGTAGATAGCTCCTCGGAACCACGAGCCCCCGTGGACGGGATCGTTGAAGTGGCCGATATTGATGAGCCACACGGCCACACAAATGAGGGAGATGACCTTGGAGAGCTGCTCCCCAAATTCATCGAGCTTCTGCTGCAGAGGGGTCTTGTCCTGCTCGGTGGCAGCCATCTGGTCTCGGATCTTGCCAATCTCAGTGCTTACGCCAGTGGTGGCCACGATGCCCAGGGCCTTGCCGGCTGCGATGTTGGTACCCTGGGGGAGGTACAGGAAGAGGAAGGAATCAGGTGAGGGGGTGGGGACCCTCGTACTGTACCCCTCCTGTGCTGAGGGCCTTTCATGCTACCAAATTCCTCTCCCAAGCCAGGGCCTCTGGCTTGATCGTCTCACAGCTGGCCTTCGACCACTCACCGAGAAGAGCATGTTCTTCTTATCCTGATTGACAGCTCGGGGGTCGGGGACAGGGTCAGTGTGCTTGATGACAGACACTGACTCACCTGTGGAGAAAGGGGCCTTAGAAAACTTCCTGCTCCTAACTCCCTCCCTCCCGTGCAGGATGGGGCCTGCCTAGAAAGGGACCAAACCACCATCCTGGAGGAAGTCCCGCCTCGGGGGGGGGAAGCTGCTCCATCCAGGCAAAGGGGAAGCCATTAGACCTTGGCCCCAGTCCCCTGGAGGTGTGGACGCTGCCCTCTCCATCCCAGTGGAGCCACGGAAGTGGCCATGTTACGGAATAGATGCAAACCTTCCATCTTTTTCCCAGAATCCCATGCTCCTCATTGGAAGAGTTTAGGAGCACTCTGGAGGAAATGAGTGCTTCTCTGGGTTTGTGTGAGCCCGTGTGCCTTTGGAAGCCATGGCCCATGGCTACCTCTTCTCCCATGTCTCCTAGTAAGGTCAGCTGCCGCTGACATTGCTGCTACTACAGAATCGTGAGTGGGTTGTTGCTCTTTATCTCCCTAGCATCTCCCCCGTGCCCGGCCACCCGGGTCACCCCCACCGAGTGCTCCCACTTAAGCCAGCAGACCTGTCAGGATGGACTGGTCAACCCGGAGGGTGGTCGATTTGATGGATAAAATGCGGATGTCTGCAGGGACTTTGTCCCCCACTGTGGAGAGAGCAGAGAAGAGGGAGGTCAGTTGGAAATGGTGCTTTTCTTCCTTCCTATAACCTCATCTCTGTCTGACTCCCTCACCTGTCCATCTTCTAGGTCCCAGAGTGTGCGCCCTGGGCTTACACAAGACCCTCAGCATGTGATCCTGACACCTCCACCAGCAACCCCCGCCCCCCACCCCCCAGAAAACCACTCCAACTGTCCTAATGAACTCTTCTCTCCCTACTGGCTTTCAGGATATGAAGGGAGCCTCCCAGAATCCCTGGGTACATAGTCCAGGCTTATTCAACAAACCCTGACCACCAGGGAGGAAAGTAGGGATGATCGAACTAAAAATCGAGAAGGATGGGGAAGGGATGAGAGAGAAGAGAAAAGCAAGAGAGGCAAGAGAAGAACTCAGGCATCAGGACGAGTCAGAGGGAGGCCGTGGCAGGGAGTGGGGAGGTCTGGCAGGACAAAGGTTGGAGTTGAGAAGAAAAACACAAAGGAAAGTGAAGCCAGAGAGGATGGGTAAGGGGGACACAGAGGAAAGGCAGGGACAGAGGTGGTCCCAGAGGAGTGATAAACTCTGGAGGACACCCTGCTACACTCCAGAGGTTTTTGGGGGGGAACCAGGGCCTCTGCCTCACGTTGCTCTGGTCCCACCGGCAACAGAGTCCACCCTCTTTCCTTTCCTGTGTTTCTAAGGTCCCATGCAGAAGAAGCAGAAAGAGGAGGGAGGAGGTAGACCACGGGTCCAGCGGACGCCCTGTCACCCAAGCTCAAGGGGTATTTATAGACATTCACGGCACTGACTCCAAACTGTCCATGAGACAGGGCAGCCCCGCCATGGGGCTCTGGGGTCTTCAGCCCGCCTGCCCTCTTTCTCCTCAGCTTCCCCCAGGGGGCAACATGTGTATGGATAGAGGGAAGGAGGCCTAGAAAGATTGCTCCACCGAGCCAACGGCCTGGAAACACGGGAAGGCCTGCGCAGGGCAAATATAAAAACCGCTGAAGGGGGCAGAATGCTAGTAATCTTAGCCACCCGGCCCCCACCCCTCCCCGGGCCGGCATTAAGTGTCCCTCCGTGGGGGCGGGGCCCTCCTTCAGCTCCCTCCTCCTGGTCCCGTGCTCCCCGAGCGGGGACCTGAGTTTCCCTTACATGGCCGGGGGCTTGAGCTTCAGCCCCCCTCCTCCCTTCTGCCCTCACTCCTTCCCCTTTAGAGGCCTCAAGGGCACTAAGAGGTCAAGACTGAAAGCTGACCAAGCTTGGAGGGGGGGGGGTAGAAGGAGAGGGAAGCCAGGCCCAGAGCGGGTGGAGATGGGGCCGTTGGCAGGGGCTGAGTTCCACCTGTTGCTTGCAAGTGTTAGGGGAGAGGAGGGGGAAAAGGGGGTCTGCCTGCAGCCTCAGGGACAGGACTGGCTGTTCCTGCTGAAACTCTGCAAGGGAGGGGGTGCTGTGGCCCGAATGTCCTCGGGTGACCTCCTGAGGAGTCTGGGAAGGAGACACAGACTCCACCATCCTCTTGGGGCTGAGCAGCCTCTCTCTCTCTTTCTTGGCATCAGACCCAAGGCCTCCCATCCTGAACCACTCAATCCCCATCAACTCACCAGCCACCTCCACGATGTCCCCGGGGACGATGTCCCGAGCCTTGATCCTTTGCACTGACTTGCGGTCAGCTCGGTAGACCTTCCCCATCTCGGGCTCATATTCCTTCAGCGCTTCAATGGCATTCTCTGCATTGCGCTCCTGAGGGGAAGGTGGAGGAAAGCAGTTGGAAGGGGAGGAAGATCAGAGACTGGGAGGGAACTGGCTTGGGTGGACTAGAGGAGTGGGGGGGTGTAGAGACGGAGGCCCTGAGTCTCAGGAGAAATAGGGTTTCATAGAAGAGGGAGACTTAGGCGGCCACAGCATACATGTGTGTGTGCATGTTTGTACACACACACACATGTGTGAAAATGTCACCTATGGCTAAAATCAGATAAGAGGGCTTTGGACAGAGAAGAAAGGAGAGTCAATGAAAATCAGGAAACAAGAGATAAAGGAAGAAGAGAGTGGTATAATCAGAGGAAGAAGGAACTCAAATTAGCCTTTGTTGAGTTTTTACTGTGTGCCAGGCACTGTCCTGTTCCTCTGATTCAACTCACACATCAGGGTTATTAATCCTTTTTTTTTGGAGGGGTAGGGGCTGGTCTTGGCGCTTGGACTCTGGGCCTGAGCACTGTCCCTGAGCTTCTTATTTGCTCAAGGTGAGCACTCTACCGCTTGAGCCACAGAGCCTCTTTCGGCTTTCTTGAATAGTTTCCTGCCCAAGCTTGCCTTTGAACTGTGATCCTTAGATCTCAGCCTCCTGAGTAGCTAGGATTACAGGTGTGGGCCACCATCGCCCGGCTATTAGTCCTATTTTATAGATGAGGAAACTGAGGCTCAGACACATAAAGGAGTTTGCACGGGGTCACACAGCCAGCAAGTAACAGTGGTTCCCAGTCTCCCAGCTTGTGCTAACACTATCACATGACCTAGCCATGTGAGAGGGTCAGAGGAGGGAGAAAGATGATGGAGGAGGAGGAGGGAAAGGAAGAAGAGGAGAAGAAAAAAGAAGAGGGGGATGGGGAAGAGGAGGAAGAGGAGGAGAAGCCTAGAGTTGGGATGGGGGGGGGTATCAGCATCACACCAGGTGGTGGGACAGGAAACATTATCAAAGCTAACCTGCCAAACCCCCACGATGGCATTGGCAATGAGGATCAAGAGGATGACAAAGGGTTCCACAAAGGCAGTAATGGTCTCTTCACCTTCCTCAAACCAAGCCAGCACCTGAGGAGCAGAGCAACAGAGAATAACAGCTCACAAGGACCCGAGTTCCAGATGCGATTGAGCCTGTGAGCAGATAGAGTACACAGCCGGGAGGTGGGGAGCCTGCAGCCCCACATCTGTGCGAAGTTCTGCACACCGCTGGCTCAGAGCACAGGAGCACTACCGCTGGCGTGATTCAGCGCGAACCGGTCAGGCACATGGACAACTTTGGCATTAACTGGGAATGCTTTCAGGTTTCTCTGACTGAACCGGTGGCTTATAAGCAAAGCTCTGGGATACTTAGGCCAACAAGCCCTAGGGCCACATCCATCCCACCCATCACTCAGGAGTCCAAAGCCCATGGTGAAAACTCAGTGGTCCTCATAGGCACCTAGCCCACCCACAGCCCTCCCCCACAGCTCTCCCCCGCTGCCAAGGCTGGGAAGCTCTGATTTCACGAGGGAGCAAGAGCAGGGGATAAGGTTACGGGGCCTCCTGTACACACCCCGCCCCAGCTGTTGTCACTGCCAGGCAACAGCCACAGGCAAATGTCAAGGAGCAAATCTGAGAAGGGAGAAGGGAAGCCCTGCCAATTTGCACTCAGGGGCAGTCAGGGCCTCCGTTAAAGAGACCAAGGGACAGGGAGGCAGTTTTGCCTCCTGTGTCTTATCTTCCATCTGGACTAAAAACTAAGACGTTAAGGAAATTCCAAACTATAGGATGGACTGCTGGGATGGTGAGGGTTGTGGACACTGGACTGAAGGTAGAGTCCAACCCTAGGACAGGAGAGAGGTAGCCAGGGCTGTGAGGAACTAAGGAGGCCCAGAGAGGTTAGGAGTGAGTTAGGCTGGACTGATAACACGCAGGACTCCAAATTACAACCCTGATGGGGGAATGAGGCGCACAGGGATCCTATCTAGTCAGGCTTCAGGGTGCATCTGTAGTCAACTTCGCACCAGGAGTGCTTTCCCCGCTTCTAGGAGCCAGTTTTTTTTTTTTCCTCAACCAATCAGCATCAGAGACCAGGGAGGGCGGGCCAAAGATGCCAGAATGCTGGGGATTGGTGGCATGGAGAGGTACACGGCATGCTGGGAGTTGTAGTGCCCAGAATGTTGCAGCCTGTGAGTCCCAGCTGGAGCCAGGCACTTGGGTGGGTAACCCGAGCCCTCGAAGCCCTTAAAGCTGTGAGGGTGGCTTAGTTTCAGTGTTTTGGCTGAGAACACCCCTTAAGCTTAAAATAAAGCCTGTCCACAGGGTGTGGGGGAGGACTGGAATCAGCACCCCACCTCCCCCAGCCCAGGTCGGGAAATTGGGGGTGCTGAGGGCCTGGACTAGGGGGGGTCTGGGATGGTGATGGCTGTGAGCAGAGCTCTGATCCCCCCCATATACCCCAGCCAGCCCCCTCCCAGGCTCCCCCCACACTTACGAAGGAAATGCAAGCAGCCAGTAGAAGAATCCGCACCAGGAGGTCTTCAAACTGCTCTACCACCAGCTCCCACAGCGACTTCCCTGGGGGAGAGGCAAGGAGAGGGAACCCCAGGGTTGAGATCTGAGGGGCCAGGGGTTAGAGTGCCCTGAATCCCTAGGGTGGTAAGGACAGGCTAGCTCAACGCCAAAGAGCTGCAAGAACAAGAGTCTTTAAACAAGGCATCCAAGAACAAGTGTCTTTAGAGAACAGAGCAGCAGCTGTTCAAGGGTGGGACACTTCAAGGAGAAAGGGCCTGGAGACTACAGCCTCCCCCCCAAAACTCTAGTCCTTGGGGGGAAAAACATTGCCTTTTTTTCTTCTTCTTCTTCCTCCTCAGAGCTAAGGACCAAACTCAGGGCATTGCAAATGCACTTGTACTGACTTAAATCCCTACCCCCAAGACGTAGCCTTTAATGAAGAGGGGGGTAGGACCTATAACCAGAGGGCAGGTAAGGGAGTGGCACAGATAGAGGGGAGGGTTTGTGGGAGCGTTTCCAGGAACTTACCTTCCTCGGCAGGGAGCTCTACACAGAGAAAAAAAAGAAGAAAAAGTACTTATTCATTTGGGGCTCAGCTTTATGACCCTCTGGTACCCAGGACTCTGGTGAAGGTGAGAGAATCAGGCCACCATCAAAAGGGCACCCGAAGTTCATCAAGGTCATCCCGTAAAACCTCCCCCCAACTCCAGAGCTCAGGAGCCCGTTTTCTCGGAATCTTTGCCTGGCCACGTGAGACCGTGACCCAGCTCTCCCCAGGGACACCCTTCGGGGACAGTTCCCTTCTGTGTGTGCGGGAGGTGGGTGCAGGAGGGTATTACCAGCTTATCCCCCAAAGGGACACTTACCATTGGGGCCGTATTTCTCCAGATGTCGCTTCACTTGATCCGGGGTGAGGCCTGTGGTCTCACTCACCCCAAAATAGGCCAAACATTCCTCTGTGCTCTTGGAGTGTGCAGCCTCCATTGTGCACCCTTCTTGGGGGGCCCAGGGGGCGATGTGTTCCTTCCGGGGGGGCGCTCTCAATTACGGGGGGGCCTTCCTCAACGTATCCACCTGCCTGTCTGGGTTTCTTCCTGTTTATCACCTGCCCCCCCCCTCAGCCTTTTCTTCCCTCCACGAAGCTCTGACCCCTCGTCCCACTTCTAGCAGCCGGCCACCCCCCCAGCCCCCAGCTGGTCCTTATGAGGGAGTAGGGGGGGCAGGTTCCCCCCTCCCTCAGGTCAGGGATTGGCTGGCTAGGACCCCAGCAGGAGGGGTCAGAAGAGAAAGATATTTCTGCTGACAGAGGGGGAACAGTGGGGCTGCAGCCTGAGATGTCACTCATGAGGCACACGGGGGGGGGGGGGGCAGGGAGAGACTGCTTTCTGTCATCTGCTACTGATGCCTCCCCCCGTTGCCTCGGTTTCCCCAGTTGCCTGGCGTTTCTGGTTACGCGCATGCGCACGCCCCCATGCGTGCGTCTCCTGAGTCCTCACACACCCTCGGGGCCTCACCTTCCTCTCCTCATCCTTTTCCATCTGTCCATCCTCTTGCTCCTTCCCTTTGTCTGGCTCCTCCTTCACCTAGTTTGTTGAAAGAGCAGCAGAGATACCCCCCAAGGCTTTGGGGGACCAAAGGGAGGGCATCTTTTGGGGGGTCAGGGGAAGTGATTCTAGAAGGATAAGAGGAAGTAGGGAGGGGAGAGGGTCAGGGAACAGGACAGAAGATGGTAACCCTACCCTAGGGAGGGGTTGTCGCAGCCATCAACAAGGGATTTAGTGTCCAGGGCCTGGTGAGCAAAGCCAGGACTGCCTGTCTCTCCCCTAAATTCCCCCCCTCCCCGGCGCTTTAGCTTAGCCTCTGGGAACATGGCCTTCAAGGCCCCCCCCCCACCCTTGACAGGGAATCCCCCCCCCCCAAACAAAACGGGACACGCAGGCAGCTAGGTAACCCAAGAGGCTCCAGAATGTGCTGATGGCAAAGCAGGATAACCATCTCAGGATGGGGTGGGGTCACCCCAAGTCACCATAAAGGGTCACCTCGGTTTCACACAGCACATCCTTTAACCCAAGGGGCTTGGAGGCCTGACTCCACAGGAGTGTGGTCTTCAGGCTGCTGCAACCCCGAAGCATCTGCCAGCCCAGAAAGGAGTAAGAATGGGGCCCTGCCCCCTGGGATGCAGGACAGGGTATACCTGGGGAATCTGGGGCAAAGGAGAGGCTCCAGAGGGAGCGAATGGGGAGGACCCAAGTTTGGAGGCCAGGTAGAGGGAAATGAGGACAAAAGGAAGCTAGAGTTCAAGGAGCAGAAAGGCTGGGCTGCCTGGGTCAGAGGGAAGCCAGGGGAGCTGGGGGGGAAAAGAAACAGCAGGGAACTGACTGGCCACAGCCAGGTGGGCGGGACCCCGGGCTGGGTGCAAAGCCACAAGTTGCTGCTAAGCGGCTGGCCCTGGTGTCAGCTTCCTCAGAGAAGCAGCTGCTCTGAGCCGCCCTTCCCCACCCTGCTCCAGCGTGGGGGCATCTTGCTTTCCACCAGGGCAGCTGCTGGAGGAGCAGAAGGGTACATGGGGATGGGTTACAGGCAGGGAAGGAGAGGCAGAGGAGAAAAGTTCTGTGAGGTAGAGGTCAAAAGGTCTGTGAGGTCAAGCAAGCCTCCTCTCTCTCGGCCTCCATCCAGACCTTGTTTCCTGCAGGGACCCTGCTGTGTGCTTTGCACTCTAGGGCTTCAGATCCTAGGCAGAGGCAGGGGACGGGGGGGG
>NW_012267230.1:4936442-4947340 GCF_000151885.1 Dipodomys ordii
GCTTATGTGGTGCTGAGGAATCGAACCCAGGGCCTCTGGCATGCAAGGCAAGCGCTCTACCACTGAGCCACCTTCCCAACCCCGACTTGGATATTTATAACATCATTCTGATGCCACACAAAATTATCAATATAGTCAGACAGCTATAGGCAGCTGACAGGAAGCATCTGTGTGGATCTTATCATGTACCAAATGCTGTCAAGGGCCTTAAAAAATGGCCTGGAGTGCTGGGAGCTGGTGTCTTATGCCTGTCATTCTAGCAACTCAGGAAGCTGAGATCTGAGGATCATGGCTCAAAGCCAGCTGGGGCAGGAAAGTCCACGAGACTCTTATTTCCAATTAACCACCAGAAAACCAGAAGTGGCGCTGTGGCTCAAGTGGCAGAGCACTTGCCTAGAGCTGAAGAGCTCAGGGACAGCGCCAAGGCCCAGAGTTCAAGCTCTCTGACAAAAACAAAAAACAAAAATCCTGGAGCTGGGAATGTGGCTTAGTGGTAGAGCGCTTGCCTAACATGCATTAAGCCCTGGGTTTGATTCCTCAATACCACGTATATAGAAAAAGCTGGAAGTAGTGCTATGGCTCAAGTGGTAGAGTGCTAGCCTTGGGCAAAAGAAGCTCAGGAACAATGTCCAAGCCCTGAATCCAGGAATGAAAAAAAAAAAAAAAAAGGCCTGTAGCCAGGCACTGGCTCACAGCTCTAATCCTAGCTACTAAGAAGGCTGAGATCTGAGGATTAAGGTTCAAAGTCAGCCCAGAGAGAAAAGTCCATGAGCCTCTTACCGCTAATAAACTACTCAGAAGAAGCCAAAAGTGGTACTGTGGCTCAAATGGTAGAGCACTAGCCTTGAGCAAAGGGAGCTCAAGGACAAGGCCCAGGTCTTGAGTTCAAGCACCAGGATGGGAGCCGGGGGAGACCTGTGGCCGGGCACTGGTGGCTCATGCCTACAATCCTAGCTACTCAGGAGGCTGAGATCTGAGGATCATAGTTCAAAGCCAGCCCTCTGCAGGAAAAATCTAAGAGACTCTTCTCTCCAATTAACCACCAAAAGCAAGAAGTGGAGCTGTAACAGTAGAGTGCTAGTCTTGAGCAAAACAACTCAGGAACAGCACCCAAGCCCCAAGTTAATGCCCTAGTACTGATGCTTGCCTGTGCACATGTGCACAAACACACACACACAAAACCACACAAATGGCTTGTGGGCCGCACTTGCATGAAGAGAATGTGCTAGAAACTCCAAGACGTACTGCTGAGCTCTGCACACCAGCCAGCCTGCAAAGCCATGGCCCTGAAACCCAGCGCTCTGGCCCCTCAGCTCTGAAGCTCAGGTTCTGGGACAGGAGAGTGGCCCTCCGGACACCTGTCCCGGGCCCCACTGCAAAGACTGGCCACCACCGTGGAACTGAGATAACCCTTTTATTGATTTATGCTGCTCTGTTTTGTTTAAAACAATAATGACAATCTTAATACAACTGACAGCCCTTCCCCCTCACCCTTTGCTTGGGCTGGGGGGTGGTTAGTGGGGAAATGGCCCCCAGGGATGGGACTGAGCACAGGAGCCCCGCAGGGAGGTAATGGAGCCCGAGTCCCCAGTGGGGAAGGGGCACCTGTAGTGTACAAACTGGGGAGTTAGCAGGGCTCTCGAATGGCTGCTCGTACCAACATATATGCCCTTGGCTGACAAGGGTCAGGAAGCATGTGGGGAGGGGAGTCCCACTCTCCTCTATGTCCCCACCCCGCCTAGCCTCTCCACCGAAGGCTGGGGAGCAAGGAGAGTGGAGGGTGGGTGGGTGGCTCACACAAAGGAGTACTGGTTATTAATGGCTCTGGGATGGCCCCCTTCTTCTCTGTTGCCCCCTAGTGGTAGTTGCTGGAGCTGCGCTATCAGGGTCACGGCCGTGTCCCCACCAGAGCCAGCACCACCCTGGGCCTCCGCTCCAGGTGCTATGGCCTCTTCCAATTCCACCATGGAGACCAGCTCAGCCAGGGGGACCAGCTCTTCCTGGCCCCCTCCACTGCCCGCTTTCTCTTTTTCTTGCTTCTCTTTGGCTGCTGTGGCTGCTGCTGCCGCCACTTCTGGCGCCCCCGCCGCCTCTTCTGCCCCAGGATGTGGGGGAGCTGTCCATGGAGGGGGTTCAGGGGCCTGGGGTGGGTCATGGGAGGTGCTCGGCTCTGGATGGGAATGGTGAGAAGACACTGATTGTGGAGGGAGGCGAGCTCTGCAGCAGCCTCCCCTTCGCTCGCCCCCCCCCAGGAGCCATGTGCTATCTCCCCCACACCCGTCTCCTGAGCACCCCCCCTCCATGAAGGATGGATCATGGGCGGTGGTGAGAGGAGGACCACACTTACACACAGTCACTCGCTCCGAAGGGCAGGAGGGTGGAGGAGGCCTCGGGGTAGCATCCATCTCCCTCGCACACCCCTGCATGGCTCGCGGCCTGCTCCCGGCCTGGGGGAGGGGTAACGTGGGGACAGATGGGGACGTTGGGGTGGGGGAAAGGGAGAGATCAGACAGGGACCATCAGACATCAAGGGAGGAGGGAGAGGGGGATCACCAAGCATCCCCCACGAGGGCAGGCAGGCCCAGAGCGAGGAGGTCACAGTGACGAGGGCAAAGACAGGGCTGGGAGGATGAAGCCAGGAGACAGACGATGATGGCACGGAGGAGCCAATGGAATGGGAATGCACCAGCCCACTCTGCACTGCTCCCGGCCCCGGAGGAGCCTCGGCCTGCCTACAGCTCCGCCTTCCTCCATCCCTGGCCTGCACGCGCAGGCCCCCTTGCCTAGGGTCTCTACGGCCCCTCTCCCTGACAGCCTGGCCTCCATCCCCGCCCGCCTTCCTGGCACACACACCTCACTTGCTGGGTGCGCGGGCACCTCCTCCCCGGCAGACCTGCTCTGCTCACCCTGGGGCCGCTGGGAGGGCACGTAGCTGACGAGGACCACGTCACTGGAGCCTCCAGACTCAAGAGGGATGGGGTGCACCCGGAAGTGCTCGAGCATATCGAAAATGGACTGGAACCACAGGTGCTGGACCCGACACTGGCCCTCCTCGTTGAGCGACAGGCGCAAGTGCTGAGGGGCAGGAGGAGCCAGTGAGGCCGAGGCCGAGGTCCCAGCCAGCTGCGGCTGCAGGCCCTCGGCCCCGCGCACAGACAGCGCACGCTCTGCAGCTTCCTTTGTGGCCACTCACCTTGGCCTTGCCCTGGAAGTTGAAAGTGAGGACGTACTCGCCCCGTCTTGTCTCGCTCTGACGGACCAGGAAGACACCATGCGAGTTGGCACCGCCTTCCAGCACTAACTGGGCAGCCTTGAGTCGAGAGAGCATCCCGTGGAACCAAGGGTACCCTGAGAGGGGCTGGTCCCCCTCGCCTCCCTCCGACTCCCCCTGGAACAGGAATGACCCTTCAGGAGGGAGAGAGGGAGGAAAAATTGGGGCGTCAGGGAGGCCCTGCTCTTCCTTGGTCCCTCGGCCCCTCTGTCCCCCCCTCCTCCCAGCTCAGGTGCACGCTACTCCCCAGACAAGAGCCTCAGGAAGGCAGGCAAGCAGCCCTGGCAAGACACACATCACCCTCTGGTACCTGTGGCTGTTTCTGGAGTGTCCAGGGGAGGGTAGGGGGCTGAGAGAGGATGAGCTGTCCCTGCTGGGGGGCCCTCCTCAATGGGCATGCGAGGGGGCAACTCTGGGGGAAGCAGTTCCATTGAGTCAAAATGGGAGGCGGCAATGGAGGCAGAACTGGGGGAGATGGATGCAGAAGGCCGATCTGAGAGGCCCCCGTATGCCCCTAGAAGGAAAGGGAGGAGGGCAGGGTTGAGGGCTCCACACGTCCGCTTCTGGAGACCTGGTTCTGGTCTGCTTGCCCACTGGCAGTGACCCCTGAGGGTGTGGACCAGCGACCTCCAACTTAACGCTTGGTGCACTGCTGAGGGACCGCAGCGATTGCAAGGAGGTCCTAGGATCCAAACGTCCCTATGTCTTTTCTGAATCGTCAGGTGAAAGACGGTTACAGCTGGTTCAAATGTTTTATGTTAGAGGAGCCTTTGGGGGCTTCAGGTGTGGCTCATGTGGTCAAGTGCCTGCCTATGGAGCTTGAGGCCCCAAGTTCTAACCCCAGGACCACCAAATAATAACCGAGTCCCTTGCTTGGCTAACAGGACAAAGCTCCTAACACTAACAGGAATCAAAAAATTTCCATCTGGCCGGTGCTGGTGGCTCACGCCTGTAATCCGAGCTACTCAGGAGGCTGAGATCTGAGGATCGTGGTTCAAAGCCAGCCCAGGCAGGAAAGTCTGTGAGACTCTTATCTCCAATTAACCACCAGAAAACCGGAAGTGGCACTATGGCTCAAGTGGCACCTGCCTTGAGCTGAAGAGCTCAAGGAAAGCGCCCAGGCCCAGAGTTCAAGCCCCACGACAGACCAAAATTTTTTTTTCTATCTGCCAAGTGACACACACTTGTAATCACAGACTCAGGGGGCTGAAGCAGGAAGATATCAAGTTCAAGGGCAGCCTAGCTATAGAGGGAGACACTCGCAGAAAAACTAAAAAGGGCCTCAGTATGGTGTCTCACACCTCTAATTCTAGCTACTTGGGATATAGAAGTGGGAGGATGGTGGTCCAAGGCCAAACAAGGTAAAACTTAGCAAGAACCTCTCTCAAAACCTGGTGTGGGGGCTGGGAAGGTGGCTCAGTGGTAGAGCGCTTGCCTTGCATGCCTGAGGCCCTGGGCTCAATTCCCCAGCACCACACAAGCAAAAAGAAAAAAAGCCAGAAGTGGCGCTGTGGCTCAAGTGGTAGAGCGCTAGTCTTGAGCTGAAGAGCTGAGGGACACTGCCCAGACCCAGAGTTCAGGCCCCACCAAAAAACAAAACAAAACCCGGTGTGGAACCTGGTGTGGTGGTGCACACTTGTAACTCTAACTACTCTAGAGACAGAGATAGGAGGATCATGGTCTAAGGCCAACTCAGTCAGAAGTGGAAGATTCTATCTGAAAAACAAACTAAAGTAAAAAAGGTTGGGAGGCCAGGCACCAGTGGCTCATGCCTGTAATCCTAGCTATTCAGGATGCTGAGATCAGAGAATTGTGGTTCAAAGCCAGGTTTAAAACCATCCTGGGCAAGAAAGTCCGTGAGATTAGCTCCAATTAACTACCATGAACCAGAGGAGGAGCTGTGGCTCAAATGGTAGAACACTAGCCTCAAATAAAAACACTCAGGGCCTAGGACCTGAATTCAAGCCCCAAAACAGGCACTTAAAAAATGATTAACTAATTAATTGCAGTGGGGGAAAAATAGCTCCAGTAGTACAACACCTACCTAGCAAGTGCCAGGCCCTGAGTTCAGACTGCAGTACTGTGAAAACAACTACAAAAATATTCCTCTTCTATTACTCCCCCTAAGCTAAACCAACTTGAACTTGATCTTTCATTGAACCCATGTGTTCTTTTTGTGTATGTGCCGGTCCTTGGGCTTCAACTCAAGCCCTGGATGCCTTCCCTGAGCTTTTTTTGCTCAAGGGTAGTGCTACAGCTCCACTTCCTGCTTTTGGTGGTTAATAGGAGATAAGGGTCTTTCCTGATTGGCTTCCTGTGTGGCTAGAATGACAGGCAGGAGGCACCGGCCCCCAGCCCCCCACGTGTTCTTTACTCCAGCCCATTTCATCTATTATACCAGCTTTCCAAGCATCCTGGCCGTCTTCCTCCACCAGCTCTCTGGGCTAGCCTTCACCCCCTTCAAGCCATGCTCTCTCGCCTGCTCTAGGAAGCAGTCTCTCTATTCCTCCTTCCCTGTTCTCTACCTCCTGAGGTCCCAAGCTGCTTGTCTGGGAGGATACAGCTCAGCCTCTCTGTTTGAGGAACTTACTTTTTCTGAAATCAAGAGCAAGGTCTTACTAACCTAGCTAGACTAAGCCCACAATGGACAAGGAGCTCCTCTCAGACATCTGACTCTCCTGGAGTGTCCAGGGGAGGGGAGAGGGTGCCCAGCGGAGGACCAGCCATGTACAAGGACTTCCTGAATGTCTGCTGAGGAGCAGGCCTGGGCCTACAAAAATGTCCACTATTGTGCCAAGAGATCAGCGTGTGTGGAAGGGGCTCGGGAACCAGGTGGGTGGAGCCCAACATGTGAACCCAGAAAAGCTTCTTCCCCCTTCAGGGAGCCAAGACCACTGGATCTAATGATCTGGAAGGTCCACTCTAGCTCCAAGAGTCTATGATTTCTTTGTTCCTTGGCTTAGGACCATCATTGGTTTAGGCATTGTGAAGCTGAAACTGAAAACAAGGGTCAGGAGAAAGGGAAAGGGTAGAGTAGAAGCCAAATGGAGAAAGGTGAATTAGGCTAAGGGGGTGGCTCAAGGAGTAGATAACATGGATTGTCTCCTTATGTGTACAGGAGAGTTTGGTCAGGCCAAGAAGCACAGAGGCAAAAAAAAAACAAAAAACAAAAAAACAAAACAAAACTTGGGAGTCTTCAGCAGAGATACGGACTAAGAACAACAGTGTTCGAGAAGCTTGGAAAAGAGAAATCATTACCTGCGTGGGCCAGCACGGGAGCCTGTAGGAGACTTACAGAAGTGGAAGGCTGGGCGTAGAAAGTTGCATAGGAGGGGGCTGGGCAGGTGGCTCAGTGGTAGAGCGCTTGCCTTGCATGCCTGAGGCCCTGGGGTCAATTCCTCAGCACCACATAAAGAAAAAGCCGGAAGTGGCGCTGTGGCTCAAGTGGTAGAGCACTAGCCTTGAGCTAAAGAGCTGAGGGACAGCGCCCAGGCCCAGAGTTCAGGCCCCACGACCGGACCAAAAAAAAAAAAAAAAGAAAGTTGCATAGGAGTTTGCTTGGGGCCTGTGTGGACTGATGATGGTTCTGTGGCCCGAAAGTGCTTGGCATATTTGAGGACAAAAGATGAGGACGACAGGACACAGGAATGGCGTGCTCAGAAGAGTCTCCAGAGAGGGAAAGGACAGGAGCCTTGCCCAAGGGGCTTGGAGACCTCCAGGCCTTCGAGGTGCCACCTTACCCTGTGACAGGCGCTCATTGCTTTCGCTGGGGCCCAGCAGCAGGTCCTGGCTGGGCAGACTCTCTGAGTGATTCAGGCAGGGCAGTTCCAGGCTCTCTGTGTTCTCCCTTGTGAGGAAGGAGGCCCCCGGGGCTAGAGGGAGGGTCATGGGACGGGGACTGGTAGCAGGGCAGGGTCTGTAGAGATAGGAAAAATGCTGCTGGTGAGAAGATCACCAGGAGAGAGGTACAAGAGTGCTCTCCATTCCCGCCCAGGCCCCTCCGTGACAAAGGCAGGCTCCTCACCCTGGGCTCAGGCATTCCTGGATGTCAGTCACCCAGGCCTTCACATGGAGAGCATCAGTCGTCTCCAGGATGTACTCCGAGGGGCCTTCCACCTACAGGACCCAGAGGAGGGAAGGCCTCAGCCGGGGCAGGGGATGGGGAGGAGTCCCATGACCACATCTACTCCTAAGAAGAATGAGAACATCTCCTTTCTCTAGCCCCCTTCCAGAAAACCCAAAGCCACACGCTCTAGCCATGGCTGTTTGTTGACAATGTGCCAAGAGCTTCCTCCCTGGCCTGAGTACTCCCTGGGAGACAGGGGCTCCGTGCTCTTACCTTCACCACAAACGTGTTTTCCCGGTCGGGCATCTCCAGGGCTGTGGTTGTCCGGACGTCTGTGATGGTCGAGCAGGGGATGCTGAGTCGGGGCCGTGAAGCCTTGGCGGGAGATGAAGCAAGAGCCAGTTGGTTGGTGTGCTGAGATCATCTCTCCCTTCCCTCCGCACATTCACCGTCCTTTTTAGGTCTCTCGGGGAAGTTGGGGACTGCTGTCTGGTGCTGCCCCACAGAGCACTGGCTAGCTCAGAGGGTCAGCAAAGCTATGTTCTCTCTTATGAGGAAGGAAAGCTGAACCCTCTTGCTTACCTACAGGGCTGCGCTACCACTCTGGTTGCTCTTAACACACACACACACACACACACACGCCCCCCACACCTGGGCTCACCTTGGGTGGTACAAAGAACTCCAGGCGACTCCCTCCTCCTCCTTCTCCTTCACTCCGAAGCAGTAAGCGACACTTCTGCCACTGAGGCTGCCCTCCTCCTCCTCCTGAGGTAGGCCCAGATGCCCCTCCTCCCCGCCCCACTCCAGCAGGGTCGGGAGCGGCCTCTTCAGCCCCCATGAAACTCAGGAGCTCTTCCCTCTGCACCAGCCCTGCTCCGTCCTTCAAGGAGGCCCCTCCTCGACTGAGTCTCAGCCTCTCAAAATGGTGAGTCCATCTCTCCCCAGGGGACGTGCCGTCACTAGCCAGTCCCCTACCAATGTTCCCAGCCCCACCAGAGGAGTTGGAGTTGCTGTTTCCACCCAGGACTGGGGTGCCCGAAGAGGTCTCCAGGGGCCCAGCTGGGGAGGGAGGCTCAACGGTCCCCCGCCACTGTAAGATGCCACGGACCGAGCCTCGAACCGAACGACCCACCGAACGGAGGGAGAAGCGTTTCTTAAGCTTCGGCTTTGAGGAGGTTGAAGAAGAGGAAGAGACGGAGGAAGGGAGGGGGCCGGCCAGGTCCTCAGATGATCGGGAAGGGCCCAGCACAGCCAGGGGCCCACCCACCCTGCAGCTCTCAAGGGACAGGTCGTTGGGTGGTGGGCTTTCCAGGCCAGGGCTCAGGGGGGCCAGGACAGGTGGCGAGAGGGAGCCAGAGGCCCGGGCCACCTCGGCTTCAAAGTGCTGCAGGAAGAGCTCAGCAAAACGGCGGGAGAAGGCAGCCTCTGCGCCAGGCCCCGCGTACTGTGGGTGGGAGGCCAGGTAGAGGCGGAAACGGCGGGCAAAATCCAGGGCCGCAGCCCGAGCATGGGACTCACAGAACTCCCGCCAACTTGGAGGAGGAGGTGGAGGGAGAGGGGGCGGGGAGGGGGAGGCCCCATCCTCAGGGGAAGGGGCACCATTCATGATGGGCCCCAGGAGGAGGAGAGGGAGAGCCTGTGGGGAAGGGCAGCAAGGAGGGAAGTGGCCAGGAGACACAGGGTGAGCGGCAGCAGCTGCAGGAGGAAGAGAGAGGCACATACATACACAGAGTCACTGCAGAGGTGGGACGGGGCATCCCAACCCAAGCCAGAGACCCCTCATGTGGTTCATACCCCTCAGAGGACAATCGGGGAGAGAACCCAAATGCCTCTCCCTCTTCCCGATCGGCACACCCCACGCGCCCTAAGGCTGTCCCCACAGGATTTCTCCGGCTGCCTTTGCAACCACTCTCTCGGAAAGTGATCCAGGAGCAAGGGAGGTGTGGAATACTTCCCTCCACAAAGAACTCCAGCTCACCACTGCCCTTCTCTTAAAACAGATCCTCCACCACCTGTCACGCACTTCCCATGTGCCATTCCAGAGGCTTCCATCGAGTCATCTTACCTTTCCCGGGGAGAAGATGTCATAACCTCCAATATGAGAAAACCAAAGCTCAGACAAGCTTTACAACACTGGGTCCACTCTGCTATGCTTTCGAGTACCCAGTCTCTGTCCCCAGAGCTTGAGAGAACCCAAACTGCTTACCACACCCAGCTCACCAGGGACTGATGGGATATTAGAACCATCCAGCTTAAAGAGACCCTCCCTCAAGTATCCTAAGTCCAACTCGGAGGTAAGAGTTTGTTCATTTAAGACATGGACGGGGTGGCTCAAAGCAGCTGTCATTATGGAAGCTGAACCCATCACCCAAGCACTGAGGGAAGGAAATTTGGAATGGGTACAGGAGGATGGGGGAGGGCTTTAGTCTGGGGCCTAGTGGCAGAAGCACCATAAAAAAGAAAGATGGCGGGGTGGGTCAAGGCAAGTCTTTGCTGACCACAGCATAAATTCAGTCATCACAGGGCAGGATCTGGGGCCCTAGGATTGTTGATATTTTCTACCCCCAGGGAATGTACCCCAAAAGCTGGTTAACCTGGCAGTGCCCAAGGCCATGGGATTTGGAGTCAGACTTGGGCTGAACCCCGGCTCAGCCACTTGTTAGCTGTGTGATCTTGAACAAATGACACATCCTCACTCAGCTGCAGTCTTCCTGTCTACTGAAACAGAGCTAATGATCCCTACCTTTGATAGGCGTTGGGAGAAACGAAATGGAACGTCAGTGCTTGACACAAAGCAAACAGGAGAAATGACTGCCATTATTACTCTCTTTGGGGGGGAGGAGGGCAGAAGGGGACTAGCGGGCTAACTTTCTAAAAAAGAGAAAAGAGAGAAAGAAAGCAGCTTCCCCAAATGTCACAACTAGCAAGTGGCAGAGCTGGGTGTAGAATTTACAACCCGAGGCTGCGCCACACTGGAAGGTGTGAGAGCCCCGGGGACGCTCAGGTGTCTCCCCCACACCAGCAGCAACCTCCACCTCCTCCTGCTCAAACCCACAGTCAGCCTCCAACTCTGCATCCCACCCCCCTCCACTCCCCCCCCCGGGCTTTGGCCAGGACCCTAAACGGCTCAGACGGCCCCCACCATAAGGACAACTCCAAAACCAACCACCAGCAGCCAGGAGATGCGGGAGGCAGAACACCAGGGGAATGGAGCCAAGAGGTGCAGACACTGCTGAGACGTCCCCAGCCAGAGGCCACCTCGGCCCGCACAGGCCCACCCAACCCCCCCCTCCCCTCGTACCGCCCAGCCGACCCAATCCCCTTCCAACCCGCTGACCCCCGCGGCTTCTGAGCGCGGTGACTCAGTTTCCCTCCTGCCCATCAAGACTCCACAAACACAATTTCCCGGTGCACCTGCCTTCTGGGCTCAGTTATGACATTTCCCGAAGGGCGGGTGGTGGCGGGTGCAGGCTCCGCTCCCGGCTGGGACCCTCCGGGCCTCGTGGTCAGTGCACTCCGCCCCGGCCCTGCTGGCGGGCCGCCCCCCCCACGCCCCTTCCC
>NW_012267230.1:4950998-4980326 GCF_000151885.1 Dipodomys ordii
CGCGCCGGCCGCGGCCTAGAGCGCCGGGGGACGCGGACGCTGCCCCGGGCCGCTGGGCCGGAGGAGGAGCGGGTGACCTTGGGGAGGCCCTGCGAGAAGATGGAAGCCCTGAACCTAACGACCTTGGCTTCTCCGCGGAGAGGGGTCAGGCGGTCGTGGGAGAGGCAGTCCATCTCTGAAGTCGGGAAAGAAAGATGGGGAAATAAACAGTGAGGTCGGTTTCGGACGTGCGTCCAGCCGGGAGCCCCGTGGCAGGGTGATCCCAGCTACCCAGGAGGCTGAGGTCTGAGGATCGTGGTTCGAAGCCAGCCCGGGCAGGAAAGGCCATGCGACTTGTAGCTCCAATTAACCACCAGAAAACCGGGAGTGGAGCTGTGACTCAAAGTGTAAATAAACAGTGCTGCACCTGAGCAAGAGCGCAGGGACAGTCCTGAGCTCAAACCCCAGCACAGAGCAAAACAACAACAAAACCCACAGGTGTCAAGGCCAGGTAGGCACAGAAGAGAGTTGAAGTCATGTGTAAACAAAGATCTTCCAGCTATCCAGTCTCTCAGCGACTCCTGCTCTGCCGTAGTTAAAGTAATGAAAAGTCCAGAATGGAGTAGGATCGGATGAATATAGGGACCCAAAGGAAGTTGAGGAAGCTCTGGCTTTCCATCACTGGTTCTGTTTCCCCAGGTGTTGGACTTCCAGCTCAAGCAGGTCTCCTCTCTAGTAGCAAGATGGCTTATCTACAAAGTGAAATTCCAGTCACTTAGTGACTTGGTGGAAGGAACATGCATCTTTTCTGCGAGTCCCAGTAAAATGTCCAGAACTGACTACCTGACCATGGAACAGAGGCAAGTAACACAAGAAATGGATAAAGGCCCCGACTCAGAAAAATGTTCAAGGATGCATCTGACAGATCAGAGTTGGAAAAACTTAGAGAAAAAAAAGCAACATCTGGCCCAGCCAGTCTCTTCAACTCTAACCAAACATCAGCTCACAAATTGTTAAGGTCCCCATTACTAGCTTTGTCCATCCGTCTTCCCACTTCAGAGGAAGATGTTTAGAGAGACTTCCTCCTGCAGTCTACCTTACCCTGCCTCCCCAGGCCATACATTACACACTCTTGGTCTATCTAGGACAGTAGAGGAATACAGAGGAGGGCAAGGGACCATTGATTAGTTAGGTTTAAATGTGTTGTGTCTTAACAAGCCAATAAATCCTAGCAATTTGGGAGGCTGAGGTCTTGAGGATCAAGAACTCAGAAATAACTGGCAAAGGGGCTGGGAAGGTAGCTCAGTGGTAGAGCACTTGCCTCGCATGCCTGAGGCCCTGGGCTCAATTCCCCAGCACCACATAAGCAAAAAGAAAAAAAGCCAGAAGTGGCGCTGTGGCTCAAGTGGTAGAGCGCTAGCCTTGAGCTGAAGAGCTGAGGGACAGCGCCTAGGCCCAGAGTTCAGGCCGCATGACCAGACCAAAAAAAAAAAAAAAACTAGCAAAAATCTGGGCTGGAGGAATGGCTCAAGTCATAGAGCAACAACCAAGCAAGCCAAATCGAGTCCTGAGTTCAAACTTAATGTCTCACACATACAAGTGTTGTGTGCCACTGAGATACATCCACCTCCCCTCCCCCCCTTCTGAGATGACTGAACTAGTCTCCATCAGCATTAATCAGTAGTGTAGGAATTTAGCTGCACGTAGCAGTTAAATACTTGAAATGTGGCTAAGCCACAAGTAGACTAAACAGTCTTAGTGTAGGTGGTGTCCTTGTATAACTACATGAAGCTGTCCAGCTGAGATGGGCCTTGCAGTGTCCACTGCACAAGGCAGTCTGGTGATCAGACATGAGTAGTGGCTGGAGTCATGGATAGAAATGACTGTCCAGATAATATATGTAGGAGGAGAAGGGGGCTGAGGCCTACTTCTGGGAAATAATCCACATTTAACAGGCAAAGGCAGTGGTAGAAAGTGCTAAGATGTTGTTCCCACAAGCACCCTGAGATAACTGATTTACTAAAGGGCTGGGGCTTGGCAGCAGGGTTTGCCTACCATATGAGAGGCCCTGGGTACATTCTCCAACATTAGGAAATAGGCAGGGGTACTAAAAGTCAGGGAGGGGAAGAAGAGGAAGCCAAGCAACCATGTGCTATCAAGTAGATAGTAGTTCAGTTAGATTCCACAAGGAAGCCCTGGACATAAGTTATGCCTCCCCCAATTTGTCCAGAAACAAGGGAGCTAGGCCTTCCATACATTGGCCCAGGGCTACTCTACACACTTCCATCAAGGCAAAGCTCTGCTGTAGCATGAATATATATATTCCCCAACAAACATACTTGGAAACCACATACCAAACTAGGACATATGAGAGTACAGGATGTGGGGGAGGGGGAATGGGCAACACACATTCATGTACACAGTATACAAGGATCCACAGGAACTGGCTGTGCATTGTTAGTGTCACCTATAGAAAACATGGATATCAACCAGGTGCCAGTGGCTCATGCCTGTAATCCTAGCTACTCAGGAGGCTGAGATCTGAAGATTGCCAGCTCAGGCAGAAAAGTTCATGAGACTCTTCTCTCCAATTAACCACCAGAAAACCAGAAGTGGGGGCTGTGGCTCAAAGTAGTAGCATTTTAGCCTTGAGCAAAAGAGTTCAGGGAGAAGTGGGACTGTAGCTCAAAGTGGTATAGAGCTAGCCTTGAGCAAAAGAGCTCAGGAACAGCACCTAGACTCTGAGGTCAAGCACCAGGACTGACAAAAATAATGCTGCCGGGCGCTGGTGGCTCACGCCTGTAATCCTAGCTACTCAGGAGGCTGAGATCTGAGGATCGAGGTTCAAAGCCAGCCTGGGCAGGAGAGACCGTGAGACTCCTATCTCCAATAAACCACCAGAAAACCGAAAGTGGCGCTGTAGCTCAAGTGGTAGAGCGCTCGCCATGAACTGAAGAGCTGAGGGACAGTGCCCAGGCCCAGAGTTCAAGCCCCATGACCGACCAAAAAAAAAAAATAATGCTGTGGAAACTGCTTCTAGAGAGCTCATTCCAATGACACTGTGTCCTACACACACTCCTTTTCAAAGTTTGAGGGATATAAGAGCTCTTACAGAGGTTCTATAACTTACATACCCAGTTTACAGACAATAAAACCAAGGCACTCAATTACAACTCATTTTTAACACTCTTAAAAAACTTTATTAGTATATATTAATTGCACAACATAATAGGTTTCATTGTAACATTTTGTTATTGTTTTATCTATTTTTTTTTTGTCGGTTGTGGGGCTTGAACTCTGGGCCTGAACGCTGTCGATGCACTCTTCAGCTCAAAGCGAATGCTCTACCACTTGAGCCAGAGCGCCACTTCCAGTATTTTTTCTAGTGGTTTATTGGAGATAAGAGTCTCACGGACTTTCCTGCCAGGGCTGGCTTTGAACCATGATCCTCGGATCTCAGCCTCCTGAGTAGCTAGGATTACAGGCATGAGCCACCGGTGCCCGGCTCATTTTGTAGCTCAGGCTGGGCTGGAACTTACAATGCTCCTGCCTCAGCATCCTGAGTGTTGGGATTACATGTGTGTCATAACATCTCACTTTGACATTCTTCATAGATGTATATAACATGATTATACTTATTCCCTTCAACAATTCGGGGGGGGGGGAGAGGGTAATACTAGGGCTTGAACTCAGGGCCTGTGTGCTACCTGAGCATTTTTACTCAAGGCTACCACTCTACCATTTAGAGCAACAGCACCACTTCTGGTGATTTTCTTTTTTGGTCCGTTGTGGGGCTTAAACTCTGGGCCTGGGAATGTGGCTCAGTGGTAGAGTGCTTGCCTTGCATGCATGAAGTCCTGGGTTTGATTCCTTAGTACCACATAAACAGAAAAGGCTGGAAGTAGTGCTGTGGCTCAATTGGTAGAGCACTAGCCTTGAGCAAAAAGCTCAAGAATAGTGCCGAGGCCCTGAGTTCAAGCCCCAGGACTGGAAAAAAAAAAAGAGTAAAAATCAAGTTATTGTCATAAGCTGATGAGACAAGAAAACAAAAACAAAAATAAGCAACCTTAAGATAATTCTGTACATTTAGATGCTATGAAGTTAGACGACAAGTGATAAGAAGGGGACCCAGGGCTATTGTAGATGGAAGAGGAGACACGACACCCGAGGTGATCCCAGACTAAGATGGAGCCATATGGAAAGCTGCAGGGAGAGAACTTCGGGGAGAGGAAGAACATCTGCAAGACCTGACAGAGAAAAGAACCTTGAAATGTTTTAGACACCTGTAATTGCAGCTACTCAGGAGGCTGAGAACCGAGAGTCTTTGTTCAAAGCCAGCCCAGGCAGGAAAGGCCCTGATACCCTTATTTCCAGTTAACCACCAGAAAATCTGAAGTGGAATTGTGGCTCAAAGAGGTACAGCACTAGCCTTGAGCAAAAGAGCTCAGAGACAGCTCCTAAGCCCTGAGTTCATGCTGACAAAAATCCATTAAGTCTTTGAGGGGTTATCTGTTTCCCTTCTACATTATATGTGTATACATATATATGCTTATATACACACATATACATGCACACACACACACACACACATATATACATGTACATACAAAATACGTATGTGTATATGTAGTTTTTTTTTTGTTGTTGTTGTTGGTCAGGGGCCTGAATTCTGGGCTGTCCCTGAGCTCGTCAGCTCAAGCTAGCACTCTACCACTTGAGCCACAGTGCAACTTCTGGCTTTTTCTGCTTATATGGTGCTGAGGAATCAAACCCAGGGCCTCATGCATGCCTCATGCATGCAAGGCAAGCGCTCTTCCCAGCTCTGTATAGAGGCTTTGAAATCAGGGCCTTGAACTTGCTAGGCTAGTGCTTCATTGCTTGAGTCACACACCCAGCTTTCTCTGTTCTGGTTATTTCTGAGATAGTGTAATGACCTGTGAGTGAGAAAATCCACAGAGGCCCAGTTAAAGGTGACAAGAATTTTATTAGTTGGTCTGCAACCCTGTCCTAGGTTACCTCAGAACTAGAAGCAGCTGCAACCTCCAAGGGGGCAAGTTTTTTTCCTTTTTCCTCCTTTCCACAGGCCTTCCATTCTCTGCGGGCCTTCCTACTCTCCTCAGGCCTCTCCAATCTCTGCAGGCCTCTCCACTCTCTGTGGGTCTTTCTGCCTCTTCTCAGGCCTCTCTGCTCTCCACAGGCCTCTGCACAGGTCTCTTCGCTCTCCACAGGCCTCATCAATCTCTTCAGGCCTCTCATGGGCCTCTCTGCTCTCCTCAGGCCTCTCTGCGGGCCTCTCCACTTCCCCTCAGGCCGCTCTGCTCTCCACGGGTCTCTGTGCCTCTCCACAGGCCTCTTGGCTCTTCACTGACCTCTGTGCAGGCCTCTCATCTCTGTGCAGGGCTCTCGACCCTGAGTTGGCCTTTCCACAGGCCTCTCCACTGGCCTGGGCTCCCTGGAGCCTCTCTGCCAGTTGGGGCTCTCCTCAAACCTGAGGAGAGCTTGGGCATTGCTCTGCTCCAGGAGTTATGTCTCTTGTGGCCTCTTGTGTCTCCTTCTCTCCCACCCCTCTCTGGAACACCCAGCATATATATATATATCTCCAGGTGCTCCGCCCTCAGGTTGCCCTTTAATTCCTCACCTCCCCCCCAGTGGCCTGGGTATGTGGCAGTGACATCAGCCTGGGGCAGGACTTCCCGTCCCTCTGGTTCTCACACTAGAGTCTTACTTTTTGCCCAAGTCGGCTTGGACTGTGATCCACCTATTTATGCTTCCTGCCATTGCAGGGATGGAAGATGCAAACCACCACACTTGGCCTTTTTCAGTTGAGATGGGAGTCTTTCATACACTACTTCCTGAGTAGCTACAATTACAGGTATGAGCCACCAATACCCTATTTCAGGAAAGGCTCTTCTTCAAGCAGCAAAATGGCCCTTTCCGCTTCCCCATCCAGAGTCAGTAAGAGCTCCATTTCTTCGGGTCTCCTTTCTTGGCAGTGTCCCCAAGTAGGTCCCTTTCCAATCACTGGCCCCCTAAAGTACACACCTATCGCTGAACAAACCCTTGGCAAGAAAATCACCAGAACTGAACTAGACATAATCCACCCCAAGCAAAATCAGGACCCTGCCAGCAGAGATGGGAACACTTCTGTGAGTAAGAGCTAAGCTTCTGCCACACAGCAGAAGAAATGGACAGCTGGCATGCAGGCAACCATTCGACGTATTTCAAAAGGAGTTCAAGCATCTGCACAAAGGACTTTTCTTTAGCTGTAATTATATAAAATCAGTTTGAAAGCAGGGTGTGGTGGTCTCAGCCTGTAATCTCAGCACTTGGGAGGTTGAGGGAGGAGCCCTACATAGCCTAGGAGACTAGCTCCAAAAACCAAGACAAGGCCAGGCTCCTAGTTACTCAGGAGGCTGAGATGTGATCATTGCAGTTCAAAGTCAACCCTGGCAGTAAAGTTCATGTGACTCTACTCTCCAATTAACCACCAAAAAAACCTAAAGTAGAGCTGTGACTCAAGTGGTAGAGTGCTTGAGCACAAAAGCTCAGGGTCAGAACCCAGGCCTTGACTTCAAGCCCCAAGACAGGCACACACACACACACACACACACACACACACACACACAAATCTAAGAAGATAAAAGATGTTTGAAGGAAAAATTCCTTCTTCCAAGCAAACTCAACCTTCTGAAGTTACAATTTTTTTTGTTTTGATTTTACTTTGTTTTCATTTTACTTTTTTAGAGACAGTCTCATTAGGTGGCCCAGGCTAGTCTGGAACTCCTCTTGCCTAAGCCTGCCAAGGGCTGGGACTAAAAGTATGCACCACTTCATACACAGTCACAATTATTTTCAACTTCCTTTGTTACTACACCTTCTTTTTGCTTTCTTTTTTTTTTTGGTCAGTCATGGAGTTTGAACTCTGGGCTTGGGTGCTGTCTGTACATCCTTCAGCTCAAGGCTAGCACTCTACTACTTGAACCACAGCACCACTGGTGGTTAATTGGAGATAAAGAGTGTCACTGACTTTCCTGCCTGGGCTGGCTTTGAACCGAGATCCTCAGATCTCAGCTTCTTGAGTAGCCAGGATTACAGGCGTGAGCCACCAGCACCAGGCTTGTTACTACACTTTCACCTCCACCTTATACACAGACGGTTTTGTACAGCAGTCAGCCTTAGCTCACCAATGTTTTCATAGGTGCCCAGCTTTTCAGGTCCCAGTACCTCCGAACCTATCCAATTTAAATTTCACCCATAGGTATACCAAGTAAGAAAACCTATCCATCAACACATCCTATTTGTCCCACTGTCACTGTTACAGGTATGGCCAGACATTTTCTTTTTTTTTTTTTTGCCAGTCCTGGAGCTTGAACTCAGGGCTTAGGCACTGTCCCTCACCTTCTTTTGTGCAAGGCTAGTGCTCTACCACTTGAGCCATGCACCACTTCTGTCTCTTTCTGAGCAATTTACTGGTGATATGAGTGTCATGGACTTTTCTGCCCAGGCTGGCTTTGAACCGAGATCCTCAGATCTCAGCCTTCTGAATAGCTAAGATTACAGGTGTGAGCCACCAGCACCCAGACATTAAGAGATTTTCTACACCTGAGGCAAGCCTCCGTGTCAAAGTTACAATTGGGTCTCTCTGCCTCCCCTTTCCCAGAACATGGCCATGTGAACCAAGGTGCTCCCGTGAGACATACCATGTTGAGGCACTGAGGGTGGGGGAAGTGGAAACTACCTAATACGTAAGTGACTTTAGTACATTAGCAATAGCTGTTACATGAGCCTAAATCCTGTTGTTTTATTATGTGTGTGTGTGTGTCTGCATGTGCCAGCATTAAGTATTGATTTTAAGACCCTGTGCTCTGGCTCAGCTTTTTCTGCTCAAAGCTAGTGCTCTGCCACTTCAGCTGTGTCTCCAGTCCTAGTTTTCTGCTGGTTAACTGGGGATAGAGATTCTTGGATTTGTCTGCCTGAGCTGGCCTTAACTTGTGATACTCAGACCTCCCTCAGCCTAACTATGAACCACTGGTGCCCAGCTTTATGTGTTGTCATGTTTTTGTTTTGATTTTTTTAGTGACAGGAAAGTTTACTAGGAAATTAATACCATCCATATACTGAAAGGGAGTCATCTTTAGGATGAGAATGATCAAAATCAATCTTTCTCCTTTTGGTGGTTCTGGGATTTGAACTCAGGACCTAGCACCTGCTACACTGGAACTCTGTCTCTTGAGACATCCAGCCAATTTTTGGTGCTAGTTATTTGTCATATAGGGTCTCACTTCTTGCCTGGGCACACATCAGCCCTAATTAGGCTTGAGATGACCAATGTCCACTAGATGGTGCCTCCAAGATCTCTCTGCTGAGACTGGCCTCCAACTGTGATAACCCCATTCTCATCCTCCCAAGTAGCCAAGATTACAAGTATGTCCCACTGGCACCATAAGCTTACTCATTTTTTAAACTGACATTTGCTTATCCAGTTTTTTTTCCCCTTCCAAATTGATATATACAAAAATAAACACACTATCACTAACATGGATAGCATTACTTCAAATACCACCCTGGAAAACTCCCATCTTTTTTTTTTTTTTTCCTTTTGGAGATAGAGATCTTATTGTGTAGAATTGAACACACAATCTTTCTGCCTTCAACTCCTAAGTACTAGGATTGCAGGTGATCACATCACCAGGACTGGAGTGACAAAGGTCCAACATGGAAGCAAAGAGAATGTTTTTATACTTTATCAGCCCTTCCTAAGCAGAACTGATGGGTTGAGGGAGTCTTGGCAAACCTTCCACTTTACTTGAGCAATAACATGATCGTTAAATTACAGCACAAACTGTAGCTCCATGGTAGAATGTATGCCTAGCATGCACAAGGTTCAATCTTTAGCACCACACACATGCAAAAATTATAGTGTAGTGCTAAGACGCACACTTTGGGGGCTTAACCACCCTGACACTCAATTTTCTTAGCTGTAAAATGGGGGAAATATTAGATCCTACCACAGGAAAGCATTGGGAACACTCCTCTTACAACTAATGCCTGACACATAAGACTCTTCCCAACTCCTTGGGAGTGTTTAGATTTGCAAAAGCATGTATCAAAAAAATACATGGGCACTGGTGGCTCATACCTGTAATCCTAGCTACTCAGAAGGCTCAGATCTGAGGATCACAGTTCAAAGCCAGCCTGAGCAGGAACAGCTGTGAGACTCTTATCTCCAATTAACCACCAGAAAACCAGATGTGGAGTTGTGGCTCAAGTGGTAGAAGCACTAGTCTTGTCAGGTACAGTGCTCAGGCCCAGAGTTCAAGCCCTACAACTGACCAAACCAAACAAAAAACACATGACCATGCCTATGTGGCCTAGGCTGCCCTCCCTTCTGCCTCAGCCTCCTGAGTGCTGGATTTACATGCTTATACCATCATACCTGCTCCTTCGAGTCTTAGAATAACGTATTATTTTTCGTTTCCATGACTGTCCCTAGCTCACTAAACGATCATCTCTAGGGAAGGAACAGGAACCTACAGTATATGGATAAACACTTTCTTCTTTCCTTTTCTCCTTTCACTTCTTTCCTGTACTGGTCCTGGGACTTGAACTCGGGGCCTGGGAACTGACTGTTCTTTAGCTTTTTCACTCTAAGCTGGTGCTCTAATTGAGCCACAGTCCGACTTCCAGCTTTCTGCTAGCTAATTGGAGGTAAGAGTCTCACAAACTTTTCTGCTCAGGTTAGTTTTGAATGTTGATCCTCAGATCTCAGCCTCCAGAGTAGCTAGGATTACAGGCACTGGCATCCAGCCCCAACAGAGTTAAATGAGTCGGAGGAAGTCAGTTTGAGAACTGAGCAGCTGCTATGATCAGATCAGGAAGCTGTGATAAGAGATGTGTCAAAGTTATAAAGGTTATTTACTCGGCCAAAAGACATTTATTGGCACTCACTGCACGCCCAACCCTGTTAGGTGCTGGGGATAGAGCAAGATTAAAAGGCACGGGCTGCCCTTTAAATTTTCTGTATCTGCATAATTAAATGGGTGAGGAATTCAAAAGGGTTCTGGGTAGGGTGGCACAGAGCTGGCCCGGGGGCTGACTCTGAAGTCAGACAGCCGGGGGTCCCCGCAAGGGCGAGGAGGATGAGTTTGATGGCTGACAGAAGTCCTAGCACCCCATCCCTGACTCCTGCCCGAGCGCATGCCCTCTCAGACGCCGGATCTCCATTTTACGCCTGTACAGGCACAGGCTTCGCGAGGAGACGCCGCTCGCACGAGGGCCCACTGGACGGCATCCAGGGCCCGGGCCTACCTCGGGCTGCGGCTCAGGGGCGGCCCGAGGCCTCTCTCGGCCAGATCCTCGACAGACGATCCCGAACAACCTGCGCTGCCGGCGGACCCGCCGCCCCGAAGCCAGGACCTCCCCCTACGTGCCCGTATGATGCGCCATGCGAGGGACGGGCCCGGCGGCCTCTCAGAGGGAGGCGGCGGACTACGTGACGGACCCTCTGAGCCCCCCAGAAGCCGCGGCGAAGGCGGAAACGTGGCCTCCCGCCCCGCCCACGAGGCCGCAGCACCAGCCTCTTCCGCTCCGCACCCGGAAGTCAGTGGACACGACCATAGAAATCCCAGGCTAGAGTGACCCAGTGTCACCCTCCAGGACGACTTCCGCCGGAAGTTGCCTTCCATCCCCCAGGTGCCCTTCCTCTGTCGCACGCGCGGGTGCCCGGTGTCCAGTACTCGGGTCCTGTGGCCGAGCATGGCCACAATGGCGGCCGCCACTCTGCTGCGCGCGACGCCCCGCCTTAGCGGTGAGAGAGATGGTGGCCCGGAGGGACCCGGAGGACCATGGCGGGCAGCCGAGCTCCAGCCCGCGCTCTAACGCCGCGCCTCTGTCCCGGCAGGTCTCCGCGCCAGTCCCACCCCGTGGCCGCACGGGCTGCTGCGGCCGCTGAGGACCCCGGCCTGGCCCCTCTTGTGTCGGGGCCTGGCCGTGGAAGCCAAGAAGGCCTACGTGCGCGACAAACCTCACGTGAACGTGGGCACCATCGGCCATGTGGACCACGGCAAGACCACCCTGACCGCCGCCATCACCAAAAGTGAGCGAGGGTCCGGCCACGCCCCTAGAGCCGCGGGAGCCCGGGCCGGGCCGGGCCGGGCCGGGGTGGGGGGCGCGGGAGGCTCCCGGGGCCGGGGCCGGCGGAATGCGGGGGACGTTCAGAACGGTCCCAGGAGGCGGGGCGCTTGGGGGACGGGGGCGATTCCGAAGATGCTGTTGACAGATTCTTCCTGTTACGCATACACTGGGAGACCCTAAATGGCTTCCTCGGGGAGGCCTCTTGGGCAGGCCCTTAAGATCCTCTGAACACTCCCCCCCCCCTCCCGCCCCTTACCGAGGCTTAATTTGGAGGGGAGGAGGGGCAGCAATAGGCTTTCAACTTCAAAAAGAGTCCAGAGCTTTCTAGGCTGGCATTTTGCCACTTGAAGTACCTCACTTCCAGCTCCGGTACTGGGATTTGAAATCAGGACCTTGCACTTGCTAGGGCAGGTGCTTTACTACTTGGGCCACATTTGTAGCTCCAGACCTGATAATTGTGTGTGTGTGTGTGTGTGTACACGTGTGTGTGTGTGCACACACACACATGTCAGGGGCAAAACTAGGTTTGAACTCAAGGACTTGTGCTCTTGCTTGGCTATTTCACTCAAAGCTGGGACTCTACCATTTGAGCCACACCTCCAGTTCTGTGATAATTCTTTCTGACCCTAAACTATCTCTTGGAAGCTAAGAGATTTTAGAGAGAGGCTTTTCAACTTTATTCCTTTTACATCACTAGTGGGATCTAGGGGTGTGGCCTGAACCCCGCCTCTACCTCTGGTCGGGATCTGAGAAGTGTGTTTTCTTCCCTTCATTAGTTCTAGCAGAGGGAGGTGGGGCTAAGTTCAAGAAGTATGAGGAGATTGACAATGCCCCAGAAGAGAGAGCTCGGGGCATCACCATCAACGCTGCCCACGTGGAGTATAGCACTGCTACCCGCCACTATGCCCACACAGACTGCCCAGGCCATGCAGATTATGTTAAGGTGAGGGTTTACAGAACCTGCTATGGGTCAAAAGTAATTCTAGGGGGGTGGGGGGCGGGCAGAAGGGTGATGAGATGGCTAGACATGAGATCAAGGACTTGTAGCTGTGGCCAAAATGGGCCTCAGTGTTAGTGTTTAACGGTTCCTCTAGTTAACTAGGTAGATACTGAGCTGAGGAGGTTATTGAGCTAGGGCTCTTTCCTCCCCTTCTCAGAATATGATCACAGGCACTGCACCCTTGGATGGCTGCATCTTGGTAGTGGCAGCAAATGACGGCCCCATGCCCCAGACCCGAGAGCACTTACTACTGGCCAAACAGGTATGAGAGCCTTGGTGGGGGTGGAAAGGAAGGCCGAGGAGCTGCATGACTCTTAGACACCATCTCTACCTCTCTCCCTCCAATAGATAGGAGTAGAGCATATTGTGGTGTACGTGAACAAGGCAGATGCAGTGCAGGACTCTGAGATGGTGGAGCTTGTGGAGCTGGAGATCCGGGAACTGCTCACTGAGTTTGGCTACAAAGGGGAAGAGACCCCAGTCATCGTAGGCTCTGCTCTCTGTGCCCTTGAGGTGAAGGCAAAGTTGGCAGGACTGCTGCTGATAGTGGGAGGGCAGATGGGCATCCACAGCTGTGCTTCGTGTCTGCACATTTAGCTTTCAGTGAGAGGAGCACAATGGAGATTTCAGAGTCCTGACGTTTTCTCCCAACAGCAACGTGACCCTGAGCTGGGAGTGAAGTCCGTGCAGAAGCTGCTGGATGCTGTGGACACTTACATCCCAGTGCCCACCCGGGACCTAGAGAAGCCTTTCCTGTTGCCTGTGGAATCTGTTTACTCTATCCCTGGTGAGAACTGCTTCTTCTCATCCCTCCCCATAGCACAGCCTAGGCAGGGCTCCTAGTGTCCTGACCTGCTTCCTTCCTTGCAGGCCGGGGCACAGTGGTGACAGGTACATTGGAGCGTGGCATTTTGAAGAAGGGAGATGAATGTGAGCTGCTGGGACACAGCAAGAACATTCGTACTGTGGTGACAGGTATAGGAAGCCTTGGGACCCAGAGGCTGGCCTCGAGATGACCTTTCCCCGTGTCGATCCTTGTGCCTTTCCTCTGCCTCCACTTCATGTCCCTTCCTCTTTCTCTCCCCTCATAGGCATCGAGATGTTCCACAAGAGCCTGGAGAGGGCAGAGGCAGGGGATAACCTTGGGGCCCTGGTCCGAGGGTTGAAGCGAGAGGACGTGAGGCGTGGCCTGGTAATGGTCAAGCCAGGTTCCATCCAGCCCCACCAGAAGGTGGAGGCACAGGTGAGGGCTTCGGAGGCTGATGGGGAGGGCTGAGCCTGGCTGTCTTCCAGGGAGGGCTTCGAGCCAAGCTCTGCTCCTCTCTCATTGCTCCTCTCCTCCAGGTGTACATCCTCAACAAGGAGGAAGGTGGCCGCCACAAGCCCTTTGTGTCCCACTTCATGCCTGTCATGTTCTCCCTGACTTGGGACATGGCCTGTCGTGTCATCTTGCCTCCTGGGAAGGTACGATGGGTTTAGGGAAAGTGAAGAGGCAGAGACGTGTTCTCCAGAGGAGCTCAGCCCAAAGATGTTATCTCCCAAGTGGTTCGTTCTCTCTTTGAGTGTGGAGAGGCTAGCTGCTACCGGTGGAGGTAGACTTGGTAGAAGGAAGGCTTTTGACCAGTGGGGTTGGGAGATTGGGTCTTTATCCAGCATGCACTAGGCACAAATGAGGGGTAGGAGGCTTAGCTATACCAGTATTTTTCTGTAGAAATATTCCTTAGGAAAGTTTGGATATAAAAGTCATGAGTGTCCTGTTGAGTTTCACTGAACGTGATGAAGGTTCAGAAGTTGGCCTAAAATTTCTCAAGCTTTCCACAAGAATGTATCTTAGGAGCACTAATCACTGTTCCATTCCTTTTTTTTTTTTTTGTACTGGAGATCAAACCCAAGACGTTGCACTTGCCAGGCAAGTGCTTTACCACTAAGCTAGATCCCAACCCAGTGTTCCCATTCTTTGAATGTGCTGTCTGCATGTACCTGGTGGCTAGGGTGGATGATGCTGTCCCTAGACAGAATCAACGCCCTGCTGCATTTTCCTTTTCCCTTGGCTCATGGCATCTGGGTAGAATGCTAGCACCTGATGGTTGTGCTGGGTCTTCTCTCCCCTCCAGGAGCTTGCCATGCCTGGAGAGGACCTGAAGCTCACCCTAATCTTGCGTCAGCCCATGATCTTGGAGAAAGGCCAGCGTTTCACCCTCCGGGATGGCAACAAGACTATTGGCACTGGCCTTGTCACTGAAACAAAACCTATGACCGATGAAGACAAGAGCATCAAGTGGAGTTGAGGCTGGACTTGTGCTCAAGCTGCTTGAGTTTAGGCAACCCTGGCCAGTTTCTCCCTTTTCCGATGCCCATGGGGCATGGGCTGCAACCCCAGAGTGCAGCTGGACGGACACTTCCCCCGGTCACAAGGGGCGGCCTGCCACGGGAGGCGGGCCAATAAACTGTTCTGTGAATAGTAAGCTGGTTGTTGTCTTGTGTCCTTTGTGAAAATTGGACAGAATAGAGCTGGTGAGAACCTCAAATGGAATTTACTTATTTGTGGGTGGGTCATGGGGTTTTACTCAGCCTGGGTGCTGTCCCTCAGCTCTTCAGCTCAAGGCAAGCGCTCTAGCACCACTTCTGGTTTTCTGGTGGTTAATTGGAGAGAAGTCTCATGGATTTTCCTGCCCAGGCTGGCTTTGACTCCTCAGATCTCAGCCTCCTGAGTAGCTTACAGGTGTGAACCACTAGCACCCAGCAATCCATTTGTGGTACAGGCTGAAAAAGTTTGTTCTCTGCTATCCTCAATGCAGGGACAGCGTGAAGGAGCCTAGTCCAGTAGTTATGTGTGATTGCCTCACAAAATGTTACAGCAGGGGCTGGGAAGTTGGCTCAGTGGTAGAGTGCTTGCCTCACATGGATGAGGTCCTGGGTTCAATTCTTCAGCACCACGTTAAGTAGAAAACAGCCAGAAGTGGTGCTGTGGCTCTAGTGGTAGAATGCTGGCCTTGAGCTGAAGAGCTGAGGGACGGTGCCCAGGCAGAGTTCAGCTCCCATGACTGACAAAAGATAGAAATTTTTAAAAAGTTATAGCAGGGGCTGGGAAGGTGGCTCAGTGGTAGATGCTTGCCTTGAATGCATGAGGCCCTGGGTTCAATTCTTCAGCACCACTTAAGCAGAAAAAGCTGGAAGTGGGGCTGTGGCTCAAGTGGTAGAGCGCTAGCCTTGAGCTGAAGAGCGGAGGGACAGCGCCCAGGCCGAGTTCAGGCCTCATGACCAGCAACAACAGTTACAGCAGCAATATAACTACTCATTTCTCCTCTCCAGTAGTCCCTACTAGTTCATATCTAGATCCCTGCTCATTTCCTAACTTGGCACCAAAGTACTTGCTCACACACCTTCAGCCATCGAGTTGTGCTAATGTGGACTTGACAAGTGATTGCCACGTTTCTAAGCACAGGAATAAGGACAGCTGGTTTCAAGGCAGGGTTGTAGTATAGCACGACTGTGGTGCATTTACCCCGTGTGCCTGAGGTTTCATCCTCAGCATGGGGGCGGGCGGGAGGGAGAAAGTTCTATTTTTCTCAGTATCTACTGAGATTGAGAAAAAGACTATCAAATATGCAGGGAGTGAAATATTGAGACTTAGGAATCTAGACAAGCAAGCCGAGTATAAACAAGGGCAACTCAGCAAAGAATTAGTGGGTGGCCCTTGAGACTGCGTCCTGGCAGACCCAGAACTGCCCCGGAGCTACTTTATGAAACAAAACCCCATTCGACTCCAGTAGAAACCAGAAAAGGTGCATATGAGAACCTGAAGGAAGTGCCACCCAATGGCAGGGCAGGTTTGGTTTACCTTCCCAAGTGGTCAAGGCAAAGATGAAAAGTTTCATGGGGAAGATTCCTGACTTGGTAAATTTCCCTCCAACCTGAGATACTGCCCCAAAGAGATGAACTACTCAACAGCACCTACCGGCACCTTCATCTGCAGCTCCGGCTTGGGAATCTCTCCAGCCCCATCAAGTATTTTTACTACAACCCCGCCCATATAAAGCCCCTTCACTTAATAAACTGACCACATGCCTGCTTCACATCCTGGAAATTCTTCCCCAATTAAGGAACCCTTCTGTCCACCCTCAGACTATGGGTCCAGAAGAAAATACCTTAGCAGCCCCACTTTTCATGTTACTGGATAAGCAAGCCAGGAACATTCCCCTGTCCCTTGAAAACACCGGTGTAGCCAGGTGCCAGTGGCTCACACCTGTAATCCTAGCTACTCAAGAGACAGATCTGAAGATCTTGGTTCAAAGCCAGCCTGGGCAGGAAAGTCCATGAGACTCTTATCTCCAATAAACCACTAGAAAACTGGATGTGGTGCTGTGGCTCAAGTGGTAGAGTGCTCGCCTTGAGCTGAAGAGAGCAGGGACAGTGCCCAAGCTGAATTCAAGCCCCACGACTAACAAAACAAAAACACCTGTGTAAGCCAGGCGCCAGTGGCTCAAGCAGTAGAGCGCTTGCCTTGAGCTGAAGAGCGCAGGGACAGCACCCAAGCCCAGAGTTCAAGCCCCACGACCAACCAAAAAACAAACAAAAAAACCACCTGTGTAGCTATACAAGTGAGGTAATCGTCTCAGAAACCTATGCTTCAATATTGTAGGCCCCTGGATGGGAATGTAGCTTAGTGCCAAGAGTGCTTGCCTAGCACACATGAGGCCCTGGGTTTGATTCTTCAGTACCACACACAGAAAAAGCCCAAAGTGGTGCTGTGGCTCAAATGGCAGAGCACTAGTTTTGAACGAAAGCAGCTCAGGGACAGCGACTAGCTCGAGTTCAAGCCCGAAGACTAGCAAAAAAAAAAAAAAATTTAGGCCTCCAACTTAGCTCCCACTCCTCCTAAATCTGGTTCCCTTACCCCACACTCCACTAGCAGCTTTACTTTCCCACATTGTCCCCACATCCATGACCTCTAAAGCTACAGTAAAAACTACTTCCAACGTCACAAAGTCAGCAGAGGTGGTCCTAACTCCAGAAGTGCTCTTACATACCTGCCTCCCAGTGAGCCAGCGCTCAGGTCGTAATTTATGTCGCTTTCCTTTTGGTTCCCTCATCCTAGACCTACAAAAAAACTAGGTTTACAGGGAAGAGAAGAACAAGTGAAAAGAAATGTAATCCTAAGATCACAGCTGACAATTACATACATATGGTTGTCCACAAACAGCAACAACAGGCAGGTTAAGTTAGTTTAAAATTTTATTTTTTTATTTTTTTTAATATTTTTATGTAGTAAAAAGTAAAAGTCCTTGTCCAACCATCCTTGTGGGGCATCTGTCTGTCTCTCACGCAGGTCTCAAGTTAATGGGGAAGAAAAGAACAGAGGGGCCCAAGTTTGTAGTTATAAATAATAGAAAATAAAAGATCTTCCGTCTCCAGCGGGGGGAATAGATGAAAAGATGGGAGGGCAAGGTTAGGTGGGAACTGCAGGGGCAGAGCAGGAGCCTCCCCCACCCCTGCGGGACCCTGGCCTTGCCCACTTCAAGGTCTCTCCCATTCAAGGTGCTTGGCAGGAATTCCCCAGCTCCCCTGGGGAAAGGGGAATTTGGGGGGTGGGGTGGGGGGCTGGGACTGGTCCGAGCTGCTGGGGGAAGAGACATAGATCACTCTTCCCTCCGCTCATGGAGGTCTCAGGTCGCGGCCAGGACAATCTTCAGTTCCCCGGGGGGTGGAAGGGGAGCTGCTGGGAGGGATGAGATTGAACTGGTTGGAGGGGAAAGAGAAGAGAGCAGGAGCATTAGAACCCGAGCAGCTGTCCCTCCATCAATGCGTCCGGGGGGCTGGGGAGGAGTGGGGAGGAGCGGCCTCCTTAAGGTGTCTCATGGGGCTGGTCAGAAGCACAGGTCAATCGCTGTTTCCCAGTAAGCCAGAGCCCTTACTCGTGTGCCCAGCTCAGCCCCCCACACCCCAGTCTGGCCCTGTCTGCTGCGCTGACCTTACCTCGGCTAAGTCAGGAGACAGTCGGGGTCACTGAGAGCTGGGGAGGCAGTGGGGAGGGGGGCTGCTGGATCACAACTGAGCGAGGACGGAGGGAAGCAAAGGACAGAGCCAGGAGCAAGCCCCTGGCGGCGGCGACTGTGGCTTCTGCCCACCCTACATACTTCACAGACAGGTGCAGGTCGGCGGGCGCCCTGTGGGACAGCCCTGCCTCCAAGACCCCTCACTCCCCACCCAGAACCCGTGCATCCTGCCCCACCTGCAGCCCCTCAGCTCTTCCATGCCAAATTCCCCCAGCTAACGAGAACTCACGAATCCTGTCATCGGCTCCTCCTGGAAATCCAGGCGCCTGGCCAGGCTGCTCACCTTGGGGGTGTCCGATGTAGGGATAGGGTGAGGGTGTGGAAGCTGAGAGTGCAGGTACCCCACTCGGGGGTACTGCGCCTTGGGGGGGCCCCCCATGGCCCTGGGTGGGGTGCAGCAGCATCACCTGGGGTGGGTGGGGAGCCCCAGGGTGCGGGGGCGGGGCTGCTGTGACTCCAGTTTGGACATGGGCCTGCAGAGGAGAGAGGACAGCAAGGAGCACTAGGAAGCCTCGTGGGCAGCACTCCTGCAAGGGTGTGCAGCCACTCGGACAAAGACCCAGAAGCAGCAGTCCCCTGGCTCTTACCTGGGTAACATGGGCCATGTTGGTGAAGCCGTGGGGCAGCTGCTGGTGGGGATGGATGGCATATACAGCGGCTGGCTGGGGGAAGCTGCTCTGAGGGGACTGGGCAGAAGGTCCCGGTGGCAGAGATGGTGGCGTGCCTGTCAGGGCCCCTGGGTGGTACAGATTCTGCTGGGGCTGTCCACTGCCCAGGTGTGGGGCCTGTCCCGCCTGATGCTGTCAAGACAGAGTAGATAACATGAGTACCACACACTCTGGCTGACCCCGTCTCCCAGAGAATCACCCTGCTCCACTCTCTTCCAGCCACCCATTTCTGCCCCAACTACTCAAACCCCCTGACAGCAGGCACCTGGACGGGACTGGGGGCCGCATGCTGGGACTGCGGCTGGCTCCCAGTAGGCGTGGTGGCCGGCTGCGGCTGGTGAGCATGGAGCTGCGTGGCATGGTGTGGATAGGACTGGTGAACAGTGGCTGCAGTGGAAAGGAGGGAGACTGAGTGCTGAGCACACCAGAGAGGTGAGGAACATAGCCTAGGGCAGGGCAGGGCAGGGGCACTCACCATAGAGGGCTTGGGGCGTGGGCTGCTCTGCAGAAGGGTACTGAGGAGTGGAGGATGACACAATGGCCGGGGGGTGGCTACCCGACGTTAGCATACGTTGGTTGCTTTGAAGCATGGGGGCAAACACCGGCTGGCAGGACAAAGAACAAGAGCACTCAGCACTTGCTCAGTAACCATGTGCCCAGCACCACTTGGGGCTCAGCAGTTCCCTCTACTCATCTAAAATTCACATTAACTCTGCCATGCAGATGTCACTTTACATTTAAGATTTAAGATGCAGGATGACAATAATGCTTTGCAACAGACACGAACCCCACCAGAGCCAACTGCCCGGCTAGCCACTACCACCCAGAGCTCACTGCCTTCTCTCCTCTTCCTCCTGTGCCCCAGTCACCTGTGAGGGGTAGTGGGCCATAGGCTGCATCATTGCAGGCTGGCCGGGGAACTGCTGCGGATTGTAAGGGATGTAGGAAGAGTAAGGTGTGGCAGCCACCAAGGGTGGGCCAGCAGCAGCGGCCGCCTGCATCATGGGAGGGGCTGAGGCTGGCTGGTGTTGGTCCGAGCGCTGAGGGGGGAGAGAGCCTGCACAGGGGAAGCAAATAGAGCAGAGCTCAAGCTCCATCGGCCAGAAGCTCTCAGGCTGTCCCACTGGCTGTCCCTCCTGACCCTGCTCACCTTTTGCACCCCGGTACTTGCCCTGCTGCCCAGGCACTGAATTGGATACAGGATACGGATACATCTGAGGTGCCTAGGGACGAGAAGAGACGAGGCTAAATGAAGGGCATGCTCACACACACATCCATAATGGGCCTGAGCCAGTCTCTCAGAAACCAGTCCCCTGGGCCAACCTCATGTCTCCTACCTGCACAGCTGGTCCCATATGGATCTGAGGTATGTAGGAGATGTACTGTGGGCTGTAGAGCCCACTCTGGCCTGCTGTCAGCACCGGGATGGAGGGAGTTGAGTGAGTGCGAGGCCCTGGAGAAGTTGGAGTACTGGTAGATTTGTTCTGTAAGAGACAAGTTAGGGCATTTTACTCCCACATGCCCAGCTCAGTCCTGCCTATGTAACAGGGCTGTGTGCCACGTGTGTTCTGCACATTCTTAATTAAGCCTCACATCAGACCCTGAAGAAACAGGAAGAGAGACTATGTGACTTGTCACGTAGGCATGTCAGCTGGCTTAAATAAAGCCGTTGCTCCAAATGACCTCAATCCAATGTTTTATGGGCCAAATACCAGGAACCAGAAACCCACCAATAGCTGACAGACTCATCAGGACCCCTTAATGACCAGTGCTGGAGATCTTTCTTCTTCATCAATCCAACCTCTGCTACCCCTCTGCCTACACATACACAGTGGCTCCTTTGCACCACCTGGCAAGCCCAGCACAATGGCAGCGAGTGCTTCCCCTCTGCTGCCCTCCCGCCCCACCTCTCCCATGTCTCCTATCTCACCACAGATAATAGAGGCTTTGTGGGATTAAACTCCTTGGCGTTGGGGTTCAACGTTGATTTCTTTACTTGTCTATAAGAGAAAATGTCGTCAGTTTCATGGCCTGCCTTTCACCACCCAGCCCCCACCAGCCCCCGCCGCACTCACTCAGCAACAGGGCCCTCATCTTTGTCATCTCCCTTGATAAGGCCCACTGGGGGGCTGCCAGTCTGGCTCGGGCAAGGTGGTGGAGGCTGCTCCGAACCCTCAGCGCCTCCTGCTGATGCTAGAGGTGCTTTGTCTTCTTTATCCGATACGGACTCTGTCTTCGAGGAGACTGGAGACCCCATGGACTCTGAAGTTAATAGACCATCGACCTCCTTCTCCTTCCCTTTGGCCTCCTCCTTTAAGATCCGGGGAGAAAAAGGATCCAGGCTGGTCTCAGGGGAGCTGGGGGGCTGAAGCTGGAAGGAGGAGGACACATACACATCGAGTACTGTCCAGTTGACCCCAGGCCCTGCCTCCTCCAGTCCTCCTAGTCTGAGCTCTTCTTTTTCTTTTCTACCCACTGGGCACTTTGCCTCTGATGCAGTTCTCACACTACTGCATACTGCCAAGCCCAGCTCCTTCCCATGCCATGCTCACCTTGAACTGGGCCCCAAACTTCCTTAGTTCTTCCAGTTGAAATCGTTTCTGTTCATTTTGAAGGCCAGAAACTAGGAGAAAAAGAGGAAAATAATACATACATACATACATACATCACAACCAGGCTCTGGTGGCTCATGCCTATAATCCTAGTTATTCAGGAAGCAAAGATTCTGAGTATCACAGTTCAAAACCAGTTTGAGCAAGAGTCTGTGAGACTTATCTCCAATTAGCTACCAAAAAACCAGAAGTGGAATTGTGTCTCAAAGTGGTAGAGCACTAGCCTTTAGCAGAAAAGCTCAGGGACAGTGAGTTCAAGCCTCATGAACAACAACAAAAAAAAATAGAACATGCATTCTTTTCACAGGACTAGTAACCCAGAGGACAAGAAACCAAGGAAAACCACAAGAGCTCTTGAGAACTCCAACAGGAATTAGGGTCAAAGGGCTGATAGAAACTGTTTCCAATTGCCAACGAACTTCTAACTGAAATGCTCTCCCAAACAAAAAAGCATTAGGCTCCAGAGGAGTAAACCATTCTCACCTTTCCCAGCTATCCGGGCCAGGTCCTGGGGCTCCAGGGTCCTGCCAGGCTCCTTGGGTGGGAGTTCTTTTACTGAGGAGAGGAGAGAGACATGCCTAAAGGTTCTCCTGTTCAGAACCAAATTAAAAATTGTCCACAGCCCTCAACTGTCTTGGTTCTTACCATCTGTGGGGGCCAGTGAGATCTTCGGAGAAGCTGGGGTAATAGAGCCTGCTCCAGGATCCACAGCTGACGTGACAGGGATGGAGGCTGCAGAAGTTGCTACTGCCGAGCCAATGGGAGGCTCAGGACAAGGAGCAGAGATTGGGGCAGGGACGGCAGACTTGGGAGAGCGTGGGGGATACATCCGTCCCACTGGAAGAAAAGGGAGAGCTGTTCGATGGTTACCGCTGGTCAATAAGCAGAGGATACAGGGTACTTTCTAAAAGCTTACACATCTCTTATACCAGGAGCCCAAACTCAAAGTCTACAAGTCCAAGACAGATAACAGAAGGAGGCAAATGGCCTCAATGTGCACCAGAAGGACCAGAAGGCTGCTATCATGCAGGATCAGTGCCGGCAGAACTTTCTACACTTCAAAAGAAATTGGACATTTCTATGACTTCTCCTGTATTAATAAGCTGAAAAATTAAAATCTAAACAAAATATATCTGCCAGCCAAATACAATCCACCATTTGCTAGGTTGGAATTTCTATACTCTAGGGAAACGGAGAAACTCTTTTCCCAATAGGACAAACTCAACTTCTCCCCACTCCGGCATCTATCTTCAACCTGTTGCTCCTTCCACCATTCCACCTTATTTATTTGTCTCTGTATAAATTTCCACCCACTTCTTCACCCAGCATGATGAAGCTTTTACCTGCAGCAGGGGGTGGAACAGAAGCTTCTCCGGAAGGCCTACTGTTAGGTGAAGACAGAGTCTTAGCACCTCTCAGAGGCCGCTGTGCCTTGGGAGACATGCGGGAAGGACCTTAAAAAAAAAAAGGCAAGAAGTGGTGCTGTGGCTCAAGTGGTAGATAGAGCACTAACCTTGAGCTGAAGAGCTGAGGGACAGTGCTCAGGCTCAGTTCAAGCCCCACAATCGACCAAAAAAAGGTGAAGAGAAACACAGAGCACCTGCTGTTTTATCACCACTGATGCATTCAATCTCCTCCCAACCCACCTAATTACACACTTCCCACATTCTTCTTGTCCTCCTTTGTTTATGCCAAGTGTGGTTCAGAACTCACCTCCATTGATACCACGAGTCTCAGACCCTGGGCCGGGGCTGCTGTTGTCTAGGTGATGAGGACCACGAGGTGGCAGTGAGCTAAGGCCAGGCCGACCACCTCGAGAACTGCTACACCGAACTCCTCCCCGGGGACCTTCCCGAACTCGTTGAGGCAAAGGGATATACTTCCCCTCCCTGAAGAAAGGTTCAAGTAAGGACAAAAGTGGCTATAAAATGCACATTTTTGGCAACACAGCGCGCACACTCCTCACTCTGGCTACTTTCACTATCCCACCTGAAGTTCTGTCCCACTTCAATGTACTGTGGTTTCAAGCTTGGGATATTATTACATTGCATCAACCCTGACACAATCACACTGGCAGTGCTCAAACCCCAAGTTCAAGCCCCAGGATTGGGGGGATGGGGGAGAGAGAAAGCTCAACAGGCTAGCCAAGTCGTTGGACCCCACTGTGAGAACCAAACAGCTCCAGATGCCCAAATGCATTACCTGGATGCCAGGCTGGGGCTCTCCCGCCCTGACCCCTGCCGCTGGACTGCACTATGCTTTTCTTCCTCTGTGCGCCCATCCTCATTTTCCATGGCGATCCGTAGGCGATACTGGGGACTCGATTCAATTTCTCGAGCCAGTTGGGCTGCACGCAGCTCCCGCTGACGGAACTCTTCTGAGTTGTCTTTTTCTAAGGGCACCCTGAAAGAACATCCATTATCAGCAATTGTAACAAGCCCACAGATACAGATATATCAGTGTTTAATTTCTTCAACAATTTTTTTTTCTTTTCCAGTGCTAGGAATCAAACTCAGAGCCTCACAAGTGTTAGGCAAGTACTCTGCCCTAGCGTAGTTAGCATATTCATATATTCACTCACACAGTGCTCCTGGGTGTGAATTCAGGGTCTTGTGCTTGCCAAGGAGGCACTCTAACTTGAGCCACACCCCTAGCCCAGCCAACATATATTTAACATCTACTAAGTCCCAGGGTAAAGCACCAAGATATATCTGAATGTAAAGTTCACAATGCATAAATACGAGGGAAAAAATACAGGGAAACAGAAAACAAGTCACTATCCACAGTGTGGCCTAGTCAGAAAATCTTTTTTGTTTTTATTTATATCTTTTAAAAATGATCTTTTAAGTAGTTGTATAAAGGGGTGTTAATTCAACGTTAGTTTATAAGCATAAAGTACCTTGATCAATGTCTTTGAGGGAGGCAAGTCGCAATGCAGACCAGGAGTGAGGGGAAGAGTTCCTTGTATACCCATAAAAGCATGCAGAAAAACTATATACTGGGAATGTGGCTTAGTGGTAAAGTGCTTGCCTGCATAGCATAGATGAAGCCCTGAGTTTGATTCCTCAGTACCACAGAAAAAGCCAGAAGTGGTGCTGTGGCTCAAGTGGTAGAGTGCTAGAGTGTTAGTCTTGAGCAAAAGAAGCTCAGGGACAGTGTCCAGGCACTGAGTTCAAGCCCAAGACTGGACAAAAAAAAAAAAAAAAAAAAGAATTACATTCTACCTAGCAATTTACCCTCTCTATTGGTAAGCACACCCTCCAATGCCCCACTGAGGAATGCCAAGACACTTACGTGTAAGAGGAGAGACTGCTGTCGTAGGTGGTCTTCACTCCATAGTTCTCCTCATTGAATTTGAACATTTCATTGGGGTCCCATCCATTGGACTAAGGAGGGGAAAATGGAGAACGTTTAAAATCCGAAAGGAAAGGAATATTTGACAAGCAATTTACTTCCATCACATTGAAAACTTTAAGTGTGAACCAAACCCCGAGCAATATCAAGTTGAACTGCCAATGAGTAGCACAAACTTGAAGTTTGAAGGCCTAGGACCTAACAAACCCATTTCTAGGTGTAAGGCCTAAGCAACTTTATATGGTTCTAAAATAGCAATATTTATTAAATTTTACTTATTTACCTATTTGGTTTTTGACTTAGGGTTTTGCTGTTATACAACTTAGGCCAAGCTGGAGCTCTACATAACCTAAGCTGCCCTCCTGCCTTTGCTTTCCAGGTACTGCAATTAGAAGTGTACCACCAAGCCAGATGCTAGTGGCTCACACCTATAATCCTAGCTACTCACAAGATTGAGACCTAAGGATTACGGCTTCAGTGAGTCTGTGGGACTCTTATTTTCTATAAACTACTTAGAAAGAGATGGAAGTAGCACTGTAACTCAAGTGGTAGAACACTAGCCTTGAGCACAAAGAAGCTCAGGGACAAAGCTCAGGACAGAGTTCAAGTCCCGGGACCAGCAAAAAACAAAAACAACAAAAACCCACAAGTGTGCAACACTATACCTGGGCTTGTGAGACTTCTATAAATACCAAAATAATGGTAACAAAACACATCAAAAAGGCAGAGGACAAGCTGGGTGCCGGTAGCTCATGCCTATAATCCTAGCTACTCAGGAGGCTGAGATCTGAGGATCACGGTTCAAAACCAGCCCGAGCAGGAAAACCCGTGAAACTCTTATCTCAGAAAAACAGGAGTGGCACTGTGGCTCAAGTGGTAGAGCCTTGAGCTGAACAGCTGAGGGACAGCACTCAGGCCCAGAGTTCAAGCCCCATGAACGACCAAAAAAAAAAAAAAAAAGGCAAAGAATAAATACAATTTGGTGTGTATTCATAATTAAAAGAAACAAACTAGTTCCATGTATAACATGAAAAGCTCAACAAGGCAAGGAAAGCAAAATTTTCTGCAAACGAATACCGAAAAATGTCAAAAGTAGTTGTTTTTAAGAAAAGAAATGGGCCTATATAGAAGCACTTTTTAAACCTGTAGTACTGATTTAAATTTTTAAAAAAAGTCACAAAGCAAATATCAACTCCCAATTAGTACACTGATAAGCTTTGTTTTAATATTTCCTCAACTTTTGTATTTGAGCACTATAAACAGGCAACAGTATTCCCCTCCTCCTCGTTTCTAACAATCAACACCTGGTACAAAGAAGGAATCTCACTGCCAACAACCCCCATACTCTGGCTACCCCGTTGCTCAGGAAGAGAGACTATACCATGTCAGACTCGAGATCATAGTCATCGCTGTTGCTGTCACCACCCTCCCAGCGCTGAAGCACCTTCTCTTTGTGCTCGCCGTTCACCTTTGAGTTCATAGCAATGGCTGAATCAGTGAACTTGTCTGTGGAGCAGAGTAGATAATCAGAAGTCAGGTGGCACCTGACAGCTTTCTTGCCTCTCAGTCTCACTCCAACAACACTCCCATAAGTAGTTAAGAAACAAAAACAGGGGGCTGGGAGAGTGGCTCAGTGGTAGAGCACTTGCCTTGCATACATGAGGCTCTGGGTTCGATTCCTCAGCACCACATAAGCAAAAAGAAAAAAGCAGGAAGGGGCACTGTGGCTCAAGTAGTAGAGTGCTCGCCTTGAAATGAAGAGCTCAGGGACAGTGCCTAGGCCCAGAGTTCAAGCCCAACAACTGACCCCCCCCAAAAAAAAACAACAAAGACAAACAAAAAACCCAGGGCCAGGCAGCAGTGGCTCATGCCTGTAATCCTAGCTACTCAGGAAGCTGAGATTTGAGGATCACAGTTCAAAGCCAGTTGGGGCAGGAAAGAGACTCTTATCTATCTCTAATAAGCCACCAGAAAACTGGAAGTGGTACCATGGCTCATGTGGTCGAGTGAGCACCTTGAGCTGAAGAGCTGAGGGACAGCTCCCAGGTCCCACGATGACCAAAAACAAAACAAAAAAACACCAGATTCAGCCAGGTACTGGTGGCTCTCGCCTGTAATCCTAGCTACTCAGGAGGTTGAGATCTGAAGATTGCAGTTCAAAGCCTGATCTGAAAGGAAAGTCCATGAGACTCTTTAACTTCAATTAGCCACAAGACAACCTGAAGTGGTGCTGTGGCTCAAAGCGGTAGACCGCTTGCCTTGAGCCGAAGAGTGCAGGGACAGCACCCAACCCAGAGTTCTAGCCCCACGGCCAAAAAAAAAAAAGACTTCCCTCTACCCACAGAGTTGATCTGTCACCACAGCCTAGCACAATACCTTTAGTAGCATAATTGAAGTCAACGTTTCGGAAGTGGACAAGCATGACATCACTTGGCTTAAACACCATGGTGTCTACAATGTCCTCACGACGAGGGCCACCGGCTGGCTCAGATGCTTTCCGGTGCACAGCATCTACTGCCAGCTCAAACTACAAAAGCAACATTGCCCAACAAACATAGGTCAGTATTAAGAAATATAAATGCAAAACTACGATCATTTCCCTTTTACCCTTTCTAAATCTTTCCCAATACTACATTCTCACATGCCCTGTGTGCGCCACTAAACTACAGGGCTTAGGAAAAAAGAAAAAAAAAATCTCAAACTTAAAATTTTAACTAAAAAACTTAAGGTCTACAAAAATGATAAAAGTATTGTCTGATAGTTTTTCTTTAATACATCTTTGGTTTCACTCTCCTCTTCCATGCAAGTCCAAAAACAAGCCAACTTGAGTAAACTGACCTTTGAGCTCAGAGTCTTGAAAATGCCTTCATAGGTAGTGCCATTCTTCACCTTTACATCACAAGTGGAGCCCTAGGAGGGTGGGAAGGGTGAGAAGACTCCAAAAATCTCATGGATCTCATTCCTCAATCACCCTAGGGATTAAAGTCCTCACTTACCACCACAGCTGTCAGGAAATGCAGCATCCTGGAATTATTATAGACACCTTCAAACACCTGTCGGTAACATCAGATGGAGAGGAAATAAAGAAGCAGCCAGCAAAAGCCAACTTTCTAAACGACCACTCACAGCTCCCTTGTCAGGCTGAACCACAATTCTTGTTAGCCCATTTGTCTATCACTGCATCTAGCATGCCTTATATATCCATATGAATGTTATTTAGTTCTTCGCATTTTATACAAGCAGAAAAAAAGGCACTCACAGGTGACTGTGGGGGTCCCTTTCCTGTGCTCTGTCCCCTGTAAGGAAAAAAAAAAAAGGTCATTAATGGTAAATCCCAAAAGCACTTATCATGAAGTTGTTTAGTCAATAAGGTTTCCAATCTCTCATGTAAATGAAGGATTGGGCATTAAATGATAAAACATTTCCTACAAATGACAGTTTAAAAAAAAAAACACCCTAAACCAACAAATGGCTGTCAATTGCTCTAAAAGCCAATACAACAGCCTGCTCACTTTCTTCAACGGGCCAGGGTTGACTGTTTCTACGGACCGATGCCACAGTCTTCTAAGAAGCAGTAACCCGCTCCGGACCGGGAAGGTGAAAAGCTCAGAGGTGCAGATGCACAGCTACTTAGCTCAGGCACATTACCTCCTAAAAGGAACAAACCATTTTCGGCAACCTTAGGTCCTCAACCCTGAGAGGAGGGGTATTTCCCTCCACACTCCACCCTTTCACCGTCATTATTCATTCAGCCTGTTACCCACACTGCAGGGGTCACCAATCGCCAGGTAACACTGCTCCTCGATGGCTGATGTAACCGGCGGTTGAGGAGGGCGGCGAGGGGGCCGTTGGCGGGGCCGGGGGACAGCGCAGCCGCAAAAGCCATCCACCGGGAGGCCTCGCCCGGTCTGCGCCTGCGCACTAAAGCCCACGGGGGCCTCTTCAACCCCCCCCCTCCCGCGAAAACGACCCACTGCGCCTGCGTGTGCACCGCCGCTCGCAATCGCATTGACACACCACCCCACGGAACTGTGCGCTCCTCGCCCGCCAACACCGGACGCACCTTTCCATGCACACTACCGGCCCCAGCCCGACGCGCGACCGGGACGCGGATATGCCCGGGTCACAAGACGGAGCATCCGCGCGCACGTAGGCCAAGGGCGCGCGCGCGCCGGAGGTTCCCAGCCCGCAGTCCGCCCCGCCGTCCCTCCTTCCGCGCCCCCGCCCACTCGGCTCCCCTCTTACTGGCCAGACCGGGAAGGGGGAGGGAGCAACCCGCTCCAAGTCCCTCCCTCCCCATTGGCCAAACTGTGGGCCGCGCGCCCCCCTCCATTGGCCAGAGCCGGGGACCCCTTCCCGGAGCTGACACCTCATTGGCTGCAGCCGGGGACCGCGAGACCCCTCCGTGGTAATGGAGCCGGGGACCCCGATCACCTCCTCGCCCCCCCAAGGCCCCGTGCCCGCGAGGCTGGCAGGACGCGCCCCGCCTCCCCCACGGGGCCGCGGCCCGGGCTAGGCCCCCGGGA
>NW_012267230.1:4981276-5017056 GCF_000151885.1 Dipodomys ordii
GGGGGGGGGGAAGAGAGGAGGAAGTCGGTGAACCTCGCGCCCCCGGCCCCTTCAGGTAGGTAAGGAGTAGCGCGGGCGCTCAACGCGCGCCAAGTTTAGAGTCTCTGGGTCTCGGGCAGCCTTAGACGCGGGCGGCGGCCGGCGCTTCACAATGAGCGTGTATGAAACGCGAGGGGAGGAGCCCAAGGCGGCCGAGAGGAAGATCCGGTGGCCACGCCCACGCCGCCGGCGTCACGTCAGGATTCTTCCGCTGTGGTGTGAGGTGTACGTCATAGCGTAAAGCTCTTCCGCCAAGAAAAAGACATCCCTCCCCCCCTCCCCACACACACACCGGTAGCTGTTCACGTAGCCAGGTAGCGGGCCTCCAGAGCAGGGAGTCCCTTCACTGTATCTGCTGTACGTAAAAGATTAGTGAGCATTGGAGTGATCAGTTTGAACGTGCTCATCCTGCCACACAGATGTGTGTCCATTTCTGAATTAAGTTCCCGCGGCTCTTACATCTAAATTGTGGCTTGACCACGCGTGACACTGAGCCCTCCACAAGGTAGCATTGCCAGGCGCCGGTGGCTCACGTGTATAACCCTCGCCACTCAGGGAGCTGAGATCTGAGGATGGCCGTTCTGCCAACCCCGGGCAGAAAAGTCAAGGAGACTCTTCTTACCTCCAAAAAACTACTTCGAAAAAGAGTAGAGCACTAGCCTTGAGCACAAAGGCTCAGGAACAGCACCCCGGCCGTCAGTTCAAGCTCCAGCCCAGCCCAAAAAAAAAAAAAAAGGCAGTAAGTTGGATGCCAGTGGCTTATGCTTGTAATCCTAGCTACTCAGGAGACTCAGAATTGAGGATCATTATTTGAAGCCAGCCTTGGGAGGAATGTCCATGAGGCTCTTATCTCCAATTAACCACCTAGAAAGCCAGAAGTAGAACTGTGGCTCCCATGGTATAGCACCAGCTTTGAACAACAACAACAAAAAAGGCTGGGGATGGGGTGTACTGGGAATGTGGCTTAGTGGTAGAGTGCTTGCCTAGCATTCATGAAGCCCTAGGTTCCATTCCTCAGTACCACATAAACAGAAAAAGCTGTGAGTGTTGCTGTGGCTCAAGTGGTAGAGGGCTAGTCTTGAGCAAAAGAAGCTCAGGGACAGTGCCTAGGCCCAGAGTTCAAGCCCCAGGACTGTCCATTATAGGTGACTCACACATATAATCCAAGCTATTCAAGCCAGCTTAGATCTTAAGGCTGGGGCTCAAAGCCAACCCTAGCAGGGAAGTCTTTGGAACTCTAGTCTCTACTTAACCACCAGAAAACCGGAAGCAGAGGTGTGGCTCAAACTAGCCTTGAGGAAAAGTGCTCACAGACAGCACTCAGGCACTGAGTTCAAGCCCCAAGGCTGACAAAAAAAAAAAATCTAAGGGACAGGGCCCAGGCCCTGGGTTTTTAGCCCCAGTACAGGCAAATGCACATACCAGTACACTCTCTCTCTCTCTCACACACACACACACACACACACAGCTGAGAGTAGCTTAAGTGGTAGAGTGCTTGACTAGCATTTGTAAGGCCCTAGGTCCAATTACCAGTACCCCTCCCCACTCTACCCCCCCCAAAAAAAAACCCCACAGTTTTACAATGAAGGAAATCATTTAAAGCAGATGGAATCTTAGCTGCTCAGGCGGCTGAGATCTGGAAGACAGATTAAAAGCCAGCCTGTGCAGTAAGCTGAAGCTGCAGTGGACTCCCTTTCCGACAACAGACCTTGTCCTTCCTCCACACTGCCTGCCCAGCTGTCCTTAATTCCAGAAAATTCCCTCTTGGTTCTCTACTTTTCCATTCTTCAAGCTCAAGTGTCAATTCTTCCAAGTGTCTTTTGTTACTGACTCCTTTGAGCCTCCAAAGCACATTTAAAATTAGCCAAGGGATTAGGGGTGGCTAGAGAATATGGTTAGCATGCCTGAGGCCCTGGCTCAATCCTCAGCATAAATACGAGACAACCTGCGGGTAGTGCATACCTGTATGTAGTCCCAGCTCTTTGTGAGGCTTGTTCAAAGCAAGCCTAAGTATTATAGCAAGACTATCAGCTGGGCACTGGTGGCTCACGCCTGTAATCCCAACTACTTAGGAGGCAGTGATCTGAGGATCGTGGTTCAAAGCCAGCCTGGGCAGGAAAGTCCGTGAAACTCTTATCTCCAATAAACCACCAGAAAACTGGAAGTGGCTCAAGCAGTAGAGTGCTCGCCTTGAGCTGAAGAGCTGAGGGACAGCGCCCAGGCCCAGAGTTCAAGCCCCACAACCGACCAAAAAAAAAAAAAAAAAAGACTTTAGCAATACTGGAGTTTGGACTCAGGATCTTGAGCTCAGGGCCATCATTTAGACCACACTTCCAGCTTTCTGTTAAGTTTGGAGATGGAGTCTCAAGATCTTTTCCCATGCATCAAGCCTGGGACAATTTGAGCCACAAAATAACAGTAATAAAATGGAAGAATCTATTCTTCCATACTATTGATAGACACACATACATACATACACAAAAAAGAAACATGGCTGAGGGAGTAGTTCAGTAGCACAACACTCTGCTGGCATGCACAAGAGTACTTAATCCTCACACTACAAAAACTGATTTAAAACCTACACACAAGTTAGCCAGGCACCAGTGGCTCACACCTGTCATCCTAATTACTGAGGAGGCTAAGATCTAAGAATCAGCCAGCCTGGATAAAAAAGTCCAAGAGACCAAAAAAGGTAGGCTGGAGGTGTGATGTCAGTTGGAGAATGCCAGCCTAGCAAGCCCTGAGCTCAAATCCTAAGACTGCTATAAGCAAGAAAGCCAAAACAAGCAGAGAAAAGGCTAGAGACTCATGATGACCAACAGCCAAACCTCATTACATGGTCTGAAGGAACACATTACCTTGTTAAAAGCAAACTGGAGAAAGGGGGGAATCCAGACTCTGTTTCAGGCAACAATGATTCCAGCTTTTGTCTCTTACTGGCTTTGTGTGTGCACAGATGTGTACATACACATAGGTACAGGTACTGGGACTTGAACTCAAAGCCTGGAGTTCTCTCTTGGCTTTTTTTTTGGGGGGGTCCAGTCATGGGGCCTGAACTCTGGGCCTGGGCGCTGTCCCTCAGCTCTTCAGCTCAAGGCTAGTGCTCTACCACTTGAGCCACAGCGCCACTTCCGGCTTTTTTCTTTTTGCTTATGTGGTGCTGAGGAATGGAACCCAGGACCTCATGCGTGCAAGGCAAGCGCTCTACCACTGAGCCACCTTCCCAGCCCTTATGGGGCTTGAACTCTGGGCCTGAGTGTTGTCCCTCAGCTCTTCAGCTCAAGGCTAGCACACTACCACTTAAGCCACAGCACCACTTCTGGTTTTCTGGTGGTTTATTGGAGATAAGAGTCTCATGGACTTTCCTGCCTGGGCTGGCTTTGAACCGAGATCCTCAGATCTCAGCCTCCTAAGTAGCTAGGATTACAGGCGTGAGCCACCAGCGCCCGGCTTGGGATTTCTCGTTTTTGTCAGTACTCAAGTTTGAATTCAGGGCCTTGCAGTCACTGGGCAGGCACTGTGTCCCTTGAGCCACACATCCCCAGCCTAAGGATGTGATTTTAAATATGGACCTCCAAGCCATTGTTCTCAACCATCACCTTTCCTTAGTACCTTCTGTGCCACCAATATGGATCCTAGGAGCCAGCTGCTTCAAGCCTTCACTGCAACAAGGTGAGACCACCACCATCCTATTCCCCTTTGGTGGCAAACCGTATCCCTTCCTGAGTATAGCAGCTCTTTTGCCAGAAGAAGTATCTAGCTTTATCTTCCTCCCAATGGACTTGCAGACACAAATCTCCATAGCTTCATCCCTCTGGGGCAAAGTAAGTGAAAGAGCAGCAGAACACTAGGATCATTTATCTCTTTAGGGTTCTCAGAAATCATCTCAATTTCTTTGGGCAACTTTTCATCAAATATTTCTTCACATTATACTATGACTTGTCACTCCTAAATGTCTTCTATGTTTAACTTTCCCCGTCCCCTATGCACAGCCTCAAAGATCCATGTCAGTTTGTTCCACAAAATCCAAACCTACTCCTTCCAAGGATTTCTCCAGTGCTACAAAAACACATATACCAAAATTCTCTAATGACTCCTCCCCCCCTCCCGCCCCGCCCCACATCCCTTTGCACTTTCCTGGCTTTGAATTTCAGCATCCACATACCCTATGTTCTTCCTCTATCTCCAGGAGCCCACAGGAGAGAGGCCCCAGGAGAGGCTCTAGGAAGCTCCAGTCAAGTGACAACAGGGATAATGATTCCAGCTCTTCTCACTTGAGTTCAACTGCCAGTATCATCAAAATAGACAATCGTGGAAGTGGCGCTGTAGCTCAAGTGGTAGAGCGCTAGCCTTGAGCTGAAGAGCTGAGGGACAGCGCCCAGGCCCAGAGTTCAAGTCCCACAACTGACAAAACAAAAAAAATAGACAAACGTTTCTTTACAGGTTAGGAGGGTGGCTCATGCCTATAATCCCAGCTACTCAGGACGCAGAGACAAATGATTGTAAGTTTGAGGCCAGCCAGAGCAAGAGTTAGTGGGACTATATCTCAAAAACAAAATGCTGTAGGGCACTGGCGACTCACCCCTATAATCCTAGCTACTCAGGAAGCTGAGAACTAAGGATCACAGTTCAAAGCCAGCCCAGGCAGGAAAGTCCATGAGTCTCTTATTTCCAATTTACCACCAGAAAACCAGACATGGCACTGTGGCTCAAGTGGTAGAGCACTAGCCTTGAGCTGAAGAGCTCAGGGACAGTGTCCAGGCTCAGAGTTCAAGCTGCACAACAAAACAAAAAAATAAAATGCTTTGGGCTAGGGTCATAGACTTAAGTGCATAAAGCCTTGGGTTCAATCCCAGTACTGGGAAAAGAATGTTTAAAGTTACTTTTTAGCAGCATAAGATATAGATATAGTAAATATATTTAAATAATATAGATATTTATATTGATAAAATGTAGTATATTATTTTGCCTTCTAATTTTAGGTTGATGAGTTTTTTCTTTTTGGTTATGGGGATTGGACTCAGGGCCTGGGCTTCTTCCATGAGCTCTCTTGCTCAAGGTCAGCACTCTACCATTTTGAGCCACAGTACCACTTTCAGTTTTCTGGTGGTTAAGTGGAGATGAGTCTCACAGACTTTCCTTACCTGGGTTGGTTCTGAACCATGATCCTCAGATCTCAGCCTCCTGATTAGCTAGGATTACAGGCATGAGCCACTGGTGCCCAGCAACTTTGATTATTTTTCAGGCAGGGTCTCAAATTGCCCAGGGCAAGCTTTGAATCATGATCCTCCTACCTCCACCTCTGAGATCATAGACCCGAACTAGTACATTTGGCCTATTTGCTGAAATGGGGTCTTGCTAACTTTTGACCTCAGCTAGCCTCAAACTACGATCCTCTCAGGCTCTGCCTCCTGAGATTACAGGTATGCACCACATCCAGCCAATTTTTCTCTTTTTTTCTTTTTGGTGCCAATACTAGTGCTTGAACTCAGAGACCTTTAGCTTTTTTCCCCCTTCAAAGCTGGTGCTATCACTTGGACTTAAGCTCCACTTCCCCCTTTTTGCTCGTTAATTGGCGATAAGTCTCATGGACTTTCCTGCCCAGGCTGGCTTCAAACTGAGACCCTCAAATCACTAGCCACCTGAGTAGGAAGTATTAAAGGTGTGAGCTTCGGGCACCCAACTGTTGAGTTTATTTATTAGCTCTAGTAAGTATGTGTGTGGATGGAGTTTTTAGTATTTTCTGCATACATTATCATATCACCTTTTAGTCAGAACCACTATCTGCTAAAAGCATAAACATAAAAGGAAAAGAAGACAGGCTCTCACGCTATGTTTTCTGGATCTTTTTTTTTTTTTTGGTTGGTTGGTTGTGGGGCCTGAACTCTGGGCCTGGGTGCCGTCCCTCAGCTCTTCAGCTCAAGGCTAGCACCCTACCACTTGAGCTACAGCGCCACTTCCAGCTTTTTCTGCTTATGTGGTGCTTGAGGAATGGAACCCAGGGCCTCATGCATGCAAGGCAAGCGCTCTACCACTGAGCCACCTTCCCAGCCCCTGTTCTCTGGCTCTTTTATGGCATTTAAGGTGTTCCTGTGGTCATGTGTGCAGGAACTAACAAGAAAGGTGACGTTGTAGACATCAGTGCAGTAGACACTATTCCAAACATGTTTCCATGGCAACTGTATAAAGTTATGAAGCATGAAACTAGCAAACTAAGGCAAGGCTCTTGCCAAAAAATTAATGTATATATTAAGTATATTAAATACCTAAGTGCCAAATGGATTCTTGAAACTTGTAAAGGAAAATGATAAGAAAAAGAAGGATATCTCAGTTGGGTGCTAGTGGCTCACACTTGTAATCCTAGCTACTCAGGAGGCTGAGCTCTGAGGATTGCAGTTCAAAGTCAGCCCAGGGAAGAAACGAGTGAGACGTATCTCCAATAACCACCAAAAAGCTAGACGTGGAGCTGTGGCTCAAGTGTTAGCCTTGAGCAAAAGCAGCTCAGGGACAGTGCCCAGACCCTGAGTTTAAGCCCCAGGACATCCTTCTGAAGAAAAAAAAAAAAAAGACAGGCACTGGTGGCTCATGCCTGTTAGCTACTAGGAGGCTGATATCTGAGGATTATTACTTGAAGCCAGCCCCAGCAGGAAAACCTGTGAGGCTTTTTTTTTTCTCCAATTCATCACCAAAAAGCTGTAAGTGGAGCTGTGGCTCAAGAGTGCTAGCCTTGAGCAGGAAGCTCAGGGACAGTGACAAGAACCGACACAGAAAACAAAAGGGTAGGCCCGGCGCTCGTGGCTCATGCCTATAATCCTAGCTACTCAGGAGGCTGAGATTTGAGGATCACAGTTCAAAGCCAGCCTGGACAGGAAAGTCCGTGAGACTCTTTATCTCCAATAACTAGTAGAAAACCAGAAATGGAGCTATGGTTCAAGTGGTAGAGCACTGGCCTTGAGCTGAAGAGCCCAAGGACAGTGCCCAAGCCCAGAGTTCGAGCCTCATGACCAACAAAAAATAAAAAGAAAGAAAGGGTATCTCTTTGGGTTCAAAGGAACCATAGCCTAGATAGGCCTGGGGGAAAAGCAAAGATCTCAAAAATAATGAGAGCAGGGGACTGGGAAGGTGGCTCAGTGGTAGAGTGCTTGCCTTGCATGCATGAGGTCCTGGGTTTGATTCCTCAGCACCATATAAGCAGAAAAAGCCAGAAGTGGTGCTGTGGCTCAAGTGGTAGAGCACTAGCCTTGAGCTGAAGAGCTGAGGGACAGTGCCCAGGCTTAGGGTTCAGGTCCCACGACCGGCAAAAAACAAAACAAAAGGAAAAACAAAAAACCCAGAGCGCTGCCCGGCATTGGTGGCTTGCATCTATGATCCTAGCTCTTTAAGAGGCTAAGACCTAGAGAATCTTAAGTTTGAAGGTAGCTCAGATAGAAAAATCTGAAAGACTATTTCCAATTAACTAACAAAATGCTAGGCTGAAGGCATGACTTAAATGTTAGATTAACAGCCATGAGCAAGAAGCTAGAGCTAGAGCTTAAGGCCATGAGTTCAAGCCCTGGTATTAATACACACACACACACACACAGAAAAGTGAACTGGAGATGTGGCTCAACCTGTAGAGCACCTACAATTAGTCTCCCTTCTCTGCCTATGTATGTATGGCACTGTGGCTCAAAGTGGTAGAATGCTAGTCTTGACCAAAAAGAGCTCAGGGACAGAGCCCAGGCCCTAAGTTCAAGCCCCAGGACCAAAAAAAGTATAAGCCTCTCTGGGCACCTGTGGCTCACACCTGTAATCTAGTTATTCAGGAGGCTAAGACCTGGAGGATTGAGGTTCAAAACTTTTATCTGTAATCTATTGAATAGTCTGTTCTGGAAAACATCCTATTTGTAATTGAGATGTGGAATGTGTATCCCATTGTTATTTGGCAGAATGTGCTATACATGTCAAATCAGTTAAATATGAATTCAGCTGAATCTTGTGTTTTTATGTAATTATGTAATTTTATATAATTAGGTGCATGAATGTCTTGCTATGTCTTGTTCATGGACTAAAAATTCTGTTAACACAAGCCAGTACTAGACTTTAAATTCAGGTTTAAATTGGGTTCTCCCAAGCGTTTTTCTGGCACTCTACCACTTGAGCCATAGCTGCACTTCTGTACTTCTAGCTTTTTTTTTTTTTTTGGCGGGGGGGTCCGGTCATGGGGCCTGAACTCCGGGCCTGGGCACTGTCCCTCAGCTCTTCAGCTCAAGGCTAGCACTCTACAAGCCACAGCGCCACTTCTGGCTTTTTTCTTTTTGTTTATAGGGTGCTGAGGAATCGAACCCAGGGCCTCGAGCATGCAAGGCAAGCGCTCTACCACTGAGCCATCTTCCCAGTCCCCTTTTTTTGTGGTTTTTTGGAGATAAAAAGTTCCTCAGATTTGTTTCCCTGGGCTGGAATGCTTTTTTTTTTTTTTTTTTTGGGTCCGGTCATGGGGCCTGAACTCTGGGCCTGGGCGCTGTCACTCAGCTCTTCAGCTCAAGGCTAGCGCTCTATCACTTGAGCCACAGTGCCACTTCCGGCTTTTTTCTTTTTGCTTATGTGGTACTACTGAGGAATTGAACCCAGGGCCTCAGGCATGCAAGGCAAGCGCTCTACCACTGAGCCACCTTTCCAGCTGGAACCCTTTTTTTTTTTTGGGTCCGGTCATGGGGCCTGAGCTCTGGGCCTGGGCGCTGTCCCTCAGCTCTTCAGCTCAAGGCTCTACCACTTAAGCCACAGTGCCACTTCCGGCATTTTCTGTGTACATGGTGCTGAGGAATCGAACCTAGGGCCTCATGCATGCAAGCCACCTTCCCAGCCCCTCCGTAGGCTTTTTCTATTCACTGGCACTTAGTAACTTGAGCCATACCTCCAATCCAGTGGTGTGTGCCACTAGCATCCAGTGTCCCTATTTTTGTTGTTGGTCAGTTGTGGGACTTGAACTCTGGACCTGGGCACTGCCCCTCAGCTCTTCAGCTCAAGGCGAGCATTCTAGCACTTGAGCCACAGCAACACTTCTGGTTTCCTAGTGGTTTATTGAAGAAGAGTCTCACAGACTTTCCTGCCCGGGCTGGCTTTGAACTGCGATCCTCAGATTTCAGCCTCCTGAGTAGCTAGGATTATAGGCATGAGCCACCTGAGCCCGGCTGCAGCCTGCTTTTGAGATAGGATTTTGCTCATGCTGGCCTCAAACTTTCAATCTTTCTGCCTCAGCCTTCTGAATGCTGAGACTTCAGGTGCATGTCAATGTGCTGTTCTGCTAATTAAACCATTTATGTTCCCCAGACTCAGTATTTCAAGTGACTTATAGTCAAATTTTCTGATTCCTCCTTCTGCCTGTGCAAATTTGCCTTTGAATTCCCCCAGGAAAATTTTCATTTCAGTTGAAGCCTAGAATGGAGACTAGATCTTGTGCTGGCTCCCTGTTTAACCTCACCTGATTCTTTTAAGTACTATAAGTTTGGAAGTCAGTTCTCAAAAGGACTTCAGGCAGCTACTCCTGTAGTCTTTGATGCAGTATGTCAGCACCTGCATGTGGTCAAACCAGTGAGGAGAATAAAAGCCCCTTGGAGTCAGGATCAGACGTGCACCACCAGGCCCAGGAGCTATGGGAATGCATGACTGGTCTGGGAACACCCGTCTATCCCCTGTATGAGCTCCTTCTATTCAGCTTCCCAGCATGGTCGGCTTTGGAGTTTTCCATCATCTGACTCAACCAGCTTCGATTTTTTTTTTTTTGGGGGTCGGTTGTGGGGCTTGAACTGGGCATTGGCCCTCAGCTCTTCAGCTCAAGGCTAGCACTCTACCATTTGAGCCACAGTGCCACATATGGCTTTTTCTGCTTATGTGGTGCTAAGAAATCGAACCCAGAGCCTCATTCATGCAAGGCAAGCGTTCTACCACTGAGCCAGCTACCCAGCCCCCAGCTGTGATTTTTTTTGAATAAAGTCATTTTCCTTGCTGAAACACCTTGTCTCTTGACCTAATTGTCCAGCAAGTCACCTTGGGTCTGGCAGTGCTGTCATTGCAAATTTCACTTCCTGAATTTCTCTTTGGTTTCTTTTCAGGTGGATTTTCTTTCTTTCTTGAACTTTTTTTTTTTTTTTCCCCAGGTACTCAGGGCCTCACGCTCTCTTGGCTTTTGAGCCACACAGCTCTATTTCCAGCCTTTTGCTGGTTAATTGGAGCTAACTCTCACAGACTTTTCTGCCTGGGCTGGCTTTGAACCACAATTCTCAGATCTCAACCTCCTAAAAGGCTGAGATTACAGGTGTGAGAAACAAACTGGTGCCCTGTTCCTATTTTTTGTTGTTGATAATCTCTTTTTTCATGTTGTTAGAAAATACTAGCTTCAGGGATCTGATCCCCAGCAAAACACACACATTAATACTAGCTTTCCTTTTTTTTTTTTTGGGTCCGGTCGTGGGGCCCGAACTCTGGGCCTGGGTGCTGTCCCTCAGCTCTTCAGCTCAAGGCTAGTGCTCTACCATTGAGCCACGGCGCCATTTCCGGCTTTTTTCTTTTTTTTTGCTTATGTGGTGCTGAGGAACTGAACCCAGGGCCTCGAGCATGCAAGGCAAGTGCTCTACCACTGAGCCACCTTCCCAGCCCTACTAGCTTTATTTGACTTTATCCACTTCTTGTTTTTTTCCTGGCTGGCCTGTTGCTTAGCCCAATCTAGCCTCAAAACGCCAGAACCTTTTGCCTCAGTCTCAGTGCTAGGATTATAGATCCTTTAGTTTTTTCATCATGCTTGAGAGTTATTTTAAGCTCTTGCTTAGTAGGTTCTTCATCTGGTCTTTTTTTTTTGGGGGGGTGAGTGGGAATAAGGCTGGTCCTAGGGCTTGAACTGAGGCCTGGGCACTGTCCCTGAGCCTCTTTGTGCTCAAGGAGAGTGCTCTACCACTCGAACCACAATGCCACTTCCCCAGCTTGCTTTGTTCAGTGATCCTCAGATCTTAGCCTCCTGAGTAGCTAGGATTACATGAGTAATCTTACCCTTACCTATCATTTACTCCACTTTTAATTGTTCTAGACTCTTTAGATTAATCTTAAATTAGGCCCTCCTGTCTTCCTTTCTCTCTGCTTTTTTGTTCCTTCAGATCTCTAATAGTAGTTCCTGTAATGCCAGAATTAAAGTGTCCAGCCATCTGGTCTTTTTTTTTCTGGTCGGTTGTGGGGCTTGAACTTTGGGCCTGGGTGCTGTCCCTGAGTTATTCTGCTCAAGGCTAGTGCTCAGATCTCAGCCTCCTGAGTAGCTAGGATTACAGGTGTGAGCCACTGGTACCCAGCTGGTCTTTAAGAGTTCTGTTGCCTTACTTTTTTTTCCCCTGTATGACTGAGCTATTCCTATTCTTTAAAATTTTTTTTATTTTTTCCAGTCCTGGAGCTTGAACTCAGGGCCTGGGCACTGTCCCTGAGCCACTCTGCTCAAGGCTAGCACTCTACCACTTGAGGCATAGTGGCTTTTCCTGTTTATGTAGTAGTGAGGAATGGAACCCAGGGCTTCATACATACTAGGCAAGCACTACCACTAATCCACATTCCCAGCTCAAGTATTTATTCTTATTAAGTAGTTGAACAGAGGGGTCCATTTCTAGAAGTCAATGGATCTTGATCAACATCAACCCTTTTATTGTTCTCTCCCATCATTCCCCATTCCATTCTTACCCTCTAGTTCTGTAGTTCAAGTTTTATATAATGTACATTGAATATCACTGTATTTGTTCACTTTTCCTGTGTGCCCCCTCCCCCTCAACATGTTTCAGTTTCCTGGTATACTCCCCCACCCTACCCCACCCCCACTTGTAGTGCTTGAACTCAGGGCCTGGGCACTGTCCCTGAGCTTCTTTTGCTCAAGGCTAGCACTCTCTATCACTTGAGCCACGCACCACTTCAGCTTTTTCTGTTTATGTAATACTGAGTAATTGAACCCAGGGCTTCATGCATGGTAGGCAAGCACTTTACCACTAAGCCACATCCCCAGTCCCACAATATTCATTTTGTTAAATGGTTTTGTTAGTTATTCAAAGGGGTTACACCATTGGACTCCTCCCCTATCTGGCCCTTTAGTCATTTTGTGTGTATATGCATATAAACTTATGTGTTTTTATGTATGTCTGTATTTGGGTTTAATTTCTACATAGGAAAGAAACCATGTACCTATTTGTTTCTCTGACTCGTACTTATTTCACTGAATGCAATTTTTTTCTAGGACCACCCATTTCTCTGTAAATGCCACAACAGTATTCTAAGAGATAAGTAAAATCTTATTGCATATATGTAATCACATTTTCTTGTTCCACTCATATGTTATAGGGCGTTTGTTCCTTTATGGAGTACTAGGGCTCCTAAAAAGCACTTTTACTACCAAGCCATGCCCTGATTTTTGGGGGTTATTTGATTTGGATCTGGGCCTGATACACTACGCTATCATGCCTAGCTGTTTGTTCAGAAAGGGTCTCTCAGACTTCTTTCCTGCCCTAGCTGGCCTCGAACTACAATCCTGTCTTAGCCTCCCAAGTCGCTTAGATTACAAGGGTAAGCCACTGCTACCTGGCAACCATTCCTATTTCTTTGCATAAGTAACGATTTTTCTTTAAAAACAGGGCAGTAAAGTCCCCATGAGACTCATCTCCAATTAACCACTCAAAAAACTGGAAGTAGCTCTGTGGTTCAAAGAGGTACAGCACTAGCCTTGAGCAAAAGGGCTTAGGTATAGCACCAGCCCTGAGTTCAAGCCCCATGACCGACAAAAAAAAAACCCCAAAAACCTTTAATGTTAATTCTGAAAATCAGATTCCTCAGTCTCTAGGACTGCTTGTTTTCTAAGACTGATTACTGGTTTCTGAACACTAAGCACAGAAGCAGCCATTTTTTTCTTGGCCTAATGTTACAGGAACACAGCAGCCCACCCATCGCAGGCTGGTCCAGCACAGCATCTGTAGGACAGCTGCTTTTCTTTTCTAGTTAATGTTGGCCATCTCCCCATCAAGGATCAGCCTGAGATGTGTGCCTTTGAGGTCTCAAGACATGCTTGGTAACTTTATCATTTTCTCCATATATGTGGTCCTAGTCTTTAATGTCTAGCTTCCCAAAGAAAAATGAAAGATACTGGGCTGTTTAAATCCTCTGGAAGTGCTTAAGTTAGAGGAATGGGATGTACATTTGTGTGGGCAACTCTAGTTAAGTGGTATCAGGATCTGGGGTATGACTCAGTACTTGCCTCACACTCATTCAGTCCAGTACAGCACCAGAAACAAAGAATAAAACAATCATCACGGGCTGGAAAGGTGGCTCAGTGGTAGAGCGCTTGTTTTGCATGCATGGGTTCGATTCCTCAGCACCACATAAGCAAAAAGAAAAAAAGCTGGAAGTGGTGCTGTGGCTCAAGTGGTAGAGCACTAGCCTTGAGCTGAAGAGCTGAGTGACAGCGCCCGGGCCCAGAATTCAGGCCCCACAACCGGACCCAAAACACAAAACAAAAAGAAACAGTCATCAGGAGACAGATCCCCCTATTTGCAGGGTGTGTGGCTCTTTCTAGTGTCTATACTGGCAGCCACAAGCTGCTCCTCAGGACACTGCCCCCTTCCCACCCCCCCTCGCCCCCAGAGCTGCCCAACAGGGGGTAGGCAGGGAGAATGAGAGCTGAAACTGACCATCCAAGTTCTGCCAGCATGATTGCTGTCTAGGTGAGGGGAGAAATTCAGAAGGCTTCACACCTCATTTTAATTCTTGCAAGTGAAAGATCTGTATTAACTGTTCCTGAATGTCTAGCAAAATTCAGTGCGAAGCCATGGGGCCTGGGTTTTCTTTGTATGAAGTTTTTTTTTTCCCTCCTCAATTTAAAAAATTAGTAATATAGTCTTTTCTTGTCATGGGTCTTTTCAGTTGTTAGTTGGTCCTAGGGCTTGAACTCAGGGTCTGGGTGCTGTCTCTGAGCTACTTTTGCTTAAGGCTAGCACTTTACCATTTGTGGAAGTAAGAGTCTTCTGGACTTTCTTGCCTGGACTGGCTTAAAATTGCAATCCTCAGATCTCAGCCTAAGTAGCTAATATTACAAATGTGAGCCACAGGTGCCCCACTCTAGCCATTTTTTTCTGTTTTCTTTTTTTGCTAGTACTGGAGCATGAACCCAGGAACTCGCTGTCTCTGGGCTTTTTTGTTCAAGGCTAGTACTCTACAGCACAATATCCACTTTTTGTAGTTAACTGGAGATAAGTCTTAAGGACTTGTTGCCTTGGCTGGCTTCAAACTGTGAACCTCAGAGCTCAGCCTCCCAAGTAGCTAGGATTATAGGCAGAAGCCACAGGAACCTGGCTCCAGTTATTTCCTGATTGCAGGTTTCTATCAGTTTCCCCTCAAGCAGGAGAATCTGTAGTCTTTACTTCTTCCACCGAGTTCCAACTGGCCACAGAAGCACCACAGCTTGTTACACTCAACCTATCTCTCACCACTGATCCCAGTTACACCAGTTTCAGATGCATTTGTTTTCTGGGCTACTCTGCCTCCAATTTCACATTCCACAACGCCGCTTCATTATGTTTCTTAAACTGTACCCATTCATGTTATTTAGTCTAGGGAAGTGTAAAGCATTAAAGCTTTCCTGAGATGGTCCCCTACTCAAGTCCCATCTATCTCATACATACTTCACATATGCTTTGTACCAACCACAATACTCCTACACACTCCCAGTTCTTTCTGTTTGCTCTTTTTTTCTTCTGCCTACAACAATGCTTTCTATACTTTATAAGGAATCTTTTAAAAATAGAGAACAATAAAATGAGTTGGTCAAGATACACTGTATTCATAACCAGACTTATAGAATTGTAACCTCATTGTATAGCTTCTTAATAAAAATGTTAAAAAAAAAACTTTACAGTCTATGAGGGACCAAAGCTTTTATAAAATAAAACAAACAGGAATTATACAAACTAGAAAAACAATAGCTTAGATGTCACAGCAGCAGCCAAGTTTTTCAAAGCTTCCTTGTGTTTGTGGTACCATCCAAGACCGCTAATAGTGGGTCCACACTGGTCTGGACTAATTCCCTTCCCCTTGCCTGGGAACTACCACCCACCTATTTGCCACTCAAGGTCCACTATCCCTCCTCCTCTGTCATATCCTGATACCAGGCCCCCTGTTCATCTTGTCACATCATGACACTTTTCTGCTACATGCCAAATAGAAGCAAGTTCAATGAAGTCAGGCGTGAGTATAAATTCATCGTGCATCCTGAGCCTTGGGCCTGTGGTAGAAGCTCAGAAAGGTAGTTAGCAAATGAATCCAACACACTTCTGTAGCAATGTTTGGACGAGGAGGAACAGCAATAACTTTAAACAGACCTTTAATGACTGGTTTAGGATTAAAAGGTTCAATGGTCTAGCCACAAGGACACAAGCGGAGAGTTCAGTAGGCTGTCTGGGACTGCTGCTGGCGGTAGCCACCACGGCGCATGTAGCCCTCGTTTTTGCGGTAGCCATCCTTTTGGTCTGCAGGAGGAAAGAAGGAAGGAAGGGAAGGTGAGCATGAGTACCAGGGGAGATGCAGTATTGGTCAAGGATCCTGCGAGAGTAGAATGATGGAACCACTCACCTCGGAAGTAGCCACCATAGGTACCCTGCTTGTGGTCAAACACCCGCTCATTATTCTCCACCAGGCTGCCCAGCTTCTCAGCGAGCTGTAGGGCCAGGTTCTGCTGCGCAGTGGGCTCAGTGCGGTGCATCACTACTGTCTGAGTGGGCTGATCTAGCGAGGCCTGACAGGAGTAAAGCAGAAGGAATGTGAGATACACCAGACCTGTCCCAAGTCTCTCTCCATTTGCCCATGCACCACCATTGGCTCTCACCATTAATTCCTCATTAATGATCATCTTGCTGATGATGGAATGCACTGTGGGCAGATCCAATTCGAACATATCTGATAGTGTCTCCATGCTAGAGAATAAGAAGGCAGGGAACAGGGCCATGGGTAGGACTATTGACTGCCAAACTGGGGCCCCTCTGCACCAACAGGGGCTATACTACCTGATGGAGTCATAGACACTGCTGTAGGTGAAGAGGTAAGTCCTCAGTGACTCTTCCTGGATCTTCCTATGGGGAGAGGGGAAAAAATGGTGGCAAGTCCTCAAGAAAGGTGACCAAACAGTCTCTACTTCCCTACCTATCATGGCCTCCCTTTTGCTCACCTAACCAACATGGTGCGGACTTTGTCAGCCTCAGGGAAAAGGTCCCACACTTTCCCATTCATCTTCTCATTAATGATGAAACTGTGGCAGGTCTTCCAGTCACCCATCTTCATGGCCTTGGAGGCAGCAACCACATGTTCCCTCATTGACTCAGGGGGACCTGAAAGGTCACAAACGGGCAGGGTCTAGAGAAACTTGCAGCCAAGGTTGCGCCTTCGTGAGCATCGTTCAAGGAACATAGGGCAGAAGAACAAATACCTAGACCAGATTCTCCCAGCTTTCCAAGAAAGTGATGGGCTTGTATGTCATTTCATGTCTGAATATACTTATTTTAGGCTCAGACTAAACTAGATATCCTTCAGGGCATTGCTGAACCCCCTGAAAATGTTGACATGTGGTTGATTGGATGTGTTTTGTGCATTGTCCTAGAAAAAGAGCACCTGGCTTTCGTATTCCACAGGCTCCTTACCTAAAAGTCTAACATCTCAACCGGGTATTTACCAAACTTTATACTTCTATTGCTTCCGTGATTTCTGCCACAGGCATGATCAGCTTATTATTCATGAAAGCAACTCATTTGTTTTCCTTAAAAATTTTAGCCTTTGTCTAAATTAGTCCTGAGAAACAAGTGTGATAAGCTGATTAAGGACTTGGGCCCCCAAACACAAAAATGAGGCAAACCGAACTAAGTGGGTGGAATTCAGGAGGATACAACTCTTAAAATGGCACTCGCAAGCATGGCAGACCCTGTAACATGGAAGACCTTACAACAGGCACAATGAGCGCAAATGCATACCAGAGTCAGCCCAACGAGCTGTGATAGCAAGGCTAAGTGGAAGAAAACGAACAGGCAACCTTTTTAGAGGAAGCGTCCTTTTCTTTTTTTTTAAAAAAAGAATAAGGGTAGAAAAATCAAAGAAAATTTCTATAAATCAAACAAACAGTACCCTTGGCCAAAAAAAAAGACGCTGGCTTTTTTTTTTGAGCCCAGGTCGCCTTGAACTTGTGTCACTCCTGCCTCAGTCTCTTGAGTGCTGAGCTTATAGAGTACTATTATACCCAGCTAAGGAATTGACTTCTGACCCCATTATAAGTAAAAGAATAGGAAATGGGCCGGGCGCTGGTGGCTCACGCCTGTAATCCTAGCTACTCAGGAGGCTGAGATCTGAGGATCTCGGTTCAAAGCCAGCACGGGCAGGAGAGACCGTGAGACTCCTATCTCCAATAAACCACCAGAAAACCGGAAGTGGCGCTATAGCTCAAGTGGTTGAGCGCTCGCCTTGAGCTGAAGAGCTGAGAGACAGTGCCCAGGCCCAGAGTTCAAGCCCCCACGACTGACCAAAAAAAATAAAAGAATAGGAAACGGTGAACCAGAGTGCCCAGACCCATAGCTGCTTTCAGTTGCAGGGGAAGGGAAGCCGAGGGTTGCCAGTCCCAGAACTGTGAGATATTGAGAAGTTCAGTTTTCCATAAAACAAAACCCCACTAGGCAAGCCAAACACAACCAGCCATAGGTGGCTGGGAGTGTGGCTTAGTGGTACAATGCTTACCCAGCGTGTATGAAGCCCTGGGTTTGATTCCTCAGTATCTCATAAACAGAAAAAGCCAGAAGTGGTGCTGTGGCTCAAGTGGTAGAGCACTAGCCTCGAGCAAAAGCTCAGGGACAGTGCCCAAGCCCTGAATTCAAGCCCCACGACTGGCAAAAAAATAAGTAAAATAAAAAATCAGCTTAAGGAACATCTGCACTTAAGCAGAGCTACTGACATTAACTGGTGGGGGGTGAAGGCGTAAAGGGATGGTGCTGTAAATAGCAAGCTTGGCTCACTCAAGCCCTTCCATGCACCACCTGCAGTGGAGGGACAGTTACTTCCTTTCCCAGTGACTCAAACTCAATCCTGCAAGGTCATATCCTCCAAAAGTAATCCAAGTGGGGGAGGAGAGTATAGCTTAGGGGTAGAGCTTGGCCTAGCATGTGTGCGGCCTTGTATTTCATCCCTACCACCACAAAAAGAGAAAATCGAGTGGTGAAAACAATTTTGAATAATAAAACTATCCCAGTGGTTTGCCTAGAAGATAATGTACATGAAGGGGAGGAAAAGGAAAGCTGTAAGTCCAGGCTAACTCCCTTAAACTCAGACTCATTACCTAAATTCTATTTGCCTCAGTGTTTTTCATCCAGAACAAGAAGGTAACAAGAATACTTAAATCACAGGGTTATATATTACTAGTACAGATTTAAAAAATTATGATTTCTAAGACACTTGAACCATGCCAGGCAGAGGTGCCACCAATGGAATCACTTAGTGGAATTATTCCTGCTAACTTCACTACAAAGATCCCAGGAGTGTGCTGGACAATGAACCCCACTCTCACCCAGCAAGGGCTGACGCTCTCCCACCCGCAGCTGGTGATGGAACTGCTTGCTGATCATGCGTCGGCGGGCATCACTCTCATGGGCAGCCATGTAGGGGATCTCTAGGAGCATGGCAGACACCAAATAGACACACTCCAGCAGTTCCAGGTTGATGTGCAGGTGGAAGGGCACCTGGCGCCGCCGCTCTACCTTCTCCTGCTCCTGGTTGCGCTCCTGTAGGCTGCGCAGCAGCAGACCCTGGCCCAAAAGCTCCTTGGCCCGGCCACTGGACTGGATGTCCAGCAGGGCATTGTGTGCATCTTTGGTCAGGCCTTGGCGGAAGGCACAGATGCCCAGCTGCACCATGGTACGGTTGTACAGGATCTAGAGGCAAAGGATAGTATATCATAAATGAAAGTCACAGGGCAAGCTGTTTATTTATTCAACACACATATTCGTACTATGTGCTGAGAACTAAAATGTGGCCAAGGATAGAGAACAAAAAGACATGGAAGCCGGGCGCTGGTGGCTCACGCCTGTAATCCTAGCTACTCAGGAGGCTGAGATCTGAGGATTGCGGTTCAAAGCCAGCCCGGGCAGGAGAGACCATGAGACTCCTATCTCCAGTAAACCACCAGAAAACCGGAAGTGGCACTGTAGCTCAAGTGGTAGAGCGCTCGCCTTGAGCTGAAGAGCTGAAGGACAGCGCCCAGGCCCAGAGTTCAAGCCCCACGACCGACCAAAAAAAAAAAAAAGACATGGAATATCTTAGAGTTGGGGCAAGCACACAGTAAAGAGAAAAAGGAGCAGAGAAGGACTAGGAAGCAAGTTTGTGTGGCTAGCAATCTGATACAACTAAGGCAGGCTTCACTTTCAAAAGAATATTTGAATAAAATTATAGAGAACAAGTCACAGATACCTAGGGGTTGAATATAATATGCGGGAGGGGGGGGCTACAGAGGTGGGGAGGGAAGGAATGGTAGAGGAAAGACAAAGGAGGAGGCAACAATGCTCGATAAAAAATGTACTCATTACCCTACTCATGTAACTCCTCTGTATAGTATTTTTACAATAAAAATGTATGGGGCTGGGATGTAGCTCAGTGGCAAAGCGCTTGCCTAGCATGTGCAACATCCTGGGTTCAATCCCCAGTACCAAAAAAGACACACACACAAAAAAAAAGTATTAAAAAAATGCTAGAAAAAGGAAAAGTAAAAGCCATGCTCAGCAAGCATGAGGCATAAATTGAAACGCCAATATAGACAAAATGAAAACAAAAAAATCACAAATGGAACGATGTGATGAATCAAGGACCACCTGTAATAATGAAGTGTATAATAACGAATATACAAATGGATGCCATGACTATTTAAGTAGAAAAATAAGTAGAAATTAGAAATCTAGGCAGGTGCTGGTAGCTTATGCCTATAATCCTAACTACTCAGGAAACTGAGATCTGAGGATATTAGTTAAGAGCCAAGCCTGGGCAGAAAAATCCGAGATCCTTATCTCCAATTAACAAGTGAAAAGCCAGAATTGGATGCGTGGCTCAAGTGGCAGAGCACCAACTTTGAGTGAAAAGGCTAAGCAGGAGCTTTAAGTTCTGGGTTCAAGCAAGCCCTTGTACCAGTACTAAAATTTTTTTTAAAAAAAAAGAAAAAGAAACTACAGGAAGAGGGGCTGGGAATGTGGCTTCATGGTACAGTGCTTGCCTAGCATGCATGAAGCCCTGGGTTTGATTCCTCAGTACCACATAAACAGAAAAGGCTGGAAGTGGTGCTGTGGCTCAAGCAAGAGTGCTAGCCTTGAGCAAAAGAAGCTCAGGGACAGTGCCCAGGTCCTGAGTTCAAGGCTCAGGACTGGCACAAAAAAGAAAAAAAAAGAAAGAATAAAAAATCCACACCTTAGTACTTCTGCTATACTAAAACACCTTCAACATGCCACCACCCAAAAAGTGGTACCAGTGCCACGGTGCAGTCATCATTCTGCACCCGAATCCCTGTCTTTCCTCCTAGCTTAACAACTCCAAGAGTAGTTTCCATCTTTCTATGTAAGACAATCCTCTCACATGTGGGCTCAACTCAAATGATGCTGTTGGGACACCACAAAGTGTAAGTCAACATGGAAGAAAGCCGAGAGATGCTGGCAGATGGGGAAGACTAAGTGCCTCCTTAGATCTATACTCACTCACCACACAGGTGACCATTCTGGTTAAGCCAGTTTGCCTGAGGCCTGGCTTCCCCACCGTTAAGGACCAGATGCTTCCTCGGCCTACCTGCACTGGCGGGTCAGCATGCTGAATGTTGTCTTGGAGGTGGCTCATGAGCATGAGATCTCGGGCCTGGTACCAGCGGGAGTGCAGAGCATGATGGTAGATGTGGCAGAGGATGGCGCATGTGCGGATCCGGTCTGTGCGGTCCTTGGCATAGATGTACTTGCACAGCCTCTCCATGAGCACAGCCGAGTCCTCACCTTCATTTTCAGCCTGGTCTTGTTCAGACTGCGAGGGAAGGGAGGAAGCAGCTTTAAAGGGCTCAGGTTCTAGGAACCAATTTGAGACTAGCCTCATATGAATCCCTGGGTTCCTTCCCTACTCCACCTCAGGAAGTTCCTAGGGAAGGAAGGGACTTGCCCTGAGGGTTTCTAAAGTGAGCTGGACCGATTCACATCACTCACCTTTGATGAGCCTTCGGGAGGGGTGAGCTGCCGCTGGTGGGCCTTGTAGTCAAACTTGTAGTACGTGTGCAGGATGCGCTTCAAGTAGATGCGGCAGATCTCCTCAGTGGTGCCCTTCTCTTCCAGGTAGCGCTGCACACGCTCAATGATGGCACACACCTGCGCCTCATCCTTCAGGTGCTCCACATACTCTGGCGGAGAGAGGACACAACCTAGTTTCAGCTGGGCGCCCAGTCTTTCCCAACCATTGGTCCCCAGCTAATCCAGTTAGCTTGGGTTATTCTCTGCACTGGTCAAATACCCACTGTGCCATGAAAATGCCATTCTCTCCCAGGACATATTATAACCTTGCTACCTCAGAGCTCAGGGGAAAAATACCTCGTTAGCAACCTTGTCCAGAAAGAGCCTGTGAGCTCTAATGCTTGCCTCTTTCCTGACCTCACTGTGCTCAAGCTATTTTCATTCCTAAAATGTGACAAACTCACTTGCGTGACTGCCAGGTGCCCTTTTCTGTTTTTTCTTTTCTTTTTTTTTTTTGGGTCCAGTCTGGAGCCTGAACTCTGGGCCTGGGCACTGTCCCTCAGTTCTTCAGCTCAAGGCTAGCGCTCTACCACTTGAGCCACAGCGCCACTTCTGGCTTTTTTCTTTTTGCTTATGTGGTGCTGAGGAATCGAACCCAGGGCCGCAGGCATGCAAGGCAAGCGCTCTACCACTGAGCCATCTTCCCAGCCCTTTTCTGTTTTTTCTTCCCAACTCTCATCTCAAATGGTCCCTCAGATGCCTTCTTCACACACATCTCAGCAGTCACCTCTCCTATCACTTTCTATTTTAATGGCTAATTCACACTTCACATTACCTGAAATTGTTTATGATTTTGCTATCTGTTTAGCTGACTTTATCTGGTGCTAGAGGGACACACCACAGACAGGTTTGACTGCCTGGTTCATCTACGTCCTTGACTCACTGGGCACATTTGTACTGAGTAAGCATTTCTTTTTCCCAGCCTAATGCCTTTGGGCCACACTAAATAAGCCATGTGCACAAATGTCTGAACCCACAGGGTTCTCAGGGCAGTTACCAGACCAGTAATACCCAGAAGTATATTAGAAATTCAATTCTCCAACTATTGTATCAGAGAAAATGCTGGCTTTTCACTCTGATGTAGTATAATCCTCATAAGGCCAGGTTCATGCTTGCTAAGGCTCACCTTGGGAGTGAGGGTCAGTATTCTGCATTATTTTGGTAAATTCTTCATCCATCCGTTCCACCAGAGTCAGGATACAGCCGCGGACACGCAATGGCTCAAGAGAAAGTACAAAAGTAATAAATTAGCCTAGATTTCTGTCCTAAACTTCAAGAAATGGTCTGTCTCTACTATGCCTTCCCCAAACAAACAACATATGCCTCCAGTTATCTTGCTAACTCTCTTTACCTGGTCAAAATTTTGTAGATTCTCACTCTCTTCCAGAATGTTCTCTCCGACAAAGATGTTGGGGTTTGCAAATAAGATGTCCATCAATTCATTGATGCAGTCCAGGCATTTCTGCCACATCTCTGGCTGCCAAGACATCAGATGTCAGGATCAGAGGTATGAGGGTGGAATAAGTGGATGTCCCAAGAATCCCTTCGCTAGGAATCCAAAGGGTCTTCAACTACCAAGTCTGTCCACAGCCTCTGAGATTTAAGACATCGGGCACCTTCTCCTGGCCTGCCACCAGAGACCTTTTTGCTAATCTTACCTTCATGTATGTGGCCAGGTTGGGGTTGTAATCGTAGAGAGAGGCAATGATATTGAACTTGATCTTGACGATGACGCCTTCCCCTAGGGTGTTTTCAGCAGCAATCTGAACCAGAAGTTGTAGCAGCTCAATCTGTGTGGCACTGGAAGGGTAAAGAACTGGTTGGGTGAGGGTTTGAAACTTCTTCAGATAAGCCAGGCGGCCTGTCTCCAATACCACCATTCTCACCATCTGGGTACTTGTTTCTTAAATTCCTACCACAAGTACCAATAATGCCAACAATGCCCAAATGATAGAAGATACTTTCACACCCACTAGATTCTTCTGTCATCTCATAACTAAAGGTGAACACTATTCCTGTTTTCAAAAGAGCAAAACAATCTCAAAAGATTAAATGAGTGGTTCAACTTCTCATACAAATAGCAGAAAGTAAACAAGCATGTTCCAAGTATGCTCTTCCTCTGCTATACCCACAGGATTTTACCTCAAAGCAGCTCTATTCCATCCATCTCTAACCCATGTTGTTCAGAAGACCACCCACTCCGTAACCCCAGAGCCAGGCCTCAGGATTCTTACCGATCGGTTCCCTTCTTGCCACGTGCCTGCAGGATCTCATTCAGTTTTTTAATAACAACAGCATGGGTTATCTCAGTTCCCTTGGCAAACATTTTTGGCTTCTCCTAGGCCAAAACACATCCTGTTATATGCATGCCAACAGTAACCCATTCTTCCCTTAAGTTTCTTCCCACTCCGACCAGCTGGGCACTTGTATGCACTCCCAAATGTTTCCCATTTTTACTGTTTCTGCCAGTCCTGGGGCTTTAACTCAGGGTCTGGGCACTATCCCTTAGCCTTTTCACTTAAGGCCAGTGTTCTACCACTTGAGCCTCAACTGCATTTTGCTGCTTAGTTGGGAGGCTCATGGGCTTTCATGCTCAGGCTGGTCTCAAAACAAGAACCTCAGATCTGTCTTTTATCTACAATTACAGGCGCGAGCCACTGGTGCCTGGTTTTCCCGAGTTCATTTTTACCTTCCGATCCTCACCTTAACAAGTGGCACTCCACCTCTGACCCTTTCCCACTCCCCGCCTTCATTGTCCTCTTCCTCCTCATCCAGTCGTTTGGACTTCCTATCATGCTTCTTCTTGGCTTTGTCCTCTCGTTTCTTCTCAGCTGCCTTTTTGTCCTCCTCTGTGGTGGGTGCCCTGCCAGGAAACATGGGAGAGGATGAAAGGTGCTAATGGCAGTAATTACCAGGAAGTACACACTACTTACCAGTCCTGGGCTGAGGCCTTCCCCATGGTACCTGTTTATAATTTGACAGCCCCCCTGGGAGACAGACCTCCATTTTGCACACAAGGGAAGAGGAGAAAAGCTAAGCAGTAGGCCTATTATCATATAAGCTAATAGTGAGATTTTCCCCATCCATAGGCAATGAGCATCTGCACTCTGGAACCTTCAAATCCCATTTTCAGGTCACATTACTTGCTTTGTGATTGCAACCACTTGACTCAGATCCTGTTCTAAAGTGACAGCCATTTGGCCTCTACCACTTATAAGGAAGAACTCCATGGAAGGAAGAATAACCACCTTCAAGATTATTAAAAGCTTTATACCATTACTTTTCTTACTTTTTAAGGAATTTTGAGGCCAAAACAGTTTGCTTCCCTTCTTCCTCTTCTGAGTCGGAATCAGAAGATGTGGAACCTGTGTCCCATTCTTCATCATCTTCAGAATCTTCTGAGTCCTCGTCTTCATCCTTAAAAAGATTAAAAAAAGAGGATCAGTTCTGCTTTCCCTCCTGACATTTTCCACTGACTTAGAAACAGAACAAGAGTGGTTATTGTGTAAGAGCTGGAATGGACCACTGAGAATAAGTTACAATATGCCCCAAAGTAGTTCTCCAGGGGCAGAGTGGGGCCCAGCACTTAGATTCCAATTTGCTCAGTGCTCTACTCCAAAAGGCCCACTCTTAAACCAGATTCCAATAAATGCTGCCCTTTCTGAACATAGGACTCTATCAGTCCCTGGTATTGGTGTCTGAACTCAGGACTGCACATTTGTTTAGCAGAGACTCTACCACTTCAACCATAAACACTCTCCCCAAACTCTTTTTGCTTTTTTTTTTTTAGTGTATGTGTATGCCAGTCATAGGGCTTGAACTCAGAGCCTGGACACTGTCCTTGAGACTTTTTGCTCAAGGCTAGCCCAACTTTTAGTGATTTTTTGAACAGAGTCTTACATTTGTGCCTGGGCCAATCTGAACCATGATCCTTCTATTTACATTTTTCATGTCACTGAGATGTCAGGCACACACCATTAATTGGTATTTTTTTGTTGAAGATGGCAGGGAAGGCTATCTCAAGAACTTCTTGCTTATGTTGGCCTTGAACCATAATTCTCCCTAATGTCATCTTCCAAATAGCAAGGTAATAGGTATGTGAATCACCATGCCTAGCCCTATTAACTCCACTTTAAAAAATGAGATCCTCAAACAGTCTTTCCTCCTTCCTAGGATCCAACTGGTCTCTGGCAGGCCTCTCAGCCTCCAGTCTAACCCTGGCTTTTACCTCCATCTTTTTGAGGAATTTGCGACTATCTCCAGAAGGAGCTTCTGATTTTTTCTTCAAGAAAGCTGCAGCACTGACTCCATCTTCATCCTCATCCTCATCTGAAGAGCCTGGTAGGAAATGGAGGGAGAAAAAAAGGCTAGAATTGTAAACTGAGTATGGGTTTACATGCCTGTAATCTTAGCTCTCAGGAAGCTGAGACAAGAGGGTCACAGGTTTGAGGCCAGCCTGATCTACATAACAAGAAAGAGAGAGGCAGAAAGGGATGGTGGGGAGGGAGGGAAGGAAGGAAAGAAGGAAGATATGGATTGGTATAAATGGAGGATAAACCAAGAAACCAGTCAGTCAAGAGAACCCCTAATTTCGGACTTCCTAACTCTCCACAGTAAGTCTCCTCTCTCACCTTCTGAATCCTCCTCATTCTTCTCTGCATCTTCATCTGCAGACTGCTCAGGGTTCTGGTGAGAGGCAAATGAGAGCACTAAGGTTGCTTACTAACCCTGACCCATCCACCTTACCATCCCAATATTGCTGTGATTCCTTCTCTGGTCATACTTCCACTTGCAAATGTTCTTCTGTTCTGTCCACAGTTTAAAGTCGGCTTCCACCATCCTCACCTGCTTGTAGTTTGTGATATGAGACTCAAAATCTCGGTTGTATTTTCTTATCTTCTGGCGCAAAGTGCTCAGTGCCTTGGCATTATTTTTGTTCATCTTCTTCTTCCCTTCTTTATCTTCCCAAAGCTACAGAGGAAGAAAAGAAGCTTATGTGGTACTGAGGAATCGAACCCAGGGCCTCATGCATGCAAGGCAAGCGCTCTACCACTGAGCCACCTTCCCAGCCCCTCACAATAACATTTTTATGAGTTTTGCTACCTGTGCTTAATAATTAGATCCAGCATTTTTTTTGTGGTTTCAGGATGCAACCCAGAGCCTCATGCATATTAAACCACACCCTGACTTCTTACTAACTTGTTATTTGAATATCTTTTAATCTACTACTAGCTAGGTGCCAGTAGCACATGCCTGTAATCCTAGCTACTCAGGAGGTTGAGATCTAAGAATTGAGGTTCAATGCCAGCCTAGGTAGGAAAATCTATGAAGATTCTTATTTCTAATGAACTACCAAAAAAAAGCTGGAAGTGGAGATGTACCTTAGGTGGTAGAACCCCAACCTTAAGCAAAAAAAGTTTAGGGACAGCACCTAGGCCCTAAACTCAAGCCCCAGGACTGGAACAAAATAAATAAATATCACTTCTAACAGTGTAAACCATGAATAAGGGTTACTAATAAACAAATACAAATAAATTCTTAGCTAAAAAGAAAAAAAGAGCCAGGCGCCGGTGGCTCATGCCTGTAATCCTAGCTGCTCAGGAGGCTGAGATCTGAGGATCACGGTTCAAAGCCAGCCCAGGCAGGAAAGTCTGTGAGACCCTTATCTCTAATAAACCACTAGAAAACAGGAAGTAGCATTGTGGCTCAAGTGGTAGAGTGCATGGCTTGAACCGAAGAGCTGAGGGATAGCACCCAAGCCCAGAGTTCAAGTCCCATGACTGACCAAAAACAAAAAGTTTCCCAGGAGAGTTCGGGTGGCTCACAGCTATAATGGGAGGCTGAGATCTGAGGATGGAGGTTTGGAATCAGCTCAAGCAGACAAATCGGAGATACTATTATCTCCAATTAACCAGCAAAAAGCCAGAAGTAGAAGTTTAGCTCAAGTGGTAGAGGGCCAATCTTGAGAGAAATAAGCCAGGTAAGTGGGCAAGGCCCTGAGTTGGAGCCCGGATATTAGTATAAAAATAAGTAAATGGTTCCCTCTTCCTTGCTTCACTTGATTTCCTATATTCTAGGCAACACTCTAGATAAAGTAGGTAAAGAACTAAGAGAAGACATGACCCCTAATATAGATTAGTAGCTCAGTCAGACCCTCAGGCATTATACCTCATTAAGGTAGTCCTCGAGGTCAGCCAAGATACGGATATAGAACCGAGGAACACCTTCCTTGTCCACAATACTTTTGGCCTTCCCATACGCTTTTCCCAGGAGCTCAAACTCTTCCAGGCACTTGGTAACATCCCGAATCTTCATGGCATTGCGAATGGTCCGAATGAGGTTGGTCAGTTCCTCAAACCTGAGACGGAAGTCCAACATCACATTGGACAAGCTCACCAGAGAAAACTCACCATTGTTTCCCAGAGTCTATCACGATACCTCCTCCAAGCCTTACCTCTTGTCCTTGGCACTTCGGACAACTCTCTTGGTATCTTCCTCATCCTCGCTCAGTAACAATGGCCTATTTGGAGGGAACAGAGAGCATCAACCTCTTCTCCTAGTTTCAGTACTTCTCTTCTTGGAACTGAGGCATTTACATCATCCACATTATACTCATTTCCCTCTGAATCAACTCCCCATAACCTCACAATTAACAACTTCATCTCCTAAATCTACTTCAGTAATGGCCTACTGTCAAACATTTGTAGCATATGCAACAGTAAGTATATTTACCCTTTCAAAAATAAATGAGGGGGACTGGGACTGTGGCTTTGTGGAAGAGTGCTTGGTTCCCATGCACAAAGCCCTAGGTTTAATTCTTCAGTACCACATAAAACAGAAGGTGGCTCAGTGGTAGAGTGCTTGCCTTGCATGCATGAGGCCCTGGGTTCAATTCCTCAGCACCACATAAGCAGAAGCTGGAAGTGGCGCTGTGGCGCAAGTGGTAGAGTGCAGAGTTCAGGCCCCATGACCGACAAAAAATAAAAACAAAAATAAAAATGAAATAATAAAGGCTCACATGACTATATAAGTACTGAAGAAAAATAAGTAGAGAAAGGGGGCAATTTAGGTATAGCCAATGGGAAAGGCTTTGAGGAGCTGATACCTATACTAAATTCCAGGAAGAAACATTTCCAAAGTAGGAGGCTACCAATAATGAAAGTCCCAATGATGGATGCCAGTGGCACACACCTGCATCCTCGCTGCAAACTCCATTTCAAAACTAGCCTGGGCAGAAAAGTCTGCAGGACTCTTAACTCCAATTAACCAGCAAAAACTTTTAGAAGTAGAGCAGTGACTAAAGTGGTAGAGTACCAGCCTTGAGTAAAAAAGCCAAGAGAGCATAAAGCTCTGAGTCCAAGCCCCAGGACCAGTACACAAGAAAAACATAACAAAGCACCCAAAACCAGAAAATAAAAGCAGAAACAGAACTCCTGGATTTACCACCTCTATTGCTGGTGTTTTTCTTTAGTGAGACCAGACCACAGACTCACAACCATTCCTTTCTTAACAGTCTATTAATCGTTTGAGCTATTTCCTATTTTCTACCAAGTGATACTGGCTTTCTATTTATGGTAATGACATGAAGTCATTTTTAAGTTAGCTTACATTTCTGTGATGGATATATATATACATATATACATATGTATGTCTGTATGTGTATATATATGTGTGTATATATACTGTACTGTTTCAAAGATAAAAAATTTCATCTGCAAATAGACAAGGGTATTTCAGTGGAGGTGAACAACAGGAATGCTACAGATGCTTTAAGGGCTGAGCGGGTTGGCTGGAGTTGGGAGCCACATCCGGGGACTCGCAGATACTAGCCAAGCATTTAGGGGATCGTGTGTGAACCGCGAGGTCAGTGGGGAGTTCTTGGCGGGAAGAGCTCTGGTTTGAGGGGTTACTAGGCAGCGAGGAAGGGGGAGGCAAGGAGAGGGATGGGGAAGGCTCACAGACCGCAGGGCCAGAAGCTGATGCCGCAGTCTAGACCAGGTGGAAACCCCTCCGGGGTTCCCGGTCCGCGATGGCGGACTCCCGCGATCCGCAGGAGATCCGCCGAGGGGGTGTCCCTCGGCCCCGCCCGGGTCCTCGGGCCCCGATCCCGCCGCCAGCGCATCCCCCAACTCACTGCTTGCCGTAGTTGCCCCCGACGGGCTTGGTGACCAGCTCCTCTCCGGACAGGGACGACTCAGACTCGCTGTCCGAACCGGTGGTGAAAAACCGCGACATGGCGACGGCGCTGAGGGGCGACGGCCCGACGCAGACCTGCGGAAGCGCCCGGGCGTCACCGGCCGCGAGCAGGGGTCCGGCCCGCCACCTCCCGACTCCTCGTGGTCCCTGCCTGTCCTCCGACCCGGGTACCCCTCCTCCAAGCACCAGGACCCCCGAAATACCTACCAGCGGGGCTCGAGTCACACCGTCAAACGGAAACGCCGAGAGACGGAAAGGGGCGGTCCTACGTCACTTCCGGGACGTGCTGGTGAACTACGCTGGGTAACTACAACTCCCAGAGGCCTTCGCGCCACACGGGGCGGGGCGGGAACCACCGGGTTCAGAAGCGCCTTGGAAAGTGACTTTGTAAAGCCTGATACCTTGGGTGCTTGCACATCTGTCATCCTGCAGCCGGAAGGCTGCCACGGCAGGGTTGATAGTTGGGAGATCAATCCCTAGTATATATAGTAAGACTTTATATAAAGTAAAAGAAGACAAAATAAAGCAAAGCCAAGGCAAACAACGCTAGGCTCCCCGAACTGTAGAATCAGAATCTTAAAGGCCAGCAACAAGTGCTGCTAATGGGGGTTGGGATTTTTCTTTCTTTTTCTTTTTTGCCAGTCCTGGGGCTTGAACTCAGGGCCTGGGCACTGTCCCTGAGCTGCTTTTGTTCAAGGCTAGCGCACAGTGCCACTTCCAGCTTTTTCTACGTTTGTGGTATTGAGGAATGGAACCCAGGACTTCATGCATGCTAGGCAAGCATTCTACCACTAAGCCACATTTCCCAACCCCTCTTTTCCTTTGTATCACTACTGGGACTTGGAACTCAGGGCCTGGGTGCTGTCCCTTGGCTTTTTCATTAAAGATTAGCACTCTTCCACTTGAGCCAAACCTCCAGGCTTTTGGTAGCTAATTGGAGACGTCTCACGTTTGTTTTGGGTTTTTTTTTTGCCTGAGCTATACTCACAAAGCAATTCTAAGATCTCAGCCTCCTGAGTAGCTAGGATTATAGGCCTGAGCCACTCGCTTTTTAAAAGTTATCTTTATCCAGGAGCTGGTGGCTCACACCTCTAATCCTTGCTACTCAGGATGCTGAGATCAGAGGATCCCAATTCAAAGCCAGCCTGGGCAGAAAAGTCCATGAGACTTTTATCCACCAAAAAACTCAGAACTTGGGTTGGGAATGTAGTTTAGTGGTAGAGTGCTTGTCTAGCATGCATGAATCCCTGGGTTCAATTTCTCAGTACTACATAAACAGAAAAAGCCAGAAGTGGCACTGTGGCTCAAGTGGTAGCGTGCTACCATGAAGAAAAGCAGCTCAGGGACAGTGCCTGGGCCCTGACTTCAAGCCCCAGGCCTGGCAAAAATAAATAAAAAATTGATAAAATTAAAAACCTCAGAACTGGAGATGTGGCTCAAGTGATAGATTAGCAATGAACAAAAAATTTCCAGCCCCAGGACTGGTATGCATACACAGAGAGCAGTGTATGTATAGTAATATTCATTATTCCAAAAACACTTGTTAATTCCTGATAGTAATAAGCACCATAATACTGGTTGCTTACCTATTGCAATTTTTTTTGGGGGGGTCCAGTCCTGGGGACTGAACTCTAGGCCTGGGCACTGTCCCTCAGCTCTTCAGCTCAAGGCTAGCACTCTACTACTTGAGCCACAGTGCTCTTCCAGCTTTATTTTTTCTGCTTATGTGGTGCTGAGGAATTGAACCCAGGGCCTCATGCATGCAAGGCAAGCGCTCTACCACTGAGCCACCTTCCCAGCCCAATTTTTTTTTGATAGTCCTGGGGCTTGAACTCACCCTAGGCACTGTTCCTGAGCTCTTCAAAGCAAGTGCTCTAAACCTTGAGCCACAGAGCCACTTCTGGTTTTCTGGTGGTTAATTGGAGATGAGTCTTACGGACTTTCTGCCTGAGCTGGATTTGAACTGTGATCCTCAGATCTCAGCCTCCAGAGTAACAAGGATTATAGGCTTGAGCCACAGTGCCCAGCTCTTGAGCTTCTTTTGCTCAAGGCTAGCACTCTATCACTTGAGCTGCCACAGCACCACTTCCAGCTTTTTTTGAGTAGTTTATTGGAGATAAGAGTATCATAGGGATTTTAATGCCTGGGCTGGCTTTGAATTGATCCTCAGATCTCAGCCACCTACCTAGCTAGGATTACAGACGTGAGCTATGAGTACCCAGCTTCTTTGTGTCTTTGACATGATCATGTTGGGGAAAATGTTTATAGATTGTTGCATACAATATGTGAAATAAGTAAATAGATGCAAAAGACTGGACAGAAAGCTGGGCCTGGTGGCACGTGCCTGAAATCACTGTATGTCAGCCTGGGCTACAAAATGAGACTTTCTTGACAAAACAAAATCCCTCCCTCAAAAGACTGGGCAGAAAGATGCTGAAAAGCTTTTTTTGTACTCATAAATAAATCTATGTATATATGTGTGTATATGGTGTATGTCCATATACAGGCATGTATAATTCCAAAGTGGGCTTGTACAACTTTTACAGTAATTTTTTTCCCAGAGAAAACCAGCACAAGAACTTAGCTGATAAAATAATCATTTATTGAAAGTACTTCCTGACCCACCCCTAGTCTGGTAGGGAAGGCCCTGAGTTCTACGGTGGGCCTGGATTCCATGGTGATATTCCGAGCAGCTTGAGTGTTATGGGAGGCGGCAGAGGAAATTATGCACAGGTATGGCCAGGGCCCCTGACAGGGAGATCCCCAAGGTGTCAGAGATACACGCGGCGGCCATGGCAAATTCCCGATGCTTGTCACTTGTCTGGGAAGGGAGGGCAGAGAGCAGGAATAAGGAGTCTTGAACCCAAAAGATCCCTGCCCGGTCACTCCCAAATTAACCACCCCCAGACAGTCTGCCCCCAGCCCTGGGCCAGTTCAGTATCGTGTATGTGTATGTGCATGCATGCTGACCTCTACAGCAATGTTGTGGAAGGTGTTCACGTAGGCCGCGCCCCCCAGCAGCCCTTCATACACAACAATCAGAAAGACAATGTAGATGCTGGGCAGGAACCTCAGAAATATGTCTGCCAGCAGGAAGGCCAGATTGAGGCACTGTGGAGACAAAGACAGGAGAGGCTGTGGGATCTGAAAGGGAGGCTGAAGTCTCACCCCACTAGTGTGAGAGACACTGGTGAAGGAGCTGACAAGCTGACCCACCGAGCCTGTGATCTATAAAAGGTCTTGCTGTACCCCACCCTCAGCTCCCTTCTCCATGGAGCTCCTCCCCACCTCCCATCATGGGAAGGCCTGGAATCTTCTTCCACTTCCCCTTACTTGGGATGGCTCTCAGCATGGATCAGGGTGGTTCCCTGAGTGGAAGCCACTCTGGGGGGTGGGCGGGGGGGGGGGAGAAGGTGTCTCATTTCCTTCTTTCCAGGAGTATCCCCTCCCATTTTACCAGACTGAGACTACTGGCCCAGGGAACATCTGGTAGCATCTGGAGGCCTGCTAGGTTGTCACAACTGGTGATATGCCACTGGCATCTAGTAGATAGAGGCCAGAGATGCATGCTGCTAAGCAGCCCACCATGCAAAGGATACCCCATTCACAGAATATCTGTCCTCAGCATCAAGAGAACTGAGGTTGGCCTGGCACACTGGTTTATGCCTGTTATCCAGCTACTCAGGAAGGAGATATTAGGAAGATCACAATACAAGACCAGCCCTGACAAAAAGGTAATGAAATCCTATCTTAACAAATAGGCTAGGCATCTGAATGTGTTTGTAGACTTAGGTAGGCAGAAGGCATAGATAGCAGAATAGTGGTCCATGGGCAAAAATGTAAGAGTCTGAAAAAAAAAAAAGCAAAAAAGGTAGGAGATATGATTCAAATAGTAGATTGCCTGCCTAGTGTGAGGCCCTGAGTTCAAACTCCAATACTACCAATTAGAGAGATCAGCATCTTGGACAAGTCAACCATTAAACAAGTGCTTCCAAGCTGGGCACCGGTGGCTCGAGACTATCATCCTAGCTACTCAGGAGGCTGAGATCTGAGGATCGCGGTTCAAAGCCAGCCCGGGCAGGAAAGACTGTGAGACTCTTACCTCCACTAAACCACTAGAAAACCGAAGTGGCACTGTGGTTCAAGTGGTAGAGTGTTAGCCTTGAACTGAAGAGCTGAGGGACAGCACCCAGGCCCCCAGAGTTCAAGCCCCATGATGGACAAAAAACAAAAACAAAAGGCACACACACACACAACGCAAGTGCTTCCAGGGCTGGGGACTTGGCTCAAGTACTAGAGCATGTGCCTGGTAGGCTTGAAGTCCTAGGTTCAATCATCACTACTGCTAACTCAGATCTTAGCCTCTTGAGTAGCTAGAGCTATAAGCATGAGCCACTGGTACCTGGGTCATTGCTATTTCTTCCAACTACACTGAAAAACAGATGCTTCTCACATCTGGTTCTTTTTTTTTTGGGGGGGGGGTCCGGTCGTGGGGCCTGAATTCTGGGCCTGGGCGCTGTCCCTCAGCTCTTCCGCTCAAGGCTAGCGCTCTACCACTTGAGCCACAGCGCCACTTCCAGCTTTTTTCTTTTTGCTTATGTGGTGCTGAGGAATCGAACCCAGGGCCTCATGCATGCAAGGCAAGTGCTCTACCACTGAGCCACCTTCCCAGCCCCTGGTTTATTTTTTGTAATGCTAGAGTTTAAACCTTCAGCCTCCCACATGGTGAGAAAAGTGCTCTCTCCCACAGAGCCACATCCCCAGTCCCCATATCTGATAGATAGCTGAGGACATCTTGAAGCTCAGAAAGGTTCAGAGATCTGCCCTGAGTTACCCAGCTACCAAGTAGCGAAGCTGAGATTTGCCTGCTGGGGCTGAATGGCTAGGAGTTGTATATTTTACATAGAGCCCTGCTTAGAATGCTGAATACTTCCTGCCACGGGTTAGAAGCGAGTGGCATCTGGGGAAGTTGGGAGCCCAGATGGGGGTGGAGTGAGGGGCAGAGGGGGGTAAGGATCCCGTACTTGCAGCAGGGCCAGGATCCAGGTCAAACGGATGTGACAGCAGCGGAGAGAAGAACGTGAGACAAATACGCCAGCCTGGTACAGCATCTGGTACCTGGGGGAGGGGCAGGGACTAGGCAGACGTGCCTCCAGGCAGGCACCTACTTGGTCGCCCCAGATGCCCATCATCAAGGGGTGCTCCCAGCCCAGTGCTCTCACCAGCGGTACTGCTGAGGGTGACTCAGGGATGTGTTCTGGAAAAACAGGAGCTCGAACTGCAGCAAAGAACAGACAGGGACATGGATGGGGACGTATGAGTCCCCAGCCCGATAGCTATTTCCACCCCTCTCTGCAACCCTCACTCACAAGGCCCTGGTTGATGAAGTACTCAGCAAAGTAGACCAGCACCAAGGGGATGATGTAGGACAGCAGTCCCTGGGAGAGTAGGAAGGGGTAAGTAGAAGGCCTGACTCAGGCCCCGCCTACATGACACTACCCCTAGCGCTATCCAAACCTTGAACACGGTCCACCTTTCCTGGAGAGAGAGGTTCCAGCCGAAGTCTACAGGAGACAGAGAAAAGAGAAGCATGCAAGAAATAATCAGCACCATGACACAGTGAACACACCCCACACAATCTAAACTGTGGGCAGAAGATGATCAGAAATAAGAGTATTTTGCCTGGTAGATAGAAGGGCCTGAGTTCAGTTCCCAGCTCCACCAAAACAAAAATAAAAACAGTTCACCAGAAGAAACCTTTTCAGAGTTTTTGTGCAGCTCAGCAGATGCTCATCTGACCACTGCACCCCGTCTTATTAGTTTTTTTGGGGGGGGGTTGGCGCCAATTCTAGGGCTTGAACTCTAGGCCTGCTGCTGTCCTTGAGCTTTGTTATTTATTTTTTTTGCTCAAGGCTAGCACTCCACCATTTGAACCACAGCTCCACGTTCAACTTTTTGGTAGTTAATTGGAAATAAGAGTTACAGGGTCTTTCCATCCTGGGCTGGCTTTGAACCATAATTCTCAGATCTTAGCTTCTTGAGTAGCTAGGATTACAAGCATGAACTGGGCCTTCTTTTTTTTTTTTTTTTTTTTTTGGGTCCGGTCATGGGGCCTGAACTCTGGGCCTGGGCGCTGTCCCTCAGCTCTTCAGCTCAAGGTGATTAATTGTAGAGAAGAATCTCATGTCAGATCCTGCCTAGGCTGGCTTTGAAATGCAGTCCTCA
>NW_012267230.1:5017627-5062982 GCF_000151885.1 Dipodomys ordii
CAGCACCACTTCCGGCTTTTTTCTTTTTGCTTATGTGGTGCTGAGGAATCGAACCCAGGGCCTCATGCATGCAAGGCAAGCGCTCTACCACTGAACCACCTTCCCAGCCCCAGGCAGAATTCTTGAGACTCTTAGTTTTAACTCACTAGCAAAAAAAGCAACAAGTGGAGCTGTGGCTCAAGTGGTCAGAGTGGCAGCCTTGAGTTCTTTTGTTTGGTCATGGACCTTGAACTCTGGGTCTGGGCATGATCCCTGAGCTCAAGGCAAGAGCTCTACCACTTAAGCCACAGCGCCACTTCCGGTTTTCTGGTAGTTAATTGGAGATAAGAGTCTCATAGACTTTCCTGCCCGGGCTGGCTTTGAACCGTCATCTTCAGATCTCAGTCTCCTGAGTAGCTAAGATTCCAGGCATGTGAGCCACCAATGCCTGGCTAGCCTTGAATTTTTAAAAAAGTAATGGGATAGCACACCCTGGCCCTGAGTTCAAACCCCAGTACCTGTACCAGAAAAGAAAATGGTGAAGGTAGCTTACATCTGGCTCACTGTCTCGTTTAGGAGCCTGTGTCATTTTTTTTCATCTTGGATACCAGTATCACACCCAGGGAATCTCAGAATCCCTACTGAGTGACACATGCATGTTTTCACCATAGGCAGGACACCCACCCCAACCCTAGATTTGTGGAGTATAGGGAGAAAAAGACTAACATCCAAAAAGAGAAGAGGACCATCAGCGAGGCCACAGCACCTACTTGGTTTACATGCTGGGGCATCCACGCCTATGAGGGGCTGCTGAGCTGCGGTGTCTGCCTCTTCTTCCCTTCTAGGGTCGTGCTCAGGAGCCGTGAGCAACAAGAAATAGCTGGAGGGTATGGGGAAGGGACAGAATGAGCAAAGTCAATGAGCCCCTCTGTGTCTGGAAAGGCTGCCAGAGGCCCTGAAGGCCACTCTCCCCAGGAACCCCACACATCTATATGTTGCTAGATGGGCAGCTCACTGCCCTGTGTGGAGGACCCCACCTGTGGACCTCTGATTCTTTTTTTTTTTTTCTCAGTCATGGGGCTTGGCCTGGGTGCTGGCTCTGAACTTTTTGCTCAAGGCTAGCACTCTACTACTTTCAGCCACAGCTCTACTTCCAGAGTTCTGGTGGTTAAGAGTCACATGGACTTTTCTTGCCAGGCTGGCTTTGAACTGTGATCCTCAGATCTCAGCCTTCTGGATATCTAGAATTATAGGTGTGAGCCACCAACACCAAGCTCTGCTTCTCTCTCTCTCTTGCCAGTTCTGCAGCTTAAACTCAGGGCCTAGGCGCTGTCTCTGAGCTTAAGCCACAATGCCACTTCTAGCTTTGTTCTGTGTATGTGGTACTGAGGAATCGTACACAGGGCTGCATGCATGCTAGGAAAGCACTCTACCACTAAGCCATATTCCCAAGCCTCTGCTTCTTTTTGCAGAGCTGTATTGTGTCTCCTTGTTTCTAGCTGGACCCTTGGTTGACTGCTGTGTCGCACTGAACAGGTCATTTCTGTTTCTTTCTCATGTTAGGCTACTGATTGTTCTAGTTATCATTTACTATGTGGTTTGGGTTTTGTTTTTGAGATTGGGTCTCATTATATAGCACAGGCTGGCTTCAAATATATGATGCTCCTACCTCAGCCTCCCAGGACTCATTAACTTTGTGCTAGGCCATAGCCGCCCATCTTACTCACTTATGCTCTGCTTTCATGTTATTTCCATATCCATATTATTTCTGGCTGTATAATCATTTTTACTTAAAAGTTTTCATAGGTGTTGGGAAGGTGGCTCAGTGGTAGAGTGCCTGCCTCGCATGCATGAGGTCCTGGGTTCGATTCCTCAGCACCACATAAGCAGATAAAGCCAGAAGTGGCACTGTGTCTCAAGTGGTAGAGCGCTAGCCTTGAGCTGAAGAGCTGAGGGACAGCGCCCAGGCCCAGAGTTCAGGCCCCATGACTGGCCCCCAAAAAAGAAAAGTTTTCATAAAATTGATTCCTTTTTCTTGTGTGTGTGTGTCTGTGTGTGTCTCTGTGTATGTATGTGTTACTGACTTCAACTCAGGGCCTCAGGTTCTTGCTCAGCTTTTTACATTTGTAGCTGGTGCTCTACTACTTGATCCATACCTCCACTTTCTGGTTTTGCTAGTTCACTAGAGATAAGTGCCTCACAGAAGTATCTGCTTGGGCGGGCCTCCAACTGTGATCATCCAGATCTCAGCTCCCTGTGCAGCTAGACCTGAGCCACTGGCACCCAGTACCTCATTCGTCTTTTCTGCTGGCCTCATGTTAAGTCATAATATGTGAAGTCACAGGTTCAAATGGCCAGTTAATAGTTTATGAGTACAAAAGAAAATACAGAGAGGCTGGGTGTGATGGCTTCTGTAGGAGGCAGCGATCAGGAGGATTGTATTTTGAGGCCAGCCTAGACAAAAAGATCCCAACTCAATCAACAAGCCTGGGACGGGTATGGTGGTTCATGCTCGTTATTACAGTTACAGGGAGACAGGTTGGAGAACCATGGTCAAGGGGAGCCTAGGGCAAAAACCCAAGGCCCTATGTGAAATAGAACTAATGCAAAAACAGGCTGGGGCCTGACTCAAGTGACAGAATACCTGCCTAGCAAAGGAGAGGCCTTGCGTTCCATCTAGCACACTGCCAACAACAAAAATCTGCAGAAGAAAGTCTACCACTGGGTGCCAGGGCTCACGCCTATAATCCGAGCTACTGAAGAGGCTGAGATCTGAGGACCATGGCTCAAAGCCAGCCCTAGCAGCAAAGTCCATGAGACTCTTATCTCCAACTAATCACAAAAAAACTGGAAGTGTTGCTGTGGTTCATGTGGTAGAGTGCTCGCCTTGAGCTGAAGAGCTCAGGGACAGTGCCCAGAGTTCAAGCCCCACAACTGACCAAAAAAGAAAAAAGAAAAGAAAGAAGTGTACCCTTGTCCTACTTCACACCTTCTAAGGAACCCCCCCCCAATTCCCCTGTGCTGAGCATGCCATACTTGTCACACCTCATAGGAATAAAAGGAGAACCACCATCATCTAAGACACAGGGAAACAAAGCCAGAGAGATGAAGGAATTTGTCCAATGCCACACAGCTACAAATGTAAGCTCTGAGACTCAGACCCTAGGCTTTCAGAACTCAGAACCCGGCTCCCTCCATAGAAAGGCTGAAGGGATCTGAAGACTGGGATCATGTTTCTCCTCTGGTGCAGGGCCACTCACCTGGCCAGCAGCAAGATAGGGATCCCCAGCATGGAAAGCAGGGTGTGTTGAGGAGAGAGGCCAGCCTGGGTAAGGCCCAGATAGGACAGTGCCCCCAGCAAGCCTGCACCCCCAGTGCCTGAGGACCACCAGGAGATCACAGCCCTAGAAGAGAACATACAGCACTCAGGAGAGAAGCCAGCAGGGGTCGCCCTTCTCCTGGTGCCCTGCCCATTCAGCTTACCTGGAGTAGAAGGCGGTAAGAGAGAGGAAAGTGACCTCCCCCAGGCCTGAGGAGATGCTGGCTAATACCACACCTGGAAGGACAAAACACATGGTGGCCTTTCTCCAACAACCCCAGCCTCGCTTGCTGGATTTGTTCATAGGAATTCAAAACAGATCCTTTGGAACTGGGCATCCGTGGCATAATCCTAGATCTGAGGATCATAGTTCCAAACCAGCTCCAAGAGAGAAGTCCATAAGACTCTTATCTCTAATTAAGTGGCAAAAAGCCAGAAGTAGAGGTATGGCTCAAGTAATAAAGACTGTCAGCGCTGAGTGAAAAAGCTGAACTCAAATCCTGGGACAGCACCCAGGTTCTGAGTTCAAGTCCTAGTACTGGTAACCACAACTCCAAAAAAGATCCCTTGGCAAGGCAAGGCTCCAACTGAAGTAGAGCCAACCAGATCCTTTCTACAGGTTCTTGTGCAGAGAATGATCCCCTCTAAGGACTCCTCCTTCGCTCCTCCTCTTGAGCCCCCTGGTGGAGGCCTGCAGGATCTGCGCAGCTCAATCTCCATCCTCCAATCCACCCACTTCCTCCCACCAAGCCCTCCACATTGACCCAATCTCCTGCTCCTGAGAGCCCTAGCAGAAATAATTCTTTTCCTAGGGGAAGCTGGAGAGACCGCAAATCACCCTCTCTTCCCCCCCTCGTTGCCACACCCACCATTCTCTGCTGGGGATCCCTCTCTGACACGGAACAGCACCCTTACCACACAGGCTGACCCACACTGAATGAGAAAAGGCCACCAGGACAAAGCTGCCAGCAGAACAAATTCCACTGACCAGAACTCGAGGGCTGAAAGTCAAGAGAAGAAGGGGATGGGAGAGTCAGCTTCCAGTCTGGGCCTTCCAGCCTCCTGAGCCTTCCTGTCTCCCCCACTCTGTGATCTAGTCTACCCTTTCTCCCACCATCAAGCTCCAGACCTGTAGGGCAGCAGGTGAAGGCCCAGAGGAGCCAGAAATTTGATGAGGAGGGTGGGGAGGATGTCTGCCAGGAGCACCGCCTAGGATGGGAGAACAGAGTGATTTCCAGGGACTAAACCACATGGAGAGGAAAAGGCTGGACCCAGCCAGCAAGAGCTATAGCAAATTCAAGCTCCAGAGGCAGATCTGGGCCTCATGTCCCAGCTCTGGTGGCCCTTAGCGGTGTGTCAGGGGCATCTGTATGCACGGAGTTTTGGGTTCCTCACCTGGGAAAAACAGAGATGCTTCCAGCATCTGGTTCCCAGGACTACTATGTGCATTATGGGAGCTAATACATGCTGCTTGCAGAAAAGGCCTGGGAACTGTGCCTGATCATGATGATAGTGACAGTCCCAGCGAGGTACTGAGAGGTGGAAGGATCTGGGTTGAGGAGGGGGAGGGGGCACATGTATACTCACAGCTGTGGAGACAGAGTTGCAATCGAACCGAGATGAGCCATTGTGTGGGATGGGTATTGGGCCTGGATCCACCTGATAGAATAAAAGAGAGTCTTCCCTCTGGACGGCAGAAGGGTAGACAGAGTCCAAGGCCCGCTCTGTGCTGACGTGTGTGTGTGTGTGTGAATACTGGGGCTTGAACTCAGAGACTAGGTGCTGTCCCTGAGCTTTTTTCACTCAAGGCTGGTACTCTACCACTTGAGCCATATCTCTACTTCTAGCTTTTTGGTAGTTCATTGGAAATAAGAATCTCACAGACTTTTCTACCCTGGCTGGCTTTGAAATTCAATCCTCAGATCTCAGCCTCCTGAGTAGCTAGGATTACAGGCATAAGTCACTGGCGCCAGGCTCTTCATGGCACTCTTGGTGGTCCTGAGGTGCTACTGGCATCTTGTGGCAGAGGAGGACACTGGTAAATATCCTACAGTGCACAGGTTGCTCCACAGCAAAGAATCACCCAGTCCTAACTGTTGTCAATACAACCCAAATGAAGACACTCTGTCATGAATCACAGTCGGACACAGCTGCTTCCCTGCCCGGGGGGGCGTCTAGGAGATGAAGACCAGGAGTCTTCCTGTCTCCCTGCCTTACCAACTGGCTACTTTATGAGATTTTCAAGGGCCCCCTGTCCCAGGGAAAGTCTCTCAGCTTGCCATGGGACTAACCATGGTGGCAGGGCTGGGGAGGCTCACTTACATGGGTATGATTCCCAGCTTCCTTCTTGTGGCTAAGGATGTCATGTGCAGCACTGAGCATTACCACATAGGAGAAGTTGTTACAAAGGCCCAGAAACCTGAAAAGAAGCAGGACAGATAATTTCCTGTCAGACCCCCATCCAGTTTCCTTCTAGAGATTACACATGAATCCTTTCAATCAGCTCACTCACTCACTTTTTTTTTTTTTAATGCCAGTACCAGGGCTTGAACTCAAGGCCTCTCACTTTCACCCAGCTTTTCTGCCCAAGGCTAGCGTTTGGCCACTTGAGCCATACCACTACTTCTAGCTTTTTGCTGGTTAATTGGAGATAAGAGTCTCAAGGACTTTTCTGCATAGGTTGGCTTTGAAACCTCCATCCTCAGATCTCAATCTCAGTACCTAAGATTACAGGTGGAGTCATCAATGCCTGCCAAAACCAATCTTTCAGTTGTTGGGCTTAGAAATCTGAGAGGTGGCCTGGGAAGGTGGCTCAGTGGAAGAGCGCTTGCCTTGCATGCATGAGGCCCTGGGTTCGATTCCTCAGCACCACATAAGCAGAAAAAGCCAGAAGTGGTGCTGTGGCTCAAGTGGTAGAGCGCTAGCCACGAGCTGAAGAGCTGAGAGATGGTGCCCAGGCCTCAGAGTTCAGGCTCCATGGCTGAACAAAAAAAAAGAAAAAAGAAATTTGAAGAAAGAAAGGAAGGAAAAAAGAAATTTGAGAGGTTTGGGATCAGGCCTGGGTTCATAGCCTACCTCCAAGACCTTTCCCCAGGGAAATGTCTGGAACTACTCTGCCCTCTGAGCTCCCACTACAACTCAGTTCCTGGACCATTTCACAGCCATTGATGCATGGGTTACAATAAAAACATTCCAGGGCTTGAAATACAAAAGACTGGGTTCAGATTTCAAGTCTATTGCTTTTTACTTCAGTGACCTCAAGTCTACATATCTATAAAATAGGGATATATTAACATGCTGGAGTGGAGCTGTGGCTCAAGTGGTAGAGTGCCAGTCTTGAGCAAAAGAGCCAAGCTAGAGCATTTGAACCTGAGTTCAAGCCCACTTACAGCTACCGAAGGGGGAAAAAAGTGTTGTTAGTCAGGCACCAGTGGCTCTCGCCTATAATCGCAGTTACTCAGGAGGCTGCGATCTGAGGATCATGGTTTGAAGCCAGTTGTTTAGTAAAGTCCATGAGACTCTTAGCTGCAATTAACCACCAAAAAGCAGTTAGTATGAGGTAGGGCTTCAGCATTGAACATAAAAACCAAGTGTGAGTTGAAGGCCCTGAGTTTAAGCCCCAGTACACACACACACACACACACACACACACACACTTGAGGCTTTTGTTAGCTGAAAGACAACATAGCGCCAACAGGGCAAGGTGGTAAGCAAGTAAGTAAACTTGGGAAAGTCACAGGCAGCCCAAAGGCAAGCCAGTGCAACTGTGGATTTCCTTTCTCAGATCAATTCTTTTCTCGATGGGAGCTGTCGCACTTTTTAACTTCTGTAGAACTCTCGGGCCACTCACCAGAATCCCACCGCATTCTTCCAATGGGCGCCCTGACTACCCAACAGAGGGGCCTGAGGCTCCGAGGCGGTCTCCTCGCCTGGAAGGAAGAGAAGCGGAGGGCTTTTCCCCCACCCATCCTCAGGGCCCTGGGGGGGGTCCGTCCCACCCGCGGTGGGCCGCGGGGCACAGGTGATCCCGCCCAACCGGACCAGCCTGAGGACCTACTGTCGGAATCCGAAAGGTGTCCCCGCGAGCCCGCACAGCCTCCCATGACATCCAGTGCGGATGCCCCGAAGGGTCCAACGTCAACGAGGGTCCAGGGTCGGCTCCAACGAGACAGACGGGGATCTGCGACAGGTACCCAGGATCAACGCCCCCTGGCCCGGCTCGGCTCCGGCTGTCGGCCGCACTCGCGCCCCGCGATCCATCAGCCGAAGTCTGGAACTCTCTCTCGTGCCCACCCCGCCCCTTCGAAAACAGAGCTTCCGCCGCGCCCCCCCCCCACCTCCCGCGGGCCTGTACCTTTAAGAGCAGCCGAGCGTTCCGCACCTTCCAGTGGGAGGTGGGGCGATCACGTGACGTCAGCCGTGGCTTCCCCCATCACGTGCTCAGAAGGGCTACCGTACTTCCGGGTCCCCTGCCTTCGCTTTTTGGCCTCGTTAGCTTCGGGGCGTGAGCAGGTGAGACGTCAGCCCCGGAACCCCTGGTCTTAAGCTGGTACAGACGCGGGCAGCAAGCCGAGCCACGATTAGCGGCGTCCAGGGAGGAAGCCAGGGTCGTGCCAGCACTAGTCATGGCGCGAGCGGCTTCAGGTCCTGTTCTGCCGCTCTGACTTGCCAGAAACAAACATGGCGGCCAACTGACAGCCTTACTTTCCTTCCTTCCTTCCTTCCTTCTGTCTTCTCTCCCTCCCTCTCTTCGTTTCTTCCTTCCTACCTGCCAGCCCACCCATCCACTCCACCCTTTTTCCTCAAGTCCAAACAGGTGCTGATAAGAATTAAAGCCTTAGTTCATTCTTAGTCTTATCCGATGTTCTACAGGCTGTTTTAGAAACTTAAAAAGACTGATTATAACCCAGTGGTTGAGGCTTGCCTTAAAACCGCTCTTCCAAATTATCCTAAAAACAAAAAAGGCTGCAAAAATAGTCCAATTTTTGGTTTAACAAAAAAACAAAAAGCACCCAGGAAATCTATTCCCCCCCCCCCACAAAAAAGAAAGAAAGAAAGGAAGGTAGGAAGGAAGGAAGAGTGCCCAGATGCTGGTAGAAAGAAAAAGAAAGAGGGTGCCCAGATGCTGGTCTCATCTGTAATCCTAACTACTCAGGAGGCTGAGATCTGAGGATTGCAGTTCAAAGCCATCCAAGGCAGAAAAGTCTGTGAGACTCTTGTTTTCAATAAACTACTCAGAAAAGGCTGGTAGTGGCTGTGGCTCAAGCGGCAGAGCACTAGCCTTGAGCACAAAAGAGCTCAAGGACAGATCCCAGGCCCTGAGTTCAAGCCCCAGGACCAAAAAAAAAAAAAAAAGTAGAGCAATAGAAGTCACTGATGAATTTGCTGTAGGAACACTCCCTCCCCCAAATCAAGGGTGTTTAGACCAGACAATTCTTAGTACAGACTCCAATTTAGTCTGGAGAGAAGGGTCCTATTACTTTACATAGTTCCAATAAGGATCCATGCACTTACCTTTCTTCTAGGTAAGAAAGCATCATCTTGAGTTCTCTTCATCAAGTCCTTCAGATAAATTGCTACAGCTTCCAAAAGCCTGTGCCCACCTCTACCAGATCTTTCCTACCACCAGACCTGCAGACTGCTGTTTAAAATACGTCCTTTGGGTCTGGGAATGTGTCTTAGTGGTAGAATGTGTGCATAGCATGCCTGAAGCCCTGGGTTCGATTCCTCAGTTCCATATAAACAGAAAAAGCTGGAGGTGGCGCTGTGGCTCAAGTAGTAGAGTGCTAGCCTTGAGCAAAAGAAGCTCAGGGACAAAGCCCAGGCCCTGTGTTCAAGCCCCAGAAGTGGCAAAATTAAAATTAAAAATAAAAATAAATAAAATATGCCTCTTGTGCTGTTATTCCTAGATTAGATATCAAGGTGAAATTCTGCAACCTTTCATACATGGCCTCTGACCTCAAGGCACTTACTGGAGGTGGCAGAGAGACAAATATAACCACAATACACTTGCATTAGGTTCTCTTTTGCCAGGTTAACCATAAGTGAGGGGACGGGCAGTGGAGCCACCAATCCAGCCCTTTCTTTCTCTAAAGGAAGCATTGGTGACATCCAAGCAGGAAGTCAGAGCTCTCACCAGTCCCCAGGCAAAACAGGAACTAGAAACCCCAGCTTCCTCTCCCCACGTGGCTGTGGCTTAAAAGACACGGAAATGGCTGAGGTGTGAATAGAAGACCTGAGTCACTTTGGGCTGCAATTGCCACATGTCCTGTCCCAACTCCCCCTTTCCCCCCCAACATACACACCTCAATTCTGAGGTCTTCTGAGCCTAATTTTTTGCTCTGTGGCCTTGTCCTTGGCCCTTAGATCCAGCTGTGATCCAGATTCCTTAGAGTCATGCATACCTAGAGTAGAGGTTGCCTTGGGCAAAGGGGAGGTGCTCAGGGCCCGGAGTGGAGAGGCGTCTGGGAGAGAGAGGGGAAGAGGAAGTGTCTTGGTCCTGGCCAGAAAGGGTTTAGAGTGGGTGGGGACAGTCAGTGTCAGCTCTCTGGACTCGTAGAGACCGACGGGATGGACTTCCTTCGGCAGCACCTCCCTGGGCTGCATCAGGCCTTGAGGGGGGCACTGGTGAGAGGGGCAAAAAGATGCTAGAGATTTCCACTCCATTCCCTGCTGCCTTACCTTCCCTCTTCCCTAGAGCTGGTCCTCACACTTCAGGTCCCTTTCCTAGGACTGGATAGGCCTTCTCACCCAGTGTTTTCTGGATTTCAATCCCTCACCTCCACAAGTGTGTCCATACCTCTTCCAAGCCCAATTCTTTCTCTTTCTTATTCTTCTGTACATCCCAGTCTCTGTCTGTCTGTCTCCTTTCTGATCTCAGGATCCCTCTTTTTTACCCTGGACTCTTCTGGCCCAGGACCCTCCGGAGAACCACCTCTGAATGCCTTCACCCTCCTCTCATTTGTCTTCTAGGATTCACTCAGCACCTTTGTGGCCTACCTCATAGGAGATGAGGTCCCTACGGTACAGAGGGAGGCACAGGCGGCCCGAGAACTAGAGGAGGTGGCGACAGGAAAACCAGAGGAACCTCTAGAGGAGGAAGCAGGGGAGATTGTAGAGCGTCTTAGAGGTAGCCCAGGTGAGGGGAATGGAGGACTGGAAGGGTCTGGAAGGACAGGAACATGCCAGGAGGGAAGCTCAACCGAACAGACCTGGGGATGGAGAGCAGGTACCTCCCATGGGTCCCAAGCAGAGAGGCAGGATACTGGCACCTGGGAGGTAGTCAAGGGCCAGGAGCCAAGTGACCCTTTGGAGTCTGAGGCAGGGCCTAAGACTCAACAAGACAGGAGCAGTGGAGCCCTGGAGAACAGCGAGGAAGCCAATGAGCAGGAAGTGAGCAGAGGGGAGACACTGAGAACCTGGGAACAGCAGGAGGAGGAAGATGGCTGGGTGACAGGGCGCGGGATGGCCAGAGGGGTGGAGCCACAGCCAGGGAAGCCTGAGCTGAGTATGGAGAAGGTGGCAGACAGTGGCAGGGAGACCGAACAGGGAGACGAGGAAGCAGCCACTGAAACTAAAGGGCTTGGAGAGAAAGAGACTGCGAGGGAAGAAGTGGGGATGGAGGTGGTGTGGGGTGGAGAGAGCTCAAGGGTATTAGAGAGTACACAGGGCCCAGGGACAGAATCTGGAGACTGGATAGCCCCAGGTAAAGAGGAGGCTGGCGAGGCTTCAGGCAGGGAGGACACTGACTTCTTAGAAGTCAAGGAAACAGACTATGGACTCCACTTTGGAAAAAGCATTCCAGAAGCTACTGAAAGAGTCTGGGTCCCCCAGAGAGATAAGGAGGAGGAAGTAGATGAGAGGGGAGATATGGAAAGAAGGCTTCTTTTCCTCACACAGACCCAGGTCTTAGGGCCTGAGGGAACAGAGAAAGCAGCAGATGGACAGACAACTGAAAGAAAGACTGAAGGCCAGAAACAGGAGAAGGCAGGGGATGGTGAAGGGGAGGATGACCTGTGTGGTAAAGAGACTGTGAGGAGCCTGGATTTAACAGTCAGCGTTGACAAGGCCAGTCAGGAAGAGGAGACCCAGAGGGTGGAGGGGCATTATCAGGCCCCAGCTGCTAGACTGGCCCTGGACGATGAAGTTGAAGATCAAACAGATGTAGAGGCAATCCCAGAGGCCAGGCCTGAGGAGGAGTTCATAGATGAGAGGAATGAGAAGGCTCACATCAGCCAAAAAGCTCTAGAGGTGAAGGTCACTGAATACCAGGAGCCTGAGCCATGGGGAGGCACCCAGATTCCAGCTGGGCAAGCTGAGGAAGCGCAGAATGGTGAAGATGAGCTTGAGAGAGACCCAATCCACAGTGAAGAGTGGGGAGAAAGGGGGCTGGAGGTACACCCCCAGCACCTGGAACCTGTCGATCCTGAAAACGGGGGGAGGAAAGGCACAGAGAGCAGAAATGGCCAGGAGGATAAAGATGCTGAAGGTGGGGAGGAGGAGGAGGCTGCAAGCCAAGCACTGGAGGCAGAGGCTGAGGGAAAGCCATTGTCTGAACTGCCAGAGATCCAGACACATGGAACAGAAGAGGGCCAGGCCTCTGACAGAGAGAACCAGGCAGTAGCAGAAAGCCAAAGGGCGGAGGCAGAGACAGGCCAGTCACTGGCAGAGTCAGAGGCTAGAAAGGGCAAGGCTGGTGAAGTGGAGGTCACAATGCCAGGGGAGGCAGACAGTGGAGGCTGCAGGCTAGAGGAAGCAGTTTTGAGTCTTCAAGGCAGCCAGGACCCAGGGACCAGTTCTTGGGATGCTGAGATTGTGGGGGATGAGGCTGGGGAAGGACCAGAAGAGGAGGCTGGTGTTTCTTGGGAGGAGGCATCTGAGAGAGGCTGGGAGTCTGAAGGGCAGGAGAAAGTCATAGAGGGAGAGAACCAAGGTGGGCAGGAGGTTGGCGCAGTGGGCTCAGCAGAAGAGCCAACTGGCCCAAGTAGTCAAGTAGAGGCTAGTGAGGCCAAGGAGAAAGAACAGGCCGAGGAGGGACGATCCACCATGGAAGAAGGGATTGGTGAGATGGATGACACTCGGTCAGGTTCCCAGGCAGCCAGAGCAGAGGGAACTGAAGCCATGGCACAGGTTGAGGGGCTTCTGGAAGACACTAAAGAAGGGCAAGTGAAGGAGCCAAGAGAAGGCAGCGAGGGGCAGCCTGGGGACCACCACCCTGAGGGAGAAGCAGAAAAGCTGCTAGGGGTGGAGGATCACGTGACTGGACACGAGACCCTCGAGGCCCAGGGGGCGGAGCCAGAAGCCCTGGAGGATCACTTGACTGGAGACCAGACCCTGGAGGCCCAGGGGGCGGAGCCAGAAGCCCTGGAGGATCATGTGACTGGAGACCAGACCCTGGAGGCCCAGGAGCCCCAGGGGCAGCTGCCACCACCCCAGGTCTCTGCAGAGGCCGTGTCTGCACCCTCGGAGACCACAGAAGCCGTGGAAAGTACCAGAGACGATCCTGGCAACAGCTGGAGTGAGGTGAGGGCCCAAGCTTGATCCAGGGTGCACCAAGAAGAAATAAAAGCCAACCCAATAACCCACTTGTGTCCCACTCTCCACCCTACCCCCATTCTGCAGGCTCTGCTCCCTGGGACCCGCTTGGATGTCTCCGTCCCACGGAGCCGTGTGCTCCTCTCAAGAAGCTCATCCCAGAAGCGCTCGAGGCCCTCTTTCCGTCGGCCCCTTGTCCCTGAGCAGCAGGAGGACACTCCCTGCGCCCAGCCCCAGCAGAAACCATCAGCTCCTGAACACAGACCTCTTCAGCTAGAGGAAGCCCCGGAGCCAAGCCCCCCCAAACCTGAAGGGACCCCAGTGCCAGCCAGGAGAAGGCCCACAGGACATGGGTAAGCATTGGGACACTGCCCTGGGGGATGGGGAAGACCTGAGGGACCAAGTGTCACCGGCCTCTCTCCCACCCCTAGATTTGGCATGGCTCATCCTGGCATGATGCAAGAACTACAAGCCCGACTGGCGAGGCCGAAACCCCAGTGAGCCAGGCCCCCCAGAGAGACTCCGAAGGTTCTACTGGTCTCTGCTCACCCCTGACTTCCTCAGTCTCTTAATGTGTCATTCACCGAACCAACAAAACCCAAACATCCATGGAAGACCTTGACTATAAGGAACCTGATTTTTCTTTTTCTTTTTTTTGGCGGTCGTGGGGCCTGAACTCTGGGCCTGGGCGCTGTCGTCCCTCAGCTCTTCAGCTCAAGGTGAGCGTTCTACCAAGGAACCTGATTTTGCAATGCTGGTGCATTATCCCCCACACCCGATTACCCCCACTGGGACTGAAGGACCCTAAGTGGAGAGTCCCTTTTTTTCAGAGGGAAACTTCACAAACCCTCACCTGGACCCAGTGACAGGTCCACTTGTTGCGACGAACACCTTTCCAACCTGTTTCTTCCAGCAGGAAGACTGGGGGTTGGACACTAGTGTTCTACAGTTTTCCCTTTCTGGCCCTCATACTCTACTATGCCCAGCTCCACAGAGCTGTGTAGATAATACTACTGGCATAGAAGCCAGCCCAGAGGAAAGAGGTTCAAAGGGCCTGGGGCCACCACTTGGAATCAGAAGAGCATGAGTTAGGGTAGCAGAATATCTGCCTTGAGTTTCTCAAAAATGGCAGTGCAGCCCTAGAACTCTCCTGGTTACTCTGGCAACTGCCAGCTGAGCAGGCTGGGTTTGGAATGGGGTGAGGGTTGTGGATCAAGAATCCCAACAAATGTATGAGCCAAGAAGGGATCAGGGTAGAGCCTGAAATTGCCAACTCCATCCTGGGCCATCGGGTCCCATGGGTGCCAGGTGCCCTCCTGCATAAGGAAGCTGAAACAGAGAGGGCAAGATTTGTTCACTTTTAATTCAAGTACCCAGTATGGCAGCCCCGCCTGAGGATGAAGCAATAAATAAACGATTGTCTTCCCAAACAATAAATAAATATCCAAGAAATAAATACGTGGCAAGAACTGAAGGGGCTTTAAGTTACTGGGTGGGGACTGAGGGGGTGGTAGAGCTCAGCTTGGTCTGAGGTGACTATGTTGGAAGCTGTTCCCAAACTCCAGTCCTAAAGAGGAAAGGAAGCGGTTAAAAGATCACTCCATCCGGGGTTTTGGGAGCTCCAAGCCAGGCCTGGGTATCCCACCTTGGAGAGCAGCAGCAAGTCCCTAACAGCTCTGGACAGGACAAGTTCCAAGGAGCGTAGTAGCTGGTAGGTATAGAGTAGCTGGGGCCAAGACACTTGGGGGGGCCAGGACACTTGGGGTGACACCTGGATGGGGCTGCCCAGAGCCCCTAGGGACAGCCCCTTCTCCTCTTCTTCCTCTTCTTCCTCCATTTCCTCCCGGGGGGGACTGAATCCTGCAGCCAGCACCTGTAAGGAAAGAGCCTCAGCTCACACACAGGCCCCAGGGAGAACCTGAATAAATCCCAGTGCCGGGCACTGGTGACTCACACCTATAATCCTAGCTACTCAGGAGGCTGAGGTCTGAGGATGGCAGTTGAAAGCCAGCCTGGGAAGGTAAGTCTGTGAGACTCATCTCCAATAAACCATCAGAAAACCGAAAGTGGCGCTGTGGCTGAAAGTGGTGAGTACTACCCATGAGCAAAAGAGCTCAGGGACAGCACCCAGGCCCTGAGTTTATGCCCCACAACCAAAACAAACAAATAAACCTCAGTGCTCAGCAACTCCTCATGACGTCAGTAATTCCAAAGCCATGTTTTCCTCAGCCAGCTTGGCTTTAAATTTTTCAGAGTGTCTTCCCACGTTATATGCATTTGTGTGTGTATGTTGTGTGTGTGTGTGTGTGAGTGCCAGTCCTGGGATGTGAACTCATGGCCTGTTCCTGAAATTTTTTTGCGCGAGGCTAGCACTTTACCATTTGAACCACAACTCTATTTTCAGATTTTGGGTGGTTAACTGGAGATCAAGAGTCTTAAGACTTTCCTAAGCCAGGCTGGCTAGAAACCAAAATCCTCCAATCTCAGACACTTGAGCAGCTAAGATTAGAAACATGAATTGTCTGCACTCAGTCTGGTTTTTTTTTCCCCCTAAGAAAATGGAAGGTAAGCCAGGCACGGTGGCTCACGCCTGTAATCCTAGCTGCTAAGGAGGCTGAGATCTGAGGATCGCAGTTCCAAGCCAGCCTGAGCAGAAAAGACCGAGAGACTCTTATCTCCAATAAACCACTCAGAAAAACGGGAGTGGGAGTGGCACTGTGGCTCAAGTGGTAGAGCACTCGCCTTGAGCTGAAGAGCTCAGGGACAGCACCCAGGCCCAGAGTTCAAGCCCCATGACCAACAACAACAACAGAAAAAGAAAATGGTGCTGAGAGCCAGTGGCTCATATCTCAGCTACTTACTCAGGAGGCTGAGATCTAAGGGTCATGATTCAAAGCCAGCCCAAGCAGACAAATCCATGAGACTCTCATCTCCAATTAACCATCAGAAAAGCCAAAAGCAGAGTTGTGGGTCAAGTGGTAGAGCACCATCCTTGAACAGAGTAAAAGCCATGTAATAGCACAAGGCCCTGAGTTTAAGCCTTAGTAGCTTCGTAGCTGCGTGCACGCACAGGTGCACACGCACGCACAAGTGCACACTGGAGAAAGGAGGAAAAGAAAAGACGAGAGGGAAGTTATAGAGCTCTGTGATGGTCGCAGAGTTGAGTTTCTTTCCCAGGACTGTTCTTGAGGCTGGAATTCAGGGAGATAGGGTACAAAGAGTTCCTCTGCCATTAAGGATTATCTCCAAGCCGGGTGCTGGCGGCTCACGCCTGTAATCCTAGCTACTCAGGAGGCTGAGATCTGAGGATCGCGGTTCAAAGCCAGCCTGGGCAGGAGAGACCGTGAGACTCTTATCTCCAATAAACCACCAGAAAACCGGAAGTGGCGCTGCTCAAGTGGTAGAGCGCTCGCCTTGAGCTGAAGAGCTGAGGGGCAGCGCTCAGGCCCAGAGTTCAAGCCCCATGACCGACCCAAAAAAAAAAAAAAGGATTATCTCCAGATTTTACTTTCATGAAAGGTAAAATTTCTGTTGCCCCTTGCAACACTCAGGAGAAGTCAGCGAATCAGAGGGCTGGGCTGTCGGCCTGCTGTTGACAGTGGACACTGACGTCATTGGAGACCAGCCCCTAAGCGCAGGCAGAAACTCAGGGAGCAAAGCCTAAGTGTGTAATCCACACTTTCAGGGGGTCTGGAGTCTCTTCCCCAGATGTCCTCAACCTGAGGGCAGAGGAGATATTTTTTTTTAGGGGGAGGGCTAGTCCTGGAATTTTGAACTTGCCTTCAGGCTTGCTCAACAGGCACTCTAGCCCGGCGCCGGTGGCTCACGCCTGTCATCCTAGCTACTCAGGAGGCTGAGACCTGAGGATCATGGTTCAAAGCCAGCCCAGGCAAGAAAGTCCGGGAGACTCTTATCTCCAATAAACCACTAGAAAACTGTAAGTGGCGCTGTGGCTCAAGCAGCAGAGTGCTTGCCTTGAGCTGAAGAGCTAAGGGACAGCGCCCAAGCCCAGAGTTCAAGCCCCATGACAGACAAAAACAAAACAAAAAAACAGACACTCTACCAAATTTTTTTTTGAGGTGGGGGCATTCCTGGGCCTTGAATCCTGGACCTGGGCACTGTCCCTAAGCTCCTTTTGCTCAAGACTAGCACTCTACTACTTGAGCTACAGTACTACTTGTGGGTTTTTCTGCAGTTAATTGGAACTAAAAGTCTCACCACCTTTCCTGCCAGGGCCTGGCTTTCAACTGCGATCCTTAGATCTCGGCCTCCTGAGTAGCTAGGATTACAGGTGTGAGCCACCAGCTCCCAGATATTTTTCAAATAGGGTCTCCATTTATGCCCATGTTAGTGATCCTCCTATTTGCACTTCCCACATAGCTGAGATGACACTCCATAGCCAGTGTTTTATATGTTGAAATGAGACTTGAGAAGTTTTTGCCTGAGTTTGCCTTGAAACGTGATCCTCAGATCTAAGCCTCCTGAGTAGTTAGGTTTGTACCTATATGAGTTACTGTACTCAACTCTTTTTCTTTTTCTTTAGTTATTTTTCACATAGGGTCTCCCACTTTTGCCCAGGGTTGGCCTCAGACTTATTCTATCTATACCTCCTGAGTCATTGGGATTACAGGTGTGTACCACATGCCTAGTATAAGAATATTTTTTAAGGCAGACAAATAATTTTGTATGTGATTTTTTTTGGTCGGTCATGGGGTTTGAACTCAGGGCCTGAACGCTGTCCCTTAGCTCTTCAGCTCAAGGCTAGTGCTCTACCACTTGAGCTACAGCGCCACTTCTGGTTTTCTGGTGGTTTATTGGGGATAAGAGTTTCACAGACTTTCCTGCCCGGGCTGGCTTTGAACTTCGATTCTTAGATCTCAGCCTCCTGAGTAGCTAGGATTACAGGCATGAGCCACCGGTGCTGGCTTGTGTGTGATTTTTTTTTTCAGTCCTGGGGCTTCAACTCAGGGCCTAAGCACTGTCCCTAAGCTATTTCTTTGCTCAAGGCTAGTGCTCTGCTACTTGAGCTACAGTGCCATTTCCATCTTTTTCTGTTTATGTGGTACTGAGGCATCAAGCCTGGGGCTTCGTGCATGCTAGGAAAGCTCTGAGCCACCACTGAGTCTTGTGTGTGAGTCTTGGAGTCAATTCCACTCTACCTGGAAATGGAGATGCCTCTGGAGATCCCGGAGATCCAGCCTTGTGGCCCACAGCTGCCTCCTCTCCGAACTGGTCCAGCCCTCCTGGCCCCCCAAGCTTCTCAGCAGTTCATGGAAGGGCTGCAGGCTCATGGAGAGGAAGCAGAGGCGCTCTGGGTCCTATGAAGAAGAAAAGAGTCAGCAAAGTAGGCCACAGGCCAAGCTAGGTCAAGGATGGATGACCTCATCAAGCCCCACCCCCTCTCTATCTGGATCTTATTTCCAATTCAGCCTCCAGCCTCCATTCCATTCTCCATTTTTTTTCCCCTCCTTTTTCTTTTAAATTTCGATGCACATACTGGGGCTTGGACTCAGGGCCTTCTACCGTTGCTTTTTACTCAAAGTTAGCACTCTACCAATTAAGCCACAACTCCACTGCTGACCTTTTACTGGTTAATTGGAGATAGGAATCTCATTCATGGTACTGGGCACTGGTGGCTCTTGCCTACAATCCTAGCTACTCAGGAGGCTCAGATCTGAGGATTGTGGTTCCAAGCCAGTCTGGGCAGAAAAATCTATGAGACTCTTATTTCCAATTAACTACTCAAAAAAGCTGCAAGTGGCACCGTGGCTCAAATGGTAGAGCATGCACCTTGAGCAAAAGAAGCTCAGGGACAGTGCCGAGGCCCAGCGTTCAAGCCCCATGGCCAGAAACAAACAAAACCCCAAAACAAACACTAAATCTCATGGACTTTTCCTGTCCTGGCTGACTTTGAACCCTGATCCTCAGATCTCAGCCTCCTGAGTAGCTAGGATGACAGGCGTGAGCCACCAGCAATGGCCCCCAATTTGACTTTCAACATATCCCCTCATCTCTGGTCGTTCTCATTTCCGTCACAATCACCAGCCCATCTTTTCCACATTAACCACTCTTCCCAAACCCCTTCCATTCCCACCTTACTTCTTCCGTGCCCCGTGTCATTCTCATGTCTTTCCTGACCTCCATTGATGCATTCGACCTTTTATACCCAATGACACATTCAGTCTCCTCCAGATTCTCTCCCTCAATTCATCTCCCACCCAATTCACGTCATCTTGTCAGCCCCAGCCTTACTACAACACCTCCCTAGTCCACCCCCCAACCCCTCAACTCACAGAAAGATGGCGCCAGGCCTGGAAGGTCAGGGAGACATTGGGGAGCTTCTCCCCCAGAGGCAGCAGATCCAGGCTCACTCCTGGCAGGCGAGATTCAGCCTGAGTAATAAGGTCTGTTAGTGGGGGACCAGCAGGACTTGAAGGGGTTCCCCGATCCCCAGAGCCAGCTGTGTTAGACTCACAAAGTGGTGGGCCTGATCCCGAACTTCTGAGAGCAGCTTTCTGGCGAGATGCAGGCTGATGGTGAACTCTCTATGCAACTCCTTCAGGCTCTGGGGCGGCCTTGGGAACCCCCAGACACCAGCTTGTACCAGAAGCAGGGAAAGCAGCAACAGGCTGAGCCCTGGAAGGATGGAGAACTTCAGAGAAGGAAGGGAACCAGCTTTTCCTGAGCCTACACTATGATCAAGCACTGGGATCATCACTTTAGTTTTCTCTCCCCTCCCTCCCTCCCTCCCTCCTTCCTTCCCTCCCTCCTTCCCTCCCTCCCTTTCTTCTCTCTTTCCTACTATTAGGCTTAAATCCAGGGCCTGGGTGCTGTCTCTTAGCTTTTTCCACTCAAGGCTAGAGTTCTCCACTTAAGTCACAGCTCTACCTCTAGCCTTTTGGTGGCTAATCAAAGATAAGTCTCACAGACTTTCCTACACAGGCTGACTTTGACTTGAGATCCTTGGATCTCAGCCTCCTGAATAGCTATGATTACAGGCGTGAGCCACCGGCACCTGACATATTCTCCAGTTTTCAAAGAAGGAAAGTAAGGGCCAGTGGAGGGAGAGAGAGCCAGGCTTGGATTCCAAATCAGCCCACACAAAGCCCGCAGGTGTCCCAGGGAACTCAGAGAAGGCAGCCATCCTGTCAGGCAGATCTGGGGACTCTCTGTTCTGCTAGGGATTCCTCAGGCTCAGCCAAGCAGCTGGAACACTTTAAATGTCCCCCTGCCAGCCCCAGGTGGCTCTCTCCCAGGGAGTCAGAAGGACAGGCTGGTCCAGCCTCCTCCCTGGCATCTGGGTGACTGGACAGGAGTCTGCCTGGTGCAGATCGCAGAGTGAGTATGGGAGGGACAGGGGACAAAAAGGGAGAGCAGCCAGGAATGGGAGACTGAGGCTGTTTGTCCTTCTGGCCTCCCCTTGAGCAAGTCCCTTTTTCGTTCTGGGTCTCAGGTCCCCAGATGTATTATACGGTGGCAGAATGGCTGCCAGAGTGCCTCAAGTCCCATGTTTTCCTGGAAAGAAGGAAGCCAGAGCCATGTGGTGGGGGCTCTGGGAAGAAGCCAAGGGTCAGCGGTTTCTCCCTCAGAGCAAGGAAATCTAACAATTACAAGCATTTCACAATTCCCCTCGAAACCTAAACCAAAACCGACCCCAGATCCAGCCCTGCTCTCGCTCATCTCTGGGATCCTGGTGTGTCCATGCACAATCTTGTAAGCCCAAGCCCTGCTCTTCCATGAATCCTCAGCAAAGACTAAGAGAGAGCTTTGGGAGCTGTCCATGTGCCCCCCCCCAATCCATAAACTTTCAGTGGGATTTGGCAATGTCTAAGATCTCCTTAAGTGGCTTATGACCACTCTGACTCTCTGGCATCCTGGAGATATAAAGCAGAACAGGATTCTTCCTGTTCTCTAGAGGGTGGGGGTGTACAGTGAGGACCCCCAGACCCTGGTAGGTAGTGCTCACTTAGATTGAACTGTGCCAACTCCTCCTTTCTTCCTTCCCATTCTTGGGGGCTCTGGAGCCCCCAGGCCATCCCTACCCTCTCTGGTCAATTCTGGGCTCTTGGGCTCTGTCTTCATCCTCCAACCTCAGCCCTACCTGGCCCTGCCATCTTTTCCTGTACTCATAGTTCTTTTTTTTGCCAGTTCTGGAGCTTGAACTCAGGGCCTGGGCACTGTCCCTGGGCTTCTTTTGCTCAAGGCTCGCACTTTACCACTTGAACCACAGCACCACTTCTGGCTTTTTCTATATATGTGGTACCGAGGAATCAAATCCAGGGCTTCATGCAGGTTAGGCAAGCACTCTACTCCTAAGCCACATTCCCAGCCCCTACCCGTAGCTCTTGCCCCTGCTTTCTTCAGCCCCCAACTACAGACTGGAATCTTTCCAAGTTAATCAGTCCTATTGGCTCCCGAATACATAAAAGCCCTCCATAGAGCTAGGCTCACTTAGGTGGCTCATGTCTGTAATCCTAGCTACTCAGGAGGCTGAGAGCCGATCATCAAAGTTCAAAGCTAGGCAAGAAAGTTCATGAGATACCCAAAAAGCTTGCTGGAAGTGGAGGTGTGGTGACTCAAATGGTAAAGTGCCATCCTTAAAGGAGCAAGCTAGAGGACAACACCCATACCCTGAGTTTAAACCCCAGTATGAGCACAAATCAAATCAAATCAACCTAAAGCCTTCCACTTCAGTAAAGCTGTCCCTCTCCCCTCCCATTCCCCAGTCAGACCCAGAGTCTTGTGGCCAAGATGCAACCCCTCACCCCTTAACCCCATCCCACCCTGTCCCCCTCTCCCATCCTCAGCCCAATCTCCAGCAAGCCTCCCTCCCCTCTACCCAGCCTCGGCCTCTGACTCACGCCAGCCAAGGTCTCCTGCCTCCTGGCCCATGTCAGGGCCCAGCCTGCGAGTGCAGCCATCTCGTGAGTAGGGGGGTCTTATACTGGGGGCTGCACCCGGTTTCACTTTCTATCCTGCTTGTACTTTCGGCTTTGTCTTCACTCAATCTTCCCTCTTCCCCACCCTTGCTAAAATGGGGAAATGTAATTTCCCTTCCCAGGGGGAGGGGGATTAGGGGTGACGGGAAGCTGGGGTTTCAGTCGATCCAAGCTTTGCTGTCAGGTCTAGCCTTCCTTCAATCAGGTCTCTCACTCCTGGACAAGCTGTCCAGGTCTATCCATTGGTGGGGCTCTGAGACCCAACCCTGTCCTGTCTTCTAGTAGTCACCAAGACCATCATCCATCCACTGTCCTCAGCAAGATGGATGGCCAGGTAAGGGGATTGCCCACTGGGGCTTTGAGTCATCTTCGCTCTCTTGGTTTACCAGACAACTGAGGTTGTACGGGAAGTCAGAGCTCCATGGTGGCTGGATGTGTCTTTCGGTGTGGTGATCAGGGGCTCAGTGTGCCATCCTCAGTGCTGGCACAAAGATGGATCATCTATACCTAGACTCTGGGATGGATGAGACCAAGTCCAAGGCCATGTCTGAGGTCAGAGTCAGCTCCATCCAAGGCTAATGGCCTCAGTCTTTAGCCAGAGTCATAGAGAGGATTAAGGCTCAGTATATCCACAGTCCAGACTTGCGTTGGGACTGGATGCAGAATCTAGAGCCAATATTCTGGCTCTGTTTGGTTTTGAAACTAGAGCAAAAGCCTGTGCCAGGCATAACCAAAGATCTGGCTGAGACACTGACTTAGAAAGACTTAGTGCAGACTCAGGCTTGGGCTTGGGATAACACAGTTCGGTCAATGCTCCAAATCCGGGCTCAGCCTGTGGCCGTTCTGCAGTTGTGTGAAATCAGGATCAAGGCTCAGCCAGGACCCACAATAATGCTCACACTTCTGGTCTACCGAGACCGCGGTGGCACTCCCTGCCAGGAGGCCCTGCCTTGCCACACCCTGGAATTCCCATCTTCAGGGAGAACATGGGGGTTTCTTAGTCTTCCCCAAGCTGCCACTTTCCTTTGGGGACTTGTGGGGTTTCCCTGCTGGGTCCCTGCTGTGAGACAGAAACCAAGGGGGCTTCCCCTTCCTGTACCCCACCTCCTCACTCCTGCTTGGGCACTGACCACCAGCACCACCTGAGACAAAGTGCCAAGAAAGTATCATCTGCAGCCTGTGAGCTGTGCACAGGGCTATGGATCCGAGGAGAAGGAACTTGGGCTGCAGGGGTCCAGCCACGGCATCAGGTGGTTTTCCCAGCAGCGCCTCCTAGTGGTGGCAGCTCTTCCTCGACTTCCCAACAGGTGGGGCTGCTTATGGGAAGCATGTTTGATCACAACTTCCAGAGCTCTTGCCCGTCTTAAGGCTCCCTGAGATCCTTTGCCCTGTTCCTTTCTCTACCCTTCAGCAGGAAGCAGTTGATTCCACCAGACACACTCCCATCCTCAACCTATTCCCCTCCAGCAAGTTTACACTCATTGTTTTCTTTTTGGTGCATGTGTGCTTGAACTCAGGGCCTGGGTGCTGTCTGTCCCTGAGCTTTTGTTTTTGCTCAACCACTTGAACCACAGCTCCACTTCCAGATTTTTTGTAGTTCATGGGAGATCAGAGTCTCCACATACTTTCCTGCCCAGGCTGACTTCAAACTATGATCCTCAGCTATCAGCCTCCTGAATAGCCTGGATTACAAGCATGAGACACCAGCGCTTGGTTTAGTTATTTATTTATTTTTAGTAAGGTCTTCCTCAAGAGGACCCTATTTATTATTGGCTGAGATGGGGTGTCAGGCATTTCTAAAATAGCTAGGATCAGGTCCTAGCACTCTGTTTATGTTCTTGGAAGATGGTCCTGACCAGTGTGTGGCCATTTGGGTCTCAGTTTCCACAAGTGGGTTTTGGTGGATGGGCCTGTGGCTTGGGTTAGATCCAGGGGAAAATGGAAGGGATGTGGCCAGAAGGAGGAGAAAGGAAACCAGAAAGACTGAGGTATGGACTCTAATGTAGACCTCAGGTGAGTCACGGACCTGATTGAGACCTCAGTTTCCTCATTGAAACGTGACAGAAGTTTTCAAGGGTGGTTACTAGTATTACGTAAGGAAATAAAAACTGATTGGGAACATGACCAAAGGAACCATGAGCTTGGTTTCTGGTTCTGGGAACACAAAGAAAGGAACCATGAGCCTGGTTTTTGGTTCTTTCCCAAGCCTGAGGGACACTCCTGGGCTCAGAGTGGAATTGCATTCTGTAGACGTGACTTCAGGGTTGCTTCTTGGAGAGGAGTCTGCTTCAAGACACACAGAGACAGAATGAGGATTGGGCTTCATGACCCTATTTCCAGCTTGGGCTGGAGGGGAACCCCTGGACTCTGTATCAGCTCTGAGGCTTGGAGTAACCCTTAGGTCCAAAATTTCATCAAAACTAAGATTTAAGTGAAATCAAGATGGCTCATGATGGTTCATACCTGTAATCCTAGCTACTCAAAAAGCTGAGATTGTTGTACACCCCCCCCCCCGTCGTAGGACCCCCACCAAGAAGACCACCGAGAGTCAGACGTTCCAAAATGCAAAAGCAAAGCTTTATTCAGGCGGGCTGCAGCCCGGGCCTGGTCCCACACACCGACTCAGCGGAGCTTAGGAGGAGAGTCCCGAGCTGAAATGTCACAGGGTTTATAAAGGCAAAAACTACAAAGTTACAAAAGGAGAAGGAGAGAAAAAAAAATCACAGACTGACAAATTTACAGCAACTAGAGGCGTCAGCAGGGCATTCCAAGGTGATAAGAGGTAGTAGGGAGTTATCAAACTGGCTGGGTCTCAATGGGCCATCTGGACATTCCAGAGCAGTTAAAGCTTAGCAGGTAGTAATTGGTGGTCTGTTTATCTTGGGCCAGCTTGGTCATCTCCTGAAGTTTGTGGGGACCCAAGGCCAGCTATAGTACAAAGTGGGGCCTGACTTCAGAGTAGCTTTGTTCAAGTAATCTATGGTTTAGCAGTTTCAGCACAAACAAGATGGTTTCTGAAATTCAGGTGGGCCCAAGGTTAATATGAGCAACAGAAGGGTTACTGCTTCAAAACGAAGCCACTTTTAACTCTTCAAGATCTGAGGATCGCAGGTTTTTATTTGTTTGTTTTTTATCAGTCTTGGGGCCTGAACTCTGGGCTTGGGCACTGTCCCTCAACTCTTCAGCTCAAGGCTAAGTGCTCTACCACTTGAGCCATAGCACCACTACTGGTTTTCTGGTGTTTTATTGGAGATAAGAGTCTCATGGACTTTCCTGCCTGGGCTGGCTTTGAACCCTGATCCTCAGATCTCAGCTTCCTGAGTAGCTAGGATTACAGGCGTGAGCCACCAGCACCCAGCTGAGGATTGCAGTTTGAAGCCCATATAGGGAGAAGGTCTGTGAGACTCATCTTCAGTTAACCACCAAAAAAAGCCAGAAATGGAGCTGTGGCTCAAGTGATAGAGCATTAACCAGAAAAAGCCAAAGGACAGCACCCAGGACAGACCCGAAACCTTAAGTTCAAGCCCTAGTACTGGCACACACACACACACACACACACACACACATGCACACATGTGAGCGCCCCCCCCTCCCGCGCCCCCTCCACAACTGTCCAGTGGAAAAGTCAAGGGAAAGGTAGAAATCTGGAAGCTTCCAGGACATTTGGGGAAATCCTGACGCAGGCACAGCTTTCCCTCTCAAGACAGGGAGCTTAAAGGAGGCCCACAGTCCCTCTCTTGGTGCAAGAACACCAAGCCTGAAAACCGTGATCCTCCTGTTTCTACCTTGAGGCTAGGATTTTCCTTTCCTTTCCTTTCCTTTTCGTATCAGTTCTGGAGCTGGAACACTCAAGGCTGACACTCTACCACTTGAGCTCCACTTCCAGCTTTTGGGTGGTTAGTTGGAGATAAGAGTCTCATGGACTTTCCTGACCAGGCTGGCTTTAAACCATGATCCTCAAATCTCCGCCTCCAGAGCAGCTAAGATGATAGGTGTAATCAACAGGTACCTGGCATTCTTTAAAGATTTTTTTTGGTAGGTTGTGGGGCCTGAACTCTGGGCCTGGCACTGTCCCTGAGCTCTTCAGCTCAAGGCTAGTGCTCTACCACTTGAGGCACAATGCCACTTCCAGCTTTTTCTGCTAATGTGGTGCTGAGGAATCGAACCCAGGGTCTCATGCATGCAAGGCAAGCACTGGTACAAGGCATTCTTTCCTTTTTTGCAAGTATCTGGTCTTGGCCTCGGGGCTGTACTTGCTTTCCTTGCTCATCTGGTACTCTACCAACTTGAGCCATGCCTCCAACCTTGCTTTTTGCTGGTTAGTTTGGAGTCTTGTGAACTTTTCTGCCTGAATGGCCTCAAACTGAGATCTTCTGAACCTCAGCTTTCTGAATAGCTAGGATTACAGGTATGAGCCAGCAACAGCTGGCTAGCTGGCTTTCTTCCTTTCCCTCCTTTCCTTCCTTCCTTTCTCTTTCTCTCTTTCTTTCTTTCTTTCTCTCTCTCTTTCTTTCTTTCTTCCTTCCTTCCTTCCTTTCTTTCCTTCCTTCCTTCCTTCTTTCCTTTTCCTTCTCCCCCCTCTCTTTCTTACTTTCTTTGTGCTGGGAATGGGACATAGAGTCTGGAGTATTCTAAGCACATGCTCTGCCTCTGGTTATACCCAGCCCCACCAGGACATACTTCGAAGACTCTGCAAGGGGCTTAGGTGTCCAATTTTCTTCTCCCCCCCCTAGTTTTGCCCCTAAATGTGCCTACGACTGTGGAGGGCTGGGAAGAGAGTTCCTTTGTTCCTGTGTGGAGACTGAGATCACGGTCCCCTGGCAACCTCAGGGGAGGGCAGATCTGGGAGGGGAGGGGGGAGAGGCGTCTTTTCCCCAAGGGATGCTGATTACTGAGGCCACAGAAATGCACGTGGGCACAGGGCCAGGACTGAACCAGGAGGGGCTTGAGGACCAAGGCAGGTGGCTGGGGCTGTCAGGTGTAAGAAGGAAACCCAAGAGGCTGTGGCTACCGAGAAAAATAACAGGCAGGCATGAAAAGTCCCAGCTTGAGTCCCTGTGCCACTCTGCTCTCTCCTGTGTGCATTTTTCTTTTTTGGGGGGAGCTACTCAATGGCCCCTCTACGCTTCAGATTCCACATCTGTAAACCGAGGCCCCCACTCGCAGCCCCGTTTGCCTCTCAGCTTGGACCTGAGGAGGTATTTGGGAGAATTTCAGGTTGGCCCCAGCTTGGGGTCCCACAGAGCTCTCTACTGGAGTTCAGTACTTCCTACTGTGGGCTCAAAGACAATGGGGGAGGCAAATCAGGCAGCAGGAGGGGGACTCCTGGGGCAGTTACGAGCAGAGCACAGGACTGGCACTCAGCAGCTGTGTGACCCTAGGCAAGTTCTTTAGCTTCTCTGTGCCTCATTTTTCCCCATCTGCCCATGAGAAGGAGGGGAAAAAGAACACAAACTCCTCAGATGAGAGGATTTGCTGTGTGACATGCTTAGCACAGTGTGGCGTGTGGTAAGCCTGAGGTTGAGCTATTATTAGAATCCAAGGCTTGACCCACAGGAAATTCTCAAGAAATGCTAGCTGTCATTAATAGGGCTGAAGGAAAGAGAGAGGTGGGGGAAGAAGGTGAAGAGAGATGAGACTGAAGTCAGAGCTGAGGAAGTTGAGGGGTTCGGGGTAAGAAGGAGGAGTCATAGACAGAAAGGGACTAGAGATCCCCATATACACATATACATACACATATACATATGCATATATATATATATACACACACACACATATATATATATATATGTATATGTATATATAAGTCACAGCCCAGAAGCCTCTCTGGCCTTCACCTAGATGCCTCTAGTCAGCCCTAGTCAGCCCTGGCCACCATGCCCCTAGCCAGTCCTGGCCACTGCATGAATCCCACCCCTAGAAGAGTGGGGTGATTTGTATAAAAAGATAGAAGCTGGATGCTGTAATCCTGACTACTCAGGAGGCTAAGATCTGAGGATCGAGGTTTGAAGCCAGCCCAGGCAGGAAAGTCCATGAGACTCTTATCTCCAATGAAGCAGCAACAAGCTTGAAGTAGTAGAGCTGTGGCTTCAGTGGTAGTGTACCAATATTGAGTGAAAAAGCTAGGCAAAAAGGGCAAGGCTCTGAGTTCAAGCCCTAGCGCCAGCACAAAAACAAACAAGCCAAACCCTCCTAGCCAGTCAACTGACCAACCAATGAAACAAATAAGAAAAAAGGGATACATACACCAAATATATCCTTTCTACTAAGGTCTCCAGAGGAGCTGGGATTGCAAATGTGCCCACCAAACCTGGTTTATATTGTTGAGGTCTTACTAACTTTTGCCTAGACTAGATTCCAACCATCTCTGCCTACCAAGTAAGTCACTGTGTGTGTGTGTGTGTGTGCTACTGAGGTTTGAATTCAGAGTCATAATCAACCTCATTTGAGCTGCACTACTGCCCTTTTGCCTTCTTTCCCTCCCCCCCCTCCCCACCCTTTTTTGTGTTGGTCTTGGTGCTTCAACTCAGGGTCTGAGCCCTTTTGCTCAAGACTGGCACTCTACCACTTTGAGCCACCACTCCACTTCCAATTTTCTGGTGGTTATTTGGAGTCTTATGGTCTTTCCTGCCTACAGTCCTCACATCTCAGCCTCACTCAATAGCTAGGATTACCAACCTAAGCCACCAGCACCTGTCTTTTTTTCATTTTTTATTTCTATTTTTTGCCATTTCTGGGGCTTGAACTCAGGGCCTGGGCACTGTCCCTGAGCCTCTCTGTGCTCAAGGTTAGTGCTCTACCACTTGAGCCACAGTGCCACTTCTGCCTTTTTCTGCTTATGTGGTACTGAGGAATGGAACCCAGGGCTTCATGCATGCAAGGCAAGCGCTCTACCACCGAGCCAGCTTCCCAGCCCACTGGCTTTTATTTATTTTTTGAAGACAGGATCTCACACTTTTGCCTCAGCCAGCCTCAAACCAAAATTTTCTCACCTCTATTTCTATAGTATTTGGGATTTACAGGTATGGGTCATCCTGTCCTGTATATATTTCAGTGGGAGAAAAAGGCTCAGATGGTCTAAACTAGGGTACATAGCCCAAGCCTCCAGAGGAGAAGTTTGAATCTGGGAAATGGTATTTATCTTAATTGCCTGGTGTGGTCCATATATAATTTGCAAAGGCCACTCCCCTGCCTGTAGACCTCGGGATACCAAGGGGAATGAATGAACTGATCTTTCAGAGTCACCCTTTCCACCGCAAGGGCAAGACTGTAGTCTGTGGTTGAGAGCAAAATTGCATCCTGTTTCTATAACAAGTACTTAGAAACTACTTCTACTTTTTTGCATGCAGTATTGGAGCTTGAACGCAGGGTCTGTGTATTGTCCCTTAGTTATCTTTTTAGTGTAATTTTATTGTTATTAAAGTGCTATATGGAGGGGCAACCATTTTATAAGTTTGGCAATGAGTACAATTCTTTTTGTACAATGTCACCACTCCCTTTGCTTTTTCCCTGTCCCTTAGTTCTTTTACTCAAAGCGGATGCTCTACCGCTTAAACCACACCTCTACTTCTGGCTTATTGGTGATTAACTGGAAGTAAGAGTTTCATGGACTTTCCTGCCCTGGATGGCTTTGAACTGAGACTCTCATATCTCAGCCTCCTGAGTAACTAAGATTAGAGGTATGATTATAATGAACAGCTTTCGTTCTCTCTCTCTCTCTCTCTCTCTCTCTTTCTTTCCTTCCTTCCTTCCTTTCTTCCTTCCTTCCTTCCTTCCTCCACAAATTATAATCATACCTCCCTTCCTTCCTTCCTTCCTTCCTTCCTCCCTCCCTCCTTCCCTCCCTTCTTCCTTCTTTCCTTCCTTCCTTTCCTTCCTTCTTTCTTTCTTTTCTTCCTTGCCAGTCCTGGGGCTTGAACTCAGGGCCTGGGCACTGTCCCTCAGCTCTTCAGCTCAAGGCTAGCACTCTACCACTTAAGCCACAATGCCACTTCCAGTTTTCTGGTGGTTTATTGGAGATAAGAGTGTCATGATGGGCTGGGAAGGTGGCTCAGTGGTAGAGTACTTGCCTTGCATGCCTGAGGCCCTGGGTTCAATTCCTCAGCACCACATAAGCAGAAAAAGCCAGAAGTGGCGCTGTGGCTCAAGTGGTAGAGCGCTAGCCTTGAGCTGAAGAGCTGAGGGACAGCGCCTAGTCCCAAAGTTCAGGCCCCATGACTGGCAAAAAAGAAAAGAAAAGAAAAGAAAAGAGTGGCACGGACTTTCCTGCCCAGGCTGGCTTTGAACCAAGATCCTCAAATCTCAGCCTCCTAGCCAGGTGCCGGTGGCTCATGCCTATAATCCTATCCACTCTGGAGGCTGAGATCTGAGGATCAGGGTTCAAAGCCAGCCCAAGCAAGAAACTCAGTGAGACTCTTATCTCCAATAAACCACTCAGAAAGCTGAAAGTGGCGCTGTGGCTCAAGTGATAGAGCGCTAACCTTGAGCTAAAGAGCTGAAGGACAGCACCCAGGCCCAGAGTTCAAGCCCCACCACCGACAAAAAAATAAATAAATCTCAGCCTTCTGAGTAGCTAGGATGACAGGCATGAACCACTGGTGCCCCGCCAGTGGTGCTCTGCCTCTGGAGCCTCAGCTTCACTTCCAGCCTTTTGGTAGTTTATTGAAGATATGAGTCTCATGGACTTTCCTGTCCAGACTGGCTTTGATCTGTGATTCTCAGATCTCAGCCTCTTTTCAGGCATGAGCCATCAGTTTCTGTGTCTGGCTTTCTAAAACACGTACTATGCTCAGATCGTAAGGAGAAAATGGCTAATAATCAAAAACACACAGAAATATACAGCATGTGAGTATGAACGTTAACATGATTCAAACTTCCTTTTGGACTTGCTTCAGTACTGCTTCCTTTCTAGGCTTCTCTTAACCAATGTGTTAAAGGGCACAGATGTTTTCATTTTTTTGGGGGGGGGTCGGTCGTGGTACCTGACCTCTGGGCCTGGGCACTGTCCCTCAGCTCTTCAGCTCAAGGCTAGCGCCCTACCATTTGAGTCACAGCTCCCCTTCCGGTTTTCTGGTGGTTTATTGGAGATGAGTCTCATGGACTTTCCTGTCTAGGCTGGCTTTGAACCTCCATCCTCAGATCTCAGCCTCTTGAGTAGCTAGGATTACAGGCGTGAGCCACTGGTGCCGGCTTGTTCTAAAATTCTTACTGCTTTTCACTTGTCATCATTTAGGAAAGTTTAGTGAGGAAAGACTCATGTCTTTCTAGTTACCACTAGGTAACTTCAAGATGTTCTCTGACATTTAGTAAGGTACTTAGTAAACAGTTGTTGAATAATAAATGCTTCTTTTTTTCTCCCAAAAGAAAGGTTAAAAACCTCCAAACTGTTTGTCTGGAAAAGAAAACAAGATAAGCTTATCCAAACTGGTATAATCATCTCATAAAGAATTTAAAAGAGGAGAGACTGGGAAGGTGGCTCAGTGGCGAGTGCTTGCCTTGCATGCATGAGGCCCTGGGTTCGATTCCTCAGTACCATATAAACAGAAAAAGCCAGACATGTCACTGTGACTCAAGCAGTAGAGCACTAGCCTTGAGCTGAAGAGTTCAGGGACAGTGCCCAGGCCCAGAGTTCAAGCCCCACAACCGGGAGGAAAAAAAAAGAGAATTTAGAGGAGGAGCTGGGATGGTGGCTCAGTGGTAGAGTGCTTGCCTAGCATGCATCCAGCCCTGAGTTTGATTCCTCAGTATTACATACACAGAAAAAGCCACAAGTGGTGCTGTGGCTCAAGTGGTAGAGTGCTAGCCTTGAGCAAAAGAAGCTCAGGGACAGTGCCCAGGCCCAGAGTTCAAGCCGTAGGCAAAAAAAAAAAAAAAAAGAATTTAGGGGATAATTTCATGATACAGATATTTTGCTAGTGTTGGGAGGAGCATGTGCTTTTTGGGTTACAAAGGATCTAACCCTTGGTTGGGAATTCTCCAGTGATTCCCTAGCTAGAACTGCTTTTGTAATTAGAAAGGAAAGGAGAACACTGTTTTACAACGAAAAGATTGTTTCTAGTTGACAAGGTGCCAGTCTCAGCCCCTCCCATGCTGGGGTGGAAGAGATAAAGGTTCATTTTAACTTGCAATCTCAAGCTAAATCAACATAACAGAAAGGAAAATAAATGGAAGAAAGACAAAGGTATATCCATACCAGGTGCTGGTGGCTCATACTTATAATCCTAGCTACTCAGGAGGCTGAGATCTGAGGATTGCGGTTCAAAGCCAGCCCGGGCAAGAAAGTCCATGAGACTCTTATCTGCAATTAACCACCAGAAAACCAATAGTGGCGCTGTGGCTCAAGTGGTAGAGCTCTTGCCTTGAGCTGAAGAGTTCAGGGACAGCACTCAAGCCCAAAGTTCAAGCACCATGACTGACAGAAAATAAAAATAAAAAAGAGTCAATGTCAATGGCTTCACTATAAAACACACTGCCTCCTTACATCTGCCGGTGTGTGTGTGTGTGTGTGTGTGTGTGTGTGTGTGTGTGTGTGTGTGTGTGTTGGTACTGGGACTTGAATTCACACTGCCTGGGAGCTTCCCTTCTGCTTTTTTTGCTCAAGGCTGGTGCTCTACCACCTGAGTCACAGCTCCACTTCGTTTTTTGGTGGCTCACTGAAAAGAAGTATCTCGGAGACTTCTCTCCCCAATGTTGACCTTGATCCTCAGATCTCAGCCTCCTAAGAAGCTAGAATTACAAGCGTGAGCCACCTGCACTTGGCCCAAGTGGACATACTTGTGACCCTTGATGCACACAGGCAATTATAGGTAATGCACAGATGAACTTAGAAAATAAATTACTGGGGGCTGGAAAGGTGGCTCAGTGGTAGAGTGCTTGCCTTGCATGCAAGAGGTCATGGGTTTGATTCCTCAGCACCACCTGCACAGAAAAATCTGAAAGTGGATGCTGTGGCTCAAGTGGTAGAGTGCTAGCCTTGAGCTGAAAAGCTGAGGGACAGTGCCCAGGCCCAGAGTTCAAGCTCCATGACCGACAAAAAAGAAAAAAAGAAAAGAAATTACTGTTTCTTGTTAGAGTTAATTTCTAGTTATGACACTTGACTGTGGTTTTCGGGGGGGGGGGCGTGTTATACAGTTTCCTTTTTAAATACACATGAGTAAGAAAGGCAAGGAGGTAATTTCTCAGGGTTAAGGAAATCATTTATGCAGCATACAAAGCAGAAAGCAGAATCAAATTGCGGGAAACAGGAGTTTGGGAAAACCCTGTAGCTGGGTGTCCATCTTGGCTTTCTATAACCATTAGTAGTAACCTCTATAAGGAAGGCTGGTTGGAAATTAACTTCAATCCTTCTAAAGTTTAAACCCAAAGCCAGACACCAGTGGCTCATGCCTGTAATCCTAGCTACTCAGGAGGCTGAGAACTGAGGATCGGGGTTCAAAGCCAGCCCAGGAGGAAAGTCTGTGAGACTCTTATCTCCAATAAACCACTCAGAAAACCAGAAGTGGCACTGTGGCTCAAGTGGTAGAGCGCTAGCCTTGAGCTGAAGAGCTGAGGGACAGCGCCCAGGCCCAGAGTTCAAGCCCCATGACGGGCCAAAAAAAACCAACAAACTTTAAATTTAAACCCAGCTTATGCAGCTGGCTTTGGGGTTTCTTAATTCGCTGCCAGGGGTTAGACTCACTGAAGTTTGAAAAGCTCACAGGGAAGTTTCTGTCGGCTCCCGAAGGGACACAGTGATTTCTCCCATTGTAGAAGGGAACTCCCTTCCCCCATTTAAAAAACAAAACAAAACTGGGGAAACAGACATTACATGTAACCTGGAAAGTTGGGGGTTGAGGGTGAGAGAAAAGAAGTTGGAAAGAAGGGATTAAGATAGCCGTGGGAGGTTTCACACGGGATTCTCCCTGATCCACAAGTATGGAGAGTCTAAGAATTGCCAGAACTGCCAGGAGAAACTGTCTATGTAGAGGCTGGGGAGGAGGCCAGCGAAGCTGATCGGAGGCCAGGAGCAGAGGTGGTTTGTGAGGTCCCTTCAAAGGACCCAGCACACTGGGAGTGGCCACATGGGCAAGGGACATGGACATAGTCTTTGCAGCCCTTGCTCTTTTCCTGGACAGAAGAGAGGCTGGCCTTGTCCCTTGGCAGAGAACTAATTGATCAGGAATTAATTGCACTATAAGATCCCTTGCTGCCAGGTGTCAGTGGTTCACGCCTGTCATTCTAGCTACTCAGGAGGCTGAGATCTGAGGATCTCGGTTCCAAGCTAGCCTGGGCGGGAATGTCTATGACACTCTTATCTCCCATGAACCACCAGAAAACCAGAAGTGGTGCTGTGGCTCAAGTGGTAGAGTGCTCACCTTGAGTGGAAGAGCTGAGGGTCAGTGCCCAGGCCCAAGACTGACCGAAATAAAAATAAAAATCGCTCGTTCCCTCGTTGTCAATCCCCTGTGGTTCTCCTCAGGTCTGTAACAAAACGGAAACAGCTAGAGGATGGTGGCGCACACTTATACTCCTAGCTACAGAAGAAGCTGAGATGTGAGGATCGTGGTTCAATGTCAGCCCCAGCAAGAAAGTCTGTAAGATGCTTATCTCTAACCATGAAAGAGCCAGAAGCAAAGCTATGGCACAAGTGGTAGAGCACCAACCTTAAGCAAAAAAGCCAAGTGAGAGCTAAAGGCCCTGAGTTCAAATCCCAGTATGGGCACAAAAAAGTTTATAGTCCCATGCTAACACCATGTGCCACAAGTTGAGGCTATCTGACTTTGTCTTTTATGCTGGTCCTAGAGCTTGAACTTGTGGCCTTATGCTCTTGATTAGCTTCTTCAGTCACACCTCCACTTCCAGCTTTTTGGTGGTTAATTCAAGATAAGAGTCTCATGAACTTTCAACCTTGAACCTCAATCCTTAGACCTCAGCTTCCTAAGTAGTTAGGATTACAGGTGTGAGCCATTGGCTCCCAGCTCCGTGCTCTGTGACTTTGGACAAATTACTTGACTTCTCTGAATCTCTAGTCTGAAAAAAAAAAAAAGATGCAGCCAATAAATTCATGTCTTTTTTGTTGTTAGTAGTGATCCTGGGGCTCAAACTCAGGGCCTGGAAATTGTCCCTGAGCTTCATTTGCACAAGTCAGGTGCTCTACCACTTGAGCCACAGTGCCACTTCCAGCCTTTTCCCTGTAGTTTATTGGAGATAATAGTCTCACGGACTTTCCTACCCCACTGGCTTTGAATCTTGATCCTCAGATCTCAACCTCCTGAGTAGCTAGGACTACAGGTGTAAGCCACCAGCACCTGGCCTAAATATATGTCTTATAAAACACTTGTTGCAGGGCAGGGTATGTAGCTCAATGGTATGCAACTTTCTTAGCATGCCCAAGGCCCTAGGCTCCATTTCCCTGAACTACTAAAAACCAAATTGGGTGCAGTGGGTCTATCAGCATGCCCTCCATCTCAGAAACTCAGCCCCCACCTCACTTCCCAGAGCAGCTTGTATCTCTAGCATCCATCAGCAGAACACCCTCCACCCAAACCTGAACTCTACCCTGCCCTTCACAAAGAACTCACCCAGGGCTTCCGCCAGTTTCTGCAGGATAGGCCTGCATTCCCACGCTCTGCCCAGACCTAGCTGCCCGCCTCTAGCCCCATGGTGTTATAAGGATGCCCCTGATTAGGGACAGGCACCATATTACTCTCTGTCCCATAAGGAGTTGGCCTTGTCAGTCCCTCTGATAATCCTCCTTCTTCTGTGTCCACGGGGTCTTCTGGGATGGGTGCTTTCAAGGTCAAGCTTGTAATCCTAGCCACTTGGGAAGCAACTAAGTTCTAGTTACTAGTTCTAGCTAGTTACTAGTACTAGATAGTATAGCATCTACTTTCTAGCTACTAGTTCTAACTACTTAGGATTGTGGTTCAGTGTCTGCCCAGGCAACAAAAAACAAATGTTCATGAGACTTCATCTTGACCGATGACTGGGTGTGTTGGTGTCTGCCTGTCATTTCAATGATGGAGAAGCACAAATAGGAGGATCACAGTCTAGCTTAGCCCAGGACATAAAATAAGATTCCGAGTCTTAAAATAACTAATATACAGAAAAAGAAAAAAAAAAAGACTTGCAAAGTGGCTGAAGTGACAGAGGTTCTGCCTAGCAAGTCTAAGGCCCTGAGTTCAAATTCCAGTTCTGGAAAACAAGCAAGCAAGTAAACAAACAAACAGCAATAAAGCTGGCCAGGCACTGGTGGCTCACACCTGAAACCCTAGCTACTCAGGAGGCTGAGATGTGAAGATCATGGTTTGAAGCCACCCCAGGCAGGAAAGTCTGAGAGATTCTAATCACCAATAAACTACTCAGAAAAGGCTGTGGCTCAAATGGTAGAGTTCAAGCTCTAGGAGTAGAGCGCATGCGCGTGCACACACACACACACACACACACACACACACACACACACACACACACAGCAATAAAAACAACAAATCTTTCACTGAGCAGGAGACCAAAAAAAGGGTCTTGATTCTAAAGGAGCCATAGCCACAGCAAATGTGAGATTCACTCCGTCTTGAGAAATGATCCTCTACAGGAAGGGGAGGGGTGGTATCTCAGAGGTACAAGTTAGGAAAGACTTTGAAGAGAGAGGGCATTGAAGCCTTTTCAAAAAGCTGGATCAGCTGGGCACCGGTGGCTCACATCTGTAATCCTAGCTACTCAGGAGGCTGAGATCTGTGGATCAGGGTTCACAGCCAGCCTAGGCAAGAGTGTCCAGTAAACCACCAGAAAACCGGAAATGGCACTGTGGCTCAAGAGGTAGAGTGCTTGCCCTGAGCTGAAGAGCAAGAGGGACAGCGCCCAGGCCCAGAGATCAAGCCCCATGACCGACCCCTCCTTCTCTCCCCCCCCCAAAAAAAAAGTGGAATCAAAGGCATTTCAGACAGAAGGCTCAGGAAAACTGAAGATTTGTTCTTGGTCAGGGGTCAAGTGAAAAGTAATATGAGCCAAGTGTGGTGACTCACGCCTGTAATCTCAGCTATTCCAGAGGTAGAGATACAGAAGAGCCTGGGACTGGCCCTGGGCAAAAAGAATGAATGAATGATAAAAATTGGAGACTATCTGAACAAAAAGGCAAAATAATGTGATATTGGAAACTTGACTCAAGTGGCTGAGCCCCTTCCCAGAAGTGGATTTAGGAGGCAGATAGAAATGGTTCTCAAGAGTTCCAGCCGCTCTAGCCTGTGATCTGCTGTGAGTGGCTTCTGCCTCTGTCCTGGCTTTAGAGTAACCGCACCCTGCACCTAAGGCTTACATGCCAGAGCAGGCTTAGATCTGCCCAGGCCCGGAGTGATGGCTTTCTCCCGCCTCTTGGTTGAGTCTGTGTAACAGTCATGTCTCATTTGTGTTTCCAGTACTCATTTTCTCCTGCTTCTTTGAATAGGAAAACTCCACCCTCACCCACATATGGCTACCCAGTGCCTGAGCAGTTAGCAGTGACATTTCCTAGCCTCTTTTGTCATTGGGTGTGGCATGTGACTAAATTTGGAGCCTCAATGTGTTTTATTTATAGATAATACTCTTAAAAATAAATAGGTGTGGGGCTGGGAACGTGGCTCAGTGGGAGAGTGCTTGCTTACCATGCATGAGGCCTTGGGTTCAATTCCTCAGCACCACATAAGCAAAGAAAGCTGGAAGTGGCGCTGTGGCTCAAGTGGTAGAGCACTCGCCTTGAGCTGAAGAGCTCAGGGACAGGATCCAGGCCCAGGGTTCAAGTTCCCACGATTAACCAGAAAAAAAAAATAGTTCGAAGTCAGCTCAGGCAGGAAAGTCTGTGAGCTCCTTACCTCAAATTAATCACCTAAATATTGAAAATGGAACTGGAACTGTGCCTCAAAGCTTTGAGCAAAAAAACAAAACAACAACAACAAAAAACCTCAGGGATAGTGCCTAGCCCTGAGTTTAAGTACCATGATTAACTAAAAAAAAAAAGACTCCAGCTGGGCCCTGGTAGATCATCTGTAATCTTAGCTACTAAGGAAGCTGGGATCTGAGTGTTACAATTTTAAGTCAGTCCAGGCGGGAGAGACTCATCAACAAAGCCAGAATTAGAGCTGTCGCTCAAGTGGTGGAATGCTAAACTTGAGCAAAAATCTGAGACAGCACCTAGGCCTTGAGTTCAAGCTCCCAGGAGCAGTGTGAGTGCACACACACACACACACACACACACACACACTCACACACACACACCCCAAACAAAAAGATTCTATCTCAACAACAACAAAGATGTCCTGGGTCCTATCTGTAATCCCAGTTCCTACGAGGCCTAAGTAAGAGAATCTAGGTCCTAAGCAGGCATTCTACCACTTGAACCACACCTTCAGCCTAGAAGATATTTGTGTGTGTGTGTGTGTGTGCGCGCGCATGATCGTGGGGCTTAAACTCAGGGCCTGGGTGCTGTCCCTCAGCTCTTCAGCTCAAGGCTAGCGCTCTACCACTTGAGCCACAGCGCCACTTCCAGCTTTTTTCTTTTTGCTTATGTGGTGCTGAGGAATCAAACCCAGGGCCTCAGGCATGCAAGGCAAGCGCTCTACCACTGAGCCACCTTCCCAGCCCCCACTGCAGAATCTCAACTACGCAGAAGACAGAGATTGGAAGAGAGTATTTCAAGTCCAGCCTGGGCAAAAAGTTAGGGACACGCCATGTGAATTACTGGTTGAATGTGGTGGTGTACACCTATGGTCTTATCTGTGTGAGAAGCCACAGGTAGAAGGATCGCAGTCCGAGGATAACGCTATTTGAAAAATAACTAAAAAGCAAAAAGGGCTGGGGTTGGCTCAATTGGTAGAGTGCCTGTCTAGCAAGTTTAAGGTCCTGAGTTCAAACTCTAGGGCCACAATAGGAGTAATAAATACATTCCCAGCATGGAATATATATATATATATATACATATATATATGTAATACATACATACACATACATACACACACACACACACACACCCTTATAAAGGAAGTTTTACAAGAACATCTATCCATACCTGGCTGGATAGGAGGTAGTGAGTGGCTCCTCTCATTAGCTCCATTGCAGTGAGACTGGAAACTTCCTTACACTCAGTATGAGCTGTGGAGTTCACAGCCTAACCATACACAAGGACAGGACGGAACCCCCTCCCACTCCATGCCTACAGCGAGCACAAAGGTCTAGCTGGTGCCGATGGCTTGCGCAAATACAGACACGTGCAGGCAGAATCTTCCCAGGACAGAAACACACCTGGCGCCAGGATAACACACACACACACACACACACACACACACACACACACACAGACTTGGGTACATGCAGCTGCTGAATTGTTTATTGTTGCTGCTGCCCTGGGGGCTCCAGTTTCTTCTCTTTCTTTTTGGGGGTGCCTTCCTCACTCTCTGGTTCATTCTCTGCCTCTTGCTCTTTTGCTTGGGCCTAGAAGCACTTCTGATGCCCCTCCCCCCTTGGGTCCTTCCTTAGGTAGGATAAGTCTTGGGAGGGGGTACAAGCGGGGGGGGGCGGAGGGGAGGGCCTGGGTCCCGCCCGCTCCAGGTCCTCACTCCCTCATAGTCCTGATGCCATGGTGGGTGCAGTCATGGTTGGCCTCATCTGTGGAGAGGGAAAGCAGGTGGTAAAAGGAGCAAGAGACCTGGGTTCTAATTCTGCCTCTCTTCTTTTCTCTCGGACCCCCACCCTCTTTGGCCTCCGTGTCCCCAGTCTGATGACACAGATCTCCCTCTAGTTGGAAAGGCTCTAATGTTCCCCCTTATCTCTGGTCACAAGGGAGCTCTGAGTCAACCACGCATCTCACTTTATTTTAGGTAGGGATGGCCGTTCTCAGCTGCCCCTCCCCACCCACCTGAGACAAGCCCAGGCCTGTCCCCTAGAGGCCTGGGCAGTCTCCCTCGGCTGGGCCTCTTCACCTGTAAGTCAGCGCTGGGCCTTTTTCCTCTCTGAGTTCTGGAACTTGGTCACCAGTTTTCTCTCGTGCCCACCAGGGCTGGGGCGGTTGGTGTTGGCAGCTGCTTCTCTCTTGGTGCGACCTTTCCGGCCTCCACCAGCTGGTGGCGAGGCCAGGAGAGGGAGGAGAAGTGGACAGAAACCTTAGAGGAGAGATCAGCAGCCTGGGATGCAGGATAGGGAAGGTAGGGAGGGGTGTGTGTGTGTGTGTGTGTGTGTGTGTGTGTGTGTGTGTGTGTGTGCATCACTTTGGGACAATCACAACCTCAGCCAGCTGTTCCCAGATGTTTGAGGCCCTAGGGTTGACTATGATAGCACTTTATGGGTAAGGGACTAGAAGGGGTGACTTGGAGGCCAGAGTCCTTGGAATGGGACGGGAAGGGTAGAGGGGAAGGAGCAAGGCAGAGCAGATGGCAGAGCAAGTCTTACCCACATAGGGATGGCCCAGGCTATACAGGTCGTACTCATCCAAGCTGGCCTCTTCGTCCTCAGGGCTCAGGGGCTGCCCAGGGGAGCTGTCTGCTGGTGGCAAGGTGGCCATGGTGCCTGGTCTCCTCTCTAAGTGTTGTTTTGTCTGGCTTTCCCTTCCCTCCCAGTTCTTGGCTCAGCTTATAAAGCTATGTCTCCTAAGCCCACAGGCTGGTTCCCGCCCCATGAGCCTGTCTGATGCAATCCACTCTTTTTCCCAGAAGCCAGCCCATCCTCGCCAGTGAGCAGGGAAAGGAGCTGAATTCTGGGAGCCACAGGGCCTCCTCCCACACCAGGGCTCATCCAGTGGGTGTTTTTCCATAGAGACTCCAGCCTGTGGGGGAGGAGGGAGCAGACAAGGTCTGCTACAAACAATCCTTGAGAGCCTGGACAGCTGGGACAGAGGGCCTTAGACGGATCGTTCCTTCCCGTTCTTCCACTCTGCCCTCTGCCACATACCCCTTTAAGGGCCAGGGTCACAGCCATCAGATGTCTCCCTCCTGGCCCTCATCTGCCTCAAGCATAGAAAATTGTGGTAGAATATGGAATGAAGAAACAGGGAAACTAGGTGCTGGTGGCTCATGCCTGTAATCCTAACCTCAGGAGGCTGAGAGCTAAGGATCCCCATTCAAAGCCAGCCCGGATAGACAAATCTGAGAGCCTCGTATCTCCAACTACCAAGCAAAAAGCTGAAAGTAGAGCTGTGAAGTAAGTGGTAGAGAGCCAGCTTTGAACAAAAAAGCCACGTGGGTGTCAGTGGCTCACGCCTATAATCCTAGCTACTCAGGAGGCTGAGATCTGAGGATCAGGGTTCAAGGCCAGCAGGGGCAGGAAACTCCGTGAGACTCTTATCTCCAATACATCATTCAGAAAACTGGAAGTGGTGTTGTGGCTCAAGTGGTAGAGTGCTAGCCTTGAGCTGAAGGGACAGCACCCAGGCCCAGAATTCAAGCCCCACGACCAAAAAAAAAAGCCAAGCAAGAGCACAAGACCCTGAATTCAAGTGCCAGGACTGGCACCCAAAAAAAAACAAAAACCCCAGGCAATAACAACAACAAACAAAAACAAAGGAAAAACCCAAAAAGGAAGGGAAGGAGTAGAAATGGAATACTCCACTCCGCCTGCAGATCTCAACTGTACAAGTTGTGTGAGTCACTTGGCTGGACAGGGTACTGTCTCTAATTTCATTTGCCCTGCGGTAGCTCTAAGCAAGGAGGTAAGCAGATAAAACACTCTACATCAAAAACAACAAAACAAAACTCTGGTTTCCAGTGAAACAATATTTCCTCAGCTCAAGCCAGATGGTAATTCTTTGCTCACACCCCCCATTTGGCTGTGAACCTCTTAACCATTGTTCTGTTTTTGTTTTTGTTAGTCATGGGGCTTGAACTTGAGGCCTGGGTGTTGTCCCTGAGCTCTTTTGCTCAAAGTTAGTGCTCTACCACTTTGAGCCACAGCACCACTTCCAGTTTTTGAGTGGTTTATTGGAGATGAGAGTCTCATGGACTTCCCTGTTCTGTCTGGCTTTGAATCATGATCCTCAGATCTCAGCATTCTAAGTAGCTAGGATTACAGGTGTGAGCCACCAGTCCCGGAGTTGTTCTGTTTTTCTAATACCTAAAATTTGTCCTTCCTACAAGCCCAAGTGACTCCAAGTGACCTTTGGTTTGACAAGACACTATGCTTCTTCTGTTCCTTCATCCTGCTTGCCTCTGCCAGACCAAACACTGCAAGCATCAAAGCATGTCAGGTGGATATTATGGCACACATCTGTAATCCCAGTACTTGGAACATTGAGGCAGGAACATCATCATCATGAGTTTAAAACTAGACTAAGTTATATAGCAAGGCCCTGTGTCAGAACAAAAGTAAAGCCAGGGACTGGTGGCTCACGCCTGTAATCCTATCTACTTAGGACACTGAGATCTGAGGATTGCAGTTTGAAGCCAGCCCAGGTAGGAAAGCCCAGGAGCCTCTGATGAGAGTCTCCAATGAACCACCAGAAAACTGGAAGTAGCCTAGTGGCTGAAAGTGGTAGAGCTCTAGCCTTTAGCAAAAGAGCTCAGAGATAGCTAGTGCCCAAGGCCCAATTTAAAGCCCCAGGACCAACAACACCAACAACAGAAGCTGGGCACTGATGACGCTACGTTTATAATCCTAGCTACTCTGAAGGTTAAGATCTCAGTTCAAAAACCAGTTGGGACAGAAAAGTCCTTGAGACTCTATTTCCAATTAACCAGCAAAAAAAAAAAAAAAAAAAGAAAAGAAAGAAAAAGAAAACTAGATTGGAGGTGTGGCTTGAGTAGTAAAGCACCAGCTGTGAGTTTTGTGTCTCTAAATTGCAATCCTGGTATCAGCAAAACAATCAAACTGAGTGCTCTACCTCTTGAGCCACACCTCCATTTCCAGCTTTTTGTTGGTTATTTGGAAATTAGTGTCTCTTAGATTTGTCTGCCCGAGCTGGCTGGCCTTGAGCCAAGATCCTCAGGTCTCAGCCTCCTGAGTAGCTAGGATGATAGGCATAACCAACCAGCATCCATAAGACATGAGATTTTGAGATGTGGCCAACATTGGCATAAAGGGAGACAAGTCACTTCCATGGTGACACTGGACAGTCATGATGACATTCAGGTCATCATATACAAGGTCAGGTCACTAGATCAGGCAAATAGGTCCAGGTCATCATAAATACCTTTTGTTTGTTTGTTTGCCAACCATATGGCTTGAACTCGGCCTGAGTGCTGTCCCTGAGCTCTTTAGCTCAAGGATACTCTACCACTTGAGCCACGGTACCACTTTTAGTTTTTTCTGTTTATGTGGTACTAAGGAATCAAACCCAGGGCTTCATACCTGCTAAGCAAGCACTCTATCACTGAGCCACAATCCCAGCCTTAAATCCATTTTTTTGCCAATCCTGGGGCTTGAACTCAGGACCTGGGCACTGTCCCTGAGCTTCTTTTACTCAAGGCTGGCACTCTACCACTTGAGCCACAGCACCACTTGTGGCTTTTTCTGTTTATATGGTACTAAGGAATTGAACCCAGGGCTTCATGTATGCAAGGCAAGCATTCTACCACTAAGCCACATTCCCAGCCCCATAAATACATTTTTTTTTTATTTTCAGGAATGTTTAGCAGGCTGGGTGCCGGTTGCTCCTGCCTGTAATCCTAGCTACCCATGAGGCTGAGATCTGAGGATCAGAGTTCAAAGCCAGCCCAGGCAGGAAGTCCCTGAGACTCTTATCTCCAGTTAACCTCCAGAAAACTGGAAGTGGCGCTGTGGCTCAAGTGATAGAGTGCTTTCCTTGAGCTGAAGAGCTGAGGGACAGCGCCCAAGCCTAGAGTTCAAGTCCCACAACCGACCAAAACTAAATAAATAAAAGAATGTTTAGCAGGACAGTCCCACCTTGTGCAAGTCTGGGGTTGGGCAGTATTATCCAGAACTGTTCTGCCCTTGGCTTTTCTGTGCGTCTTCTCCCCATTAATGTGACAACACAAACCACCCGCAATTTCCATAGGCGCTGTGAGCAAGGAAGCGTTTCATTCCCTGACCTCGGCCAGCAGGCCTTGCTGGTGACTCACGAGGAGTCTGTGGACACACATCCAGGGGCTCCACCCTAGTCCTGGAGCTTCCTGGTTTTTGTTTGTTCATCTGGAAATTGAGAATAGTGACAGCACTCGTGCCTGTCAGAGCTAGGCACGTAGCATGCTGTTCTTTCTTTCTTCTTTCTTTTCTTCTCTCTCTCTCTCTCTCTCTCTCTCTCTGCCAGTCCTGGGGCTTGAACTCAGGGCCTGGGCACTGTCCCTGAGCTTCTTTTGCTCAAGGCTAGCACTCTACCACTTGAGCCACAGCACCATTTCTGGCTTTTTCTGTGTATGTGGTACTGAGGAATCAAACCCAGGGCTTCATGCATGCTAGGCAAGCACTCTACCACTAGACCATATTCCTAGCCCAACATGCTGTCATTTCTTTAACTTTATTTGTTTTTTGTGTTAATGTGGTAACAAAGAATCGAACTTAGGGCCTCGTGCATACTAGGCAAGCACTCTACCACTATGGCATATTTCTTGCCCTTTTTTTGTGAATTTTTCTTTAACTTTGTTTATTTGGCATGCTGTTATTCACTCAGAAAAGAAGGAAAAGGAGGCTCTGGGATTGGTTGGCTCAAGGTCACTGGAGGAGTTGTGGAGGACTCCGCCCCACTGACCATCTGACTCCACCCCTCGGTCCACCTGACTCCTCCTGACCTCCAGGGCTCTGTCTGTTAGCACAGGTGGGCAAACACTGGCAAAGGTGTATCCGTCTGTGCATGGAGTCACCTGCCAGCTTCTCTTGCCCTCCCTCCTTCCTCCCTGCTTTGAATCAGGCCCAGTGCTGAAGACACAGGGAACTCCCTATTCCTTCTGCAATTCCTATACAATGAGAAGCTGGGTCTTCAGTATTATCAGACATTGCCTGTCCAAAATATCCTACATAAGCCAGCTGTGGTGGTTCAGGTCTATAATCCTAGCTTCTAAGGAATCTGAGATCTGAAGATCAAGGTTTGAAGCCAAAGAATGAAGTCAAATGTGGTGATATATTCCTGCAATCCCAGTACTCAGGCACTAAGGCAGGAGGATTGAGAGTTTGAGGCTAGCCTCTACTACATATTGAGTGCCGAGTGATCAGAGCTACTATTTTAATTAATTAATTAGCTGGATATAGTGGTACATGCCTGTAATACCGACTACTCAGAAAGTAGAAATTGGAAGGATCAAAAGTCAAGGCCAGCTATGACAAAAAGTTAATGACAGCTCCTTCTTAACCAAAAAAAAAAAAAAAAAAAACTGGTCATGGTAGCATGCACTTGTAATTCCGGCCATGTGGAAGGTTTGTAGGAAGTTATGAGGTCCAAGTGAAAAGCAGACGATCCTATATACCTAAAGCACAAAGAGCTGGAGCAGTAAAGTGCTTGTCTAATGGGTTCAAGGCCCTTGTACAAGTTCAAACACCAGTATTGTCTAAACATAGAAAGAAAGGAAGAAGGAAGGAAGGAAAGAAAGAAAGGAAGGAAGGAAGAAGGAGGGGCTGGGAAGGTGGCTCAGTGGTAGAGCGCTTGCCTTGCATGCATGAGGCCCTGGGTTCAATTCCTCAGCACCACATAAGCAGAAAAAAA
>NW_012267230.1:5064787-5066694 GCF_000151885.1 Dipodomys ordii
AGGAAGGAAGGAAGGAAGGAAGGAAGGAAGGAAGGAAGGAAGGAAGGAAGGAAGGAAGGGAAAAGAAAGAATTTAAGCATCAGTATTAAGCCAGGTGAGCCCCATAGTACTGTAATTTTTGGTGAAGAATGTTTGGACAGAATAATATTCCAGGCTTCAAATGATCTCACTATCTTTCTGGTGAACACTCCCAGGTGGTGGCCACCTGTTGGGGTACCCTGTCATATACTAGTCTTTAAATATGGGGTTCTGAGAAATATCAAGAATTTTCTGGAATGGGCTGGGAAGGTGGCTCAGTGGTAGAGCACTTGCCTTGCATGCATGAGGCCCTGGGTTCAATTCCTCAGCACCACATAAACAAGAAGAAAAAAGCCGGAAGTGGCACTGTGGCTCAAGTGGTAGAGCGCTAGCCTTGAGCTGAATCGCTGAGGGACAGCATCCAGGCCCAGAGCTCAGGCCCCACGACCGGACCAAAAAAAAAAAAAAAAGAATTATCTGGAAGGTCATTAGGGAGATCTTTGCCCTCCACTTGGAGGCCTGTTCAGGCTCAAACATGAACCACTCCTGAAGAGGAAAGTGTATTGTATTGTCTTAGAGGCCCTGAGCATCTTCCTAGCGCCCAGTCAGGTCCCTATGCACAGAGCTGGGAGCCTGCGGTAGGGCCGTGGGGCATGGCTGCAGGTGGGCACTCTGGAGCCCGGAGCTAGCAAAGCACACTGGACTTATGCCTACAGTCCTATTTGTTGTAGAGAATTTATTTTAATTGCTGAAATTCAAAGAAAGACAATGAGCGTACCATATTCTTTGTAGTGGCTATATCCTAGACTGAGGTTATGGAGAATTTTATTTTCTTTGTTATGGATTCTAGGGTTTTTTTTGCGGGGGGGGGATTCTTTGTGTAATTTATAAGCAGATAGTAAATTAATGATAATTTCAGCCTTCTTTCCTTGGATGGTGTGCATATTGCGCCACCTTCTGGTCACAACATGACTTTCTGTTTATGCAGCATATACAAAAAAACTCCTAGGTAGTCACAATTTACAATTCACAATTTGGTTTTGTTCTAACAGGTGGGTGGACATGCTTGGTGGCAGCTAGTTTTACCCGGAAGGTGTCTGCAGCGCTTTTGCAAAAAGACAGCTCTGAATGTGAGACAGGCAAAGAAGAGGGAGAGATCGGAGCTTTCTCTTCCCAGTGGAACTCATCACCTTGTTAAGGGGATTTTCAACAACTTTCTCCTCACCATCCTCAAGAGATCTTCAGTAAAAAATGTCCGTGAAAATCACAGCTCTCGAAAGGGAAACAAAGGAGGAGGCAACAATGCTTGATAAGAAATGTACTCATTATCTTGCCCATGTAATTGTAACCCCTCTATATGGTATTTTCGCAATATAAATCAATTAATCAATCACAGCTCTCTACAGAAGGATTCTAGATGGTTATACTCAGGCAATGACATTTAAGGAAGATGCAAGAAAGCACTAAGATTTCTTTGTCATGCTGTGATTTCCCAGATAAAGGTAATAGGCAATATTGATTCTCCTAAATGCCATGTTTTTGTTTTTGTTTTTTGCGCCAGTCCTCAGGCTTAAACTCAGGGCTTGAGCACTGTCCTGAGCTATTTTTGCTCAAGTTTACTGCTTCACAACTTGAGCCAAGACTCTACTTTCAGCTTTTTGGTGGTTAATTGGAGGTAAGCAACTCAGGAACTTTCCTGCCTGGGATGGCTTAAAATCTTGATCCTCACTTTTCATCTTATAGGCATGTGTCACTAGTGCACAGCAGATCCATGGTATATACCTGTCATTGGAAGTTGCATTAGTAGAAATTTATCCTGAAAAATACCTGATGGATTGGGGCTGGGAAGGTGGCTCAGTGGTAGAGCACTTGCCTTGCATGCATGAGGC
>NW_012267230.1:5068798-5077019 GCF_000151885.1 Dipodomys ordii
GGGAAGGTGGCTCAGTGGTAGAGTGCTTGCCTTGCATGCATGAGGCCCTGGGTTTGATTCCTCAGCACCACATAAGCAGAAAAAGCTGGAAGTGGCGCTGTGGGTCAAGTGGAAGAGCACTAGCCTTGAGCTGAAGAGCTGAGAGACAGCGCCCAGGCCCAGAGTTCAGGGCCGACGACTGGGAAAAAAAATGGTAGAGCAAGAAATAAAGATGAAACTGGGTGCCAGTGGCTCACACCACACCCGTAATCCTAGCTACTCAGAAGACTAAGATCTGAGAATAGCAGTTCAAAGCCAGCCCAGGCAAGAATATCCATGAGACTCTTATCTCCAATTAACCAGCAGAAAACCAGAAGTGGCTCTGTGGTTCAAGTGGTAGAGCATTAGCCTTGAGCTGAAGAGCTCAGGGACAGTGCCCAGGCCCAGAGTTCAAGCCCCACACTAGACCAAAAAGAAAAAAGAAGAGAAAAAAAAGAAAAGAAAGAAAGATAAGGGGTTGGGAATGTGGATTAGTGGGAGAGTACCTGCCTAGCATGCATGAAACCCTGGGTTCAATTTCTCAGTACCACATAAACAGAAAAGGCCAAATTGGCACTGTTGTTCAAGTGGTATAGTGACAGCCCTGAGCAAAAGAAGCTCAGGCACAGTGCCCAGGCCCTGAGTTCAAGCCCCAGTACTGGCAGGAAGCAAAAAAAAAAACAGAAATAAACATGAATTTAATTATTAGCCCAAGTCTCTCTTAACAAGAGGCAAGGATGTGGGGGTATCATCCAAGACTATGACAAATATAAAGTTTGTGAACCTCTTATTCATATCTTCACAAAATGCAGAACTGACACTGGATGAAGAGTTGTGCCATACATTGAGCCATGAGAAGAAATTTGAGGTTGTGGAATAAAATGATGTATTAAGCTTGGGGGCTGGAACAGTTTCAGTGATAAAGTTTGGAGTTCTGTAACAAATAGAAAAATATGAAGTTTAGGGGCTGGGGGGCTGGGAAGGTGGCTCAGTGGTAGAGCGTTGCCTTGCATGCCTGAGGCCGTGGGTTCGATTCCTCAGCACCACATAAGCAGAAAAAAAAAGCTGGAAGTGGTGCTATGGCTCAAGTGTTAGCGTGCTAGCCTTGAGCTGAAGAGCTGAGGGACAGCGCCCAGGCCCAGAGTTCAGGCCCCACAACCAGACCAAAAAAAAGAAAGAAAGAAAGAAAGAAAAATATGAAGTTTAATATGTGTCATGTACTGTGCTAGGTACAGGGACTATATCTACCTGTTGATCTTATACAAGTCTATCAAATAACCAATTGGACAATATATAATTAAAGACATTGTAGGAATTACATAGGAAATAAAACAAGAATATTTTTCATGAACACTATTGTAGTTATATGTTTGCATGTCCACATTTTAATATCCTGGGAAGATTCTGGAAAAGTGTGATTTCTGGATTCAATAATCTGCTTGTTAAATTTTTTATTGCGAAAATACTGTACAGAGGGGTTACAATTACATGGTGCTTGTTAAATTTTTAAATTGAAAACACTTTCAAGGACCTAGCTGAGAAAGTTAAGTCTGTGAGACTCATCTCCAATTAACCACCAGAAGTGGAGCAGTGGTGCAAGCAGCAGAGCTTCAGTCTTGAGGGGAAAAGCTCGGGACAGTGCCCAGGATCTGAGTTCAAGCCTCAGCATTGGAATACACACACACACACACACACACACACGTCTAGGTTCACAGGAACATTGAACTGATTATACCATCTTTTCATGAAGCCTCGTCCCATCCACCCCCAACTATTTGCTAAGCTTTTGGAGGATCCAATCTATCCTTATGCATGCTACCCAAAAACTCTATGCTCGCTTTTCAATTTGTTTGCTTTGAAGAGTAAGGGAAAGCACTGGGGTCGGGGGGGGGGGTAGGAAACCTATACAACCTGCTTTGTTAAATCAAAGTGCATCCGTGGAGGGAACAAGGTGTCAACACAAAAACTACATTTCCCAGGGGGCATTGCGGCACGTCACGGAGGGAGGACCACACATGCGCAGAGCCTTTCATCGCTTTGGCCCGAGCTCTTAAAAGGGGGGGAAAAAAAAGCGTGTGTGGTTCTCGACGTGCCGCCAATCTTCGAACGCCAGTGCGTAACCATCCTCAGACTCTGGGAAAGCGTTCGAGGGACGCGCCTGCTCCCGCCGTCGTAGTTTCCAGCGCGACGTGGCTTGTTTCGCCCGAGACTCGGTAGGCGGGGTCGGGCCGCGGCCTGGGACCTCTGGGGAAGCGCGAGAACCACGACGACGCTCTCCTTCAGCGCTGGGTTCTCGGCCTCGCTGAGGAGGCCTGGAGGGCGGCGCGTGCGCAGCGACGTGGGGGCGGGGCCTGGAGGGGCGGGGCCTTAGGGGGCGGGGCCCTGCTCTTGTCATCTGCAACTCAGCCTGCTACTTTTGGAGAAATTCACCTGGTGAGTGATCTGGAATGATGAGTGTCCATGAAAACCAGCATTTTGTACCTAAAGATGTCTCCCAAAATGTGCTCTTCTTTTTTCTCTTTCGACAAAGCCTCGTTATGTAGCCCTAGTGGGCCACGAATTCACAATCCTACCTCAGCCTGCCACAAGCTGGGATTTAAGATGTGCTTAAGCGTGTCCATGTTAAGAACCGTTTCATTCACGTTTTCTCCAGCCAACTTTTCTTCATCTGTTTGCTCCATTTTTCAGCAGCCTGTACTTTGAAATACCTTTCCCTATCCAACACACTCCAGGGCAGGTTCTGGACAAGACTACCTACTTGGGAAAAAAAATCAAGACGTTTGTATACACACAGGACTTAGGACATTTCCAGAACTTGCCATTACACTTGACATTGGGGTAGATGGGAAGGACCCGGGATAGCCAGGCTCCCATAGACAATAATGACTCTCTGTTGAGCAGTTTTGTGGTTTTACCCTAGTCTCCTGTATACGTATTACCATGTTCTCTTTGTACAAGTACTTTATTGACAAGTACTTTTGTGGATGTGTTCATTTGACAGCTGCCATTTGATTTAGATATTGTGAGACAAGAAAGTTGGGGTGGGGGAATGTCTCATTTTGTTTGGGATGGAGGGCCTGGTATCACTCAATGTATATTTTTGTAAGGTAGGGTTAGTAGAAGAGAGCTGCTAAAGAGCTCCAGGATAATAAGCAATGCCTTGAAGGTGTTATTTGTTTGATTTACTTATTTATTCCTTTAATTCTGTGCTGGTAAAGGGGCTTGAACTCAGGACTTTGGCATTGACCCTTAGCCTTTCTGCTCAAGGTTCACATGCTTTTACTTGAGCCACAACTCTACTTCTATTTTAGGTAGCTTGTAGGTAAGAGTCTCATATGCTTTCATATTTGGGTGACTTTGAACCACAATCCTCAGATCTCAACCTCTTGAGTATTCCCAGCAACAAGATATTTATCAATAGTTAGTTGCTGTTACCTCTACAGTAAGGAAAATAAGTTCTTTAATATTTGGACAGGGTCTTCATATAAAGGCTTATTTGAAGTCAAACATGGAGGCATATGATTTCAGGATGTTAAGGCAGAAATATCACAAGTTTGAGGCCTGCCTGAGCAACTCATTGCAACCTTATGTCAAGAAAATTAGGGCTGGGAATGTGGCTTAGTGGTAGAGTACTTGCGAGCATGCATGAAGCCCTGGGTTTGATTCCTCAGTACCACATAAACAGATGAAGCAAGAAGTAGCACTGTGTGCTCAAGTGATAGAGTGCTAGCATTGAGAAAACAAAAACAACAACAAAAACAACCTCAGAGACAATGCCCAGGCCCTGAGTTCAAGTCCCAGGACTGGCAATATTAATTAATTAAAAAAGGCTGGGCATATAGCTCAGGAGTAGAGCACTTGCCTACATGTGCAAGGTCTTAGGTTTCATCCAGTACTAAAAGAAAAAGTTTTATTTTGAAGCTCCAAAATGATAACCAGGGTGACTGAAAAATAAAATGTCAGGCTATTAGCAACAGAACTTCCTTCAGAAGGCACTCAATAAATACTCCTTGGCTTGCTTGTTCAGAGTTAATATGCACATACCCTTGGAGTGGAGTAGACTTCCAGGAAAACTTGCCAGTATTTCAGTTTATTAGGGCTACCATAGTAAATGACACAAAGTACAAATTCTCAAAGTTCTGAAGGCCCAATACCCAACTCAAGACATCAACTGTTTTTGTTTTTATCTTTTAAGCGTTTTGATAGCTGGGCACTGGTGGCTCATGACTGTAATCCTAGCTACTCAGGAGGCTGAGATCTGAGGATTGCAGTTCAAAGCCATCTGGGGCAGGAAAAGTCCGTGAGACTCTTACCTCCTTTTAACCACCAGAAAACCAGAAGTGGTGCTGTGGCTCAAGTGGTAGAGTGTTAGCCTTGAGCTGAGGAGCTGAAGGACAGTGCCAGGCCCAGAGTTCAAGCCCCACAACCAACAACAACAACAACAAAAAGAGTTTTGAAAACCTGGGCTTGTTTCTTCATAGGGCTCCCAAGGAACGTAAGTTCCATGGCCTTCCCAGCTGGTTGGGAATTCCTTACATAATTCCAGTCTCTTGTGTATTTTCCTTTTTTTTTTCTTTTCGGTACTAGGGATTACATTCAGTACCTTGCACTTGTAAGGCTGTAATGTTTGTGCCACTCTTCCAGCCCTCTTTTCCTCTCATTTAATTAGGACACTGGTTACCCTAGACTGAAGGTCCACCCTACTTTGTTTGATATGACCTCCTCTTCACATCTTAATTACATCTGCAATGATCGTATTTTCAGAAGTTTATGGGGGTGGTGTGCATGTGTGTATGCACACGCATATAGGGACCTGAATTCAAAGCTTTAGACTCTCATTTGGCACTTTTTTTTTTTTCTTGGCCAGTCCTGGAGCTTGCACTCAGGGCCTGGACACTGTCCCTAAGCTCTCTCACTCAAGGCAAGCACTCTGCCACTTGAGCCACAGTGCCACTTCCAGCTTTTTCTGTTTATGTGGTACTGAACCTAGGGCGTCATGAATGCTAGGCAAGTACTCTCCCACTAAGCCACATTCCCAGCCCTCATTTGGCTTTAATTGTTTAAGGCTGGTGCTCTACTATTGGAGCCATACCTCCAGTTCTGATCCTACATTCAAATAAGATCACATTCAGCCTGTCCTCTGAAGGGATGCAGTTCAACCCACAGTAGTCACTAACAGAGTTCTGTTCTGTTCTTCCTCTTCATCAGGCACCTCATACTATGGCCCTTGTTTCTGCTGATTCACGAATTGCGGAACTTCTTACAGAGCTCCATCAGCTGATCAAGCAAACTCAGGTAAGAAATAAGTCATATCTGGCTGGGAAGGTGGCTCAGTGATAGAGTGCTTGCCTTGCATACAGAGGCCCTGGGTTCAATTCCTCAGCACCACATAAACAGAAAAAGCCAGAAGTGGCGCTGTGGCTCAAGTGGTAAAGCACTAGCCTTGAGCTGAAGAGCTGAGGGACAGTGCCCAGGCCCAGAGTTCAGGCCCCATGACTGACAGAAAAAGAAAAAGAAAAAGAAAAAAAGAAAGAAAAAAGCCACATGTCCCTCCTAGAGGGGAAAATGAGCTGTGATACTGAGCTGTGGGAGGCTTGTGTTTGGAGATGGTCAAGAAGAAGCTAAGGTGATGTCATGAAGATGAGGGGAAGGGAATCTTGGGAGTGACTGCTTTTCCTGTTGGATTTCCTATTGTGCACAGGATCTATTCCAGCTTCTTCTTCTTCTATTTTTTTATTTTTATTTTATTTATTTTATTTTTGGTGTGTGTGGGGGGAGGTGGGGATCAGTCCTGAGGCTTGAATTCAGGACTTAGGTCCTGTCCCTGAGACAGCACTCTCACTTGAGCCAGAGCTCTATTTCCAACTTTTTGGTGTTTAATTGGAGATAAGAATCTCCACTAAGGCACTGGGAAGGTGGCTCAGTGGTAGAGTGCTTGCCTCCTATGCATGATTCTCTGGGTTCGATTCTTCAACGTCACATAAACAGAAAAAGCTGGAAGTGGCGCTGTGGCTCAAGTGGTAGAGCTCTAGCCTTGAACTGAAGAGCTGAGGGGCAGTGCCCAGGCCCAGAGTTCAAGCCCCACAGCCGACAAAAAAAAAATAAAAATAAAAAATTTAAAAAATTTTTGAAAATTAAAAATAAAAAGAATCTCCAATTAGACCAGCTTCCATTCACAATCCTCAGATCTCAGCTTCCTAAGTAGCAAAAAAAAAAGCAAAACTAGGTTATTGCCAGAGTGTGAGGATGAATGGGCTGGATGGGTGGGTGAGATAGGAGGATGAATAGCTGAAGAATAGAGGATGATTAGGAAGGTACAACTATTCTGAATGCTACTGTACTGGTACAGACATATGAGGGTTAGGCACATGAAGTATTTGCCAAAACCCCTCAGACTGTATAACAGGAAAAAAAAAAACCTTGTTGTAAACTACCACCTTTGTTTAGCCATAGTGAATCAGTATTAGTTCATCAGCTATAAAATAAATCACACTAGCCAGGCACTGATGGCTCACGCCTGTAATCCTAGCTACTCTCAGGGGTCAGAGATCTGAGGATCTTGGTTCAAAGCCAGCCCATGCAGACAAACCCAAGAGGCTTTTTCTCTAGTTAACCAGCAAAAATCCAGAAATGAAAATGGTAGTGTCAGCTTTGAGCAGAAAAAGCCAAGAGAGAGCTCAAGGCTCTGAATTCAAATTCTGATACCACCACAAAACTTAAAAAGTTTACTACAGGAGGGGCTGGGAAGGTGGCTTAGTGGTAAAGTGTTTGCCTTGTATGCAGGAGGCCCTGGGTTTCTCAGCACTACATAAGCAGAAGAGGTCAGAAGTGGCACTGTGGCTCAAGTGGTAGAGCGCTAGCCTTGAACTGAAGAGCTGAGGGACAGCGCCCAGGCCCAGAGTTCAAGCCCCCTGACCAACTCCCCTACCCACCCCCCCAAAAAAAAGTTTACCACAGGAACTCAAGATGTGAATAAAGGGGGAACTGCTCAGAGGAGAACTGGTACATTGGGACTCTCCAGTAGCTATTCAATTTTTATAAATTGAAAGCTTTTCTTAAAGTAGTTAATAAAATTTTAAGGACAAAAAAGATCAGGGGTTGTTGGAGGTGGCATTGGGAGTGCAGCTCAGTGGTAGAGTGCTTGCCTAGCATGCAAGAAGCCCTGGGTTCCATTCCTCAGTACCACATACACAGAACAAGCCAGAAGTGGCACTGTGGCTCAAGTGGTAGAGTGCTAACCTTGAGCAAAAGCTCAGGGACAGTGCCCAGGCCCTGAGTTCAAGCCCTATGACTGGCAACAACAACAAACAACAACAACAAAAAGATGCTGGCATATCATTTGATTTAGTTCGGCCATCACCTGAGAGTTCATTTTATTATCACCTTATCTAACATGATATCTCTCAAGGAAGCCACTCAGGGTTGTAGGCAACTGTGATCTTAACAGCTTTCAAAACCAGACATAGTCTTGGCAAGCATCCAAGGATCTGATATAACTAAGGAATGCCAGTTATTCTCTTGCTCTTGGCTTCTCTCAAGGTCTTGATACTAGATTCCCCTAATTACATAACCCATTCTTTCCCTCGACTACAGTCCTCCTTTCTATTGGTCAGTAGCTTTTACTCCTACTCTTCCCTCAGGAAGAATGTTAGGTTTGGCTGCTGTGCTGATCTAGATTGCTGGCAGCAGTACCAGTTTAGCAATCTCCACATACAGCCCTGTCCCTTCCTGCTCATTCAGGATCCAGTTACCTGATACCCTTCTGCCATGTAGCTCACTTTGCCACCAGAAATACCGGAACAAACTATTCTTCAATCCCTTAAAAATTCTATGAGAATGGTGAAAGGAATAATTTTATTTATTTATATTTATTTATTGTGGCACTGTGTGGCTCTACCACTTGAGCCACAGTGCCACTTCTGGCTTTTTCTGTTTATGTGGTACTGGGCAATCAAATCCAGGGCTTCACGCATGCTAGGCAAACACTCTACCACTAAGCCACCTTCCCAGCACCTCACATACTCTTCATCTCCCTCATAGGAGGAGCGTTCACGGAGTGAGCACAACTTAGTAAACATTCAGAAGACTCATGAGCGGATGCAGACGGAGAACAAGAGTAAGTATCTGGGGTTGGAGGTGTGGCTCAGTTGGTAGAGTACTAGCCAATGAACAAAACCAGCAGGTACCAAGGTCAAGACCCAGT
>NW_012267230.1:5077544-5110091 GCF_000151885.1 Dipodomys ordii
AAAAAAAAAAAAAAAAGAGTGAGTATCTGAACACAGGAAGGAGGGGTAAGCCAAACCTATTCTCAAAGGAGACTTGCATGTTTGCATACTTCCAAATGAACTGTTCCTGAGGCCAGAGGAACAGTGTGTCCTTCGGTAGTGACAGGAAACTGAACACATATTGCTCAGCACCAAAAATCCTCAGAATCCCTCCATGAGGACTGGGAAGGCAGCAAAACAAGGCTTGTATCTAGGAAAATTTGCCCTTGGTACAAACCGCTGCCCAGCCAGCCAGGGTTTCCTGGGGCAGAGTTTCCCTCCAGCTGCCCTTGCATGCACCCAGGGCCCACAGGTGCTCACATCCCTCTGCTCTCCTGCTCTCAACCTTTGTCTTTATGCTAACAAACATTACTGTACGTGTAGTGTTACAGAAATGCTCTCCTCAAGCCAGTGCTGGTAGTTCACGCCTGTAATCATAGCTGCTCAGGAGGCTGAAATCTGAGGATTGAGTTTCAAAGGCAACCCTAGCAGGAAAGTCCTGTGAAACTCTCATCCCCAAGTAAGCCCCCAAAAAGCCAAAAGTGGAGCTATGGCTCAAGTGGTAGAGTGCTAGCCTTGAGAGACAGTGTGCAGGCCCTGAGTTCAAGCCCCGGGACCAGCACAAAAAAAAAAAAAGAAAAAAAGTCCACAAAGACCACAGTTTAGGCTCTGGCCTCTGCTCTCCCAAGGCTGATCCTAGTAAACCCATAACCATGTGCATTGCTGTTGCCTCCCTTTGCCCAGCCTCCTTACCCTGTGCTTACTCCACAGTTTCTCCTTATTTCCGGACAAAGCTGCGTGGCCTCTACACAACTGCCAAGGCTGATGCTGAGGCCGAGTGCAAGTAAGTACCGCCTACAGCCTTCCCTGCCTGTGACCCATGCCCAGCCCAGCTGGCCTCTTCAGCTGTGGAGAAGACAGCCTCCTCGCTCCCTCCCTGCTCCCTGCTCCCGTCAGCTGCTTTGCAGATGCCAGGTGTTGTGTAACTAGTCACTAGTCACATGACCTGGGACTGTTACTTCCTCTGAAACTCAGTTGTCTCCTTTGGAGAATAAGAATAATAAGTACACTTTTATGACCAGAAAGTGGAGAATGCACAGGAAATGCCAAAATCCGTTCTTCCATAACCTCTTCTGACCATCCTCTGCCGGGAGGCCCAGGGATGGTAATAGTGACCACTGTGTGGCACACTGTGACTGGTACCACTCCACGTGCTTTTCACATTTACTTCCTTTAATCCTCACGGCACTTTTTTTTTTTTAGATACTTTGTAGTATTGCCCCCAGTTTTTCAGTCATAAACTGAAGGACACAGGGGTTATAAAATCTGCAAAAAGCCATATAACTACTGGGAATACCTGGTTTTTTTGTTGTGGTTGTTTGAACTTGGCCTTACACTCACTAAGCTAGTGCTTTATCACTTCAGCCACACCTCCAGCCCTGCTTTTGTTGGGTATTTTTTTTTGGGGGGGGTCTGGTCGTGGGGGCCTGAACTCTGGGCCTGGGCGCTGTCCCTCAGCTCTTCAGCTCAAGGCTAGTGTTCTACCACTTGAGCCACATTGCCACTTCTGGCTTTTTTTTTTCTTATGTGGTGCTGAGGAATTGAACCCAGGGCCTCGAGCATGCAAGGCAAGTGCTCTACCACTGAGCCACCTTCCCAGCCCCTTGTTGGGTATTTTGGAGATGGAGTCTAGCAAATTTTTCTGGTAAGACTGACCTCAAACTGCAATTCTTCACATGTCAGCCTTCTCTGCGTAGCTAGGATTGCTGGTGTAAGCCACTGGTTCCTAGCCATGAAGCACAATTTTAAATCCAAAGTCCATGTTTGTGACTATAGACTTTAATACCCTACTAGGTGATATAATAGTGCTTTTCCATAGGATACTCACTTGTTTTATATTAATATATATCAGAGGATTAGGATGAGTTTAGTTATTACTGCTATTATGTATAGTCTTATCTGTTTGGTTGGATGGTTTTGGTTGGTCTTGGGGCTTGAACTCAGTGCCTGAGTGCTATCCCTGAATATTTTCACTCAAGGGTAGCACTCTACCAACTTTCAGCCAGCACCACTTCCTGTTTTTGGTTTTGAGGATAAGAGTCTCACAGACTTTCCTGCCCAGGCTGGCTTTGAACCATGATCCTTAGATCTCGGCCTCCTGAATAGCTAGGATTACAGGCATGAGCCACTGGTGCCCAGCTCCTTACCTGTTTTATCTATTTACTTTGTAATAACTGTTATACCCAAGGAATTTATTTTATGACACTAAGAATGGCAACTGCACATTTAGGAGTGTAATAACTGAGGGGCTGGGAATGTGGCTTAGCGGTAGAATGCTTGCCTAGCATGCACTAATCCCTGTGTTCAGTTTCTCAGTATCATATAAACAGAAAAAGCCAGAAGTGGTGCTATGGTTGAGGTGGCAGAGTGCTAGCCTTGAGCAAAAGAAGCTCAGGGATAGTGCCTAAGCCCCACGACTGCCAAAAAAAAAAAGAAGAAGAAGAAGGGGCTGGGAAGTGGCTCAGTGATAGAGTGCTTGCCTTGCATGCCTGAGGCCCTGGGTTTGACTCCTCAGCACCACATAAGCAAAAAAAAAAAGAAGAAGAAGAAGAAGAGGAGGAGGAGGGAAAAGGAGGGGGAGGGGGAGGAGGAGGAGAATGTAATAACTGCATTCAGAGGCTTCAGCCATGGGTTCTGAGGTCAGCACACTAAGTAAGCATTGCAAAAGACCCCATGGCCATTCTTTTAGGGCTTGGCTGGTGCTTATCTAGCTGTGGCACTGGGCCATCTCCATAGACGTCATGAGACTAGAGAGGACTTTGCCTTCAAGAGCACAATTCAGAGAGGAGATACATCCTAGGTAAACAGTTGCAGGACAGCATAGTTGGCTTATAACAGAGATGGATCTGGAAAGGGCTCAGAGAATAGGAAGAACTTGATCTGGGCTGTAAGCTGGGAATCAGGCAGATGAGGAAGGCAGTCCAGGCAGCAAGACAGTGGGAAAAAGCCAGAGAGAGTCTGAAGACTTAGTGGTAGAGTGTTTGCCTAGCATGCATGAAGCCCTGGATTCGATTCCTCAGTACCACATACACAGAAAAAGCCAGAAATGACACTGTGGCTCAAGTGGTAGCGTGCTAGCTTTGAGCAGAAGAAGCTCAGGATAGTACCAGGCACTGAGTCCAAGCCCCAGGACTGGAAAGAAAGAAAGAGAGAGAGAAAGTATCTGAAGAGCATGTTGCTTTAGGGGGATGAGAAGCAGACCAGCATGACTAGGTCCCCTATATCTCGGCCTAATCCTGAAGGTCATGGGAAGCCAGTGAAAATTCAAAGCAACAAAGAAAAAGACTGGTCTGGATGCAGTTCTGGGACAGTTAAGAGCCCAGGGCTGTGATGCTATTGGAGGTGGACAGGACAGTAGGCATGATATGAAGAACCAAGATGGGTTCAGAGTAGCTTTGAGATCAGATGAGTGGGCCAGTTGGTGGAAAGGAAGTTCAGAATTCCAAGGTTTCCCCCTTAGACAAAGGTCTGATGGGGCTCCCTGTGGCAGGCTGGGGTGCAGAATAGAATAGTGCCAACTCACAGAGTCAGGAGATTCTGATGGGCAGTGTCTTCCAGCTCACCTTAATTTGCAGACCTCCCTACCATTTGGCCTAAATTTAGTCCTTTTTCATTCACCTGGGCTGCAATGGTTTGACTAAGTCATAGTGACTCAGAAGAGTGTGTGTGTGTGTGAGAGTGTGAGAGAGAGACAGAGACAGAGACAGAGGTGGGGGGGAGGCGGAGAGCGGCCAGGGATAAAACCTGAGGCCAACATATTAGGCAAGTGCTCTACCATGAACCACACTCCTGGCTCTTCACTTGAGAGTGAAAAAGTGAGCTTTCCTTTTCTAGACTCACGGCTAGCCAAGCAAAAATATTCTGGATCTGGTTTGATATGTGTTGTCTCTGGCACTGACTAGCCCAGAGGTAAGCTTGTAAAAGCTCGTCTGATAACTGCAGGGCCCACTTTGCAGTTCTTGCTGATATTATATTTTTTTGAATCTTAAACGTTTCTGGACTGAGTACAGCACATGCCTGTAAATCCAGCACTTGGGAAGTGGGAGGATCACAAATTCAGGCCTCAAAACAAAACAAACCTTCACATGCACATGAATTCCCCACGCACAAAAAAAGAAAAAAAAGTCCTAAAAATCCTAAATCACTGAGAGATGGTGTTAGGCAAACATCACAGAGACTTGACACCAGCTTAGATGCTCTAGGAAGCTAATCAGGGTGGTCTCTGGGTTCAATCCAGAGATGTACAAAATAACAGCTGGGCGCCGGTGGCTCACGCCTGTCATCCTAACTACTCAGGAGGCTGAGATCTGAGAATCAAGGTTCAAAGCCAGCCTGGGCAGGAAAGTCCGTGAGACTCTTATCTCCAATAGACCACTAGAAAATCGGAAGTGGTGTTGTGCTCAAGCGGCAGAGTGCTCACCTTGAGCTGAAGAGCTGAGGGATAGTGCCCAACCCAGATTTCAAGCCCCATGACCGACCAAAAAAAAAAAAAAATGTACAAAATAGCATGAAGTGAAGGGGAATCAAAGGAGGAAGCAAAAAGCTTGATAAGAAATGTACTCATTACCTTGCTCATGGAATTGTAACCCCTCTGTACGGTATTTTCACAATTAAAAAAATAGCATGAAGTGCAATACAGGGAGTCCTATAGCAATGGCACTGTGGTTATTGTTACGGTCAAGTGCAGTGTGCTGTACGTGGCTGACAGGCTGTCACAGTGGGATTGTCTCCCCCAGCATCGCCACAGGCACGTGATGTGTTCCACTCAGACATGAAAATGCCAATAGACAAAGGAATTTCCAGCTCCATTACTGTGGGTCACTGTGACATATAGACACATGGGTCATCTTTCTGCAGCATCCCACTCCACTTAATGTCAGTGGTTTCTAGCAGAGCTGGCTTCAAGAGCTCTGCTCTAAGCAGAGAAGGGAGCTCATTGCCAAGTGCTTCACCCGCCTCCTTTCTTGCTTCTCTGCCCTCAGCATCCTCCGCAAAGCCCTGGACAAGATTGCTGAGATCAAGTCTCTATTGGAAGAGAGGCGGATTGGTAAGTGAGAAGAATGTTCAGGGAGGAGAGAGGGCTGCACACAGCAATCTCACCTCTGAAACAGACCAAGGAGAGTCGTTCTCCCCACAGACAGAGATGATTCTACCCAACCTGTCACCCTGTCACCTTCTCTAGGCTCTGGCCATAGCCTCCTTGGTAACTACACCTGCCTACTGTCATGGCGTGAGACCTGGCTGGTGGGTTTAGGTGGAGTCCCAGTGTACTGGCTTCCAGAGTCTCTCAGACACAGGCTTTCCTTCCTTTTTCTTGCCCTCTTCCCCAGTGTGGTGACCACATGCTATTTTGTTTTGAGGTAGTGAGGGGTGTATTGAGACCAAGGGTCCATGTTGGGTATTTTGTTTTTCAACTACTGCATAATTCCTATATAGTCGTAGAAAAGTATGCAGAGGGTTCCCACTCCATGAGATTTTCCACTGACCCAGCATGAGCTCAAGTACCTAAGTTTATGACCAGCCCCTCTGAACCCCCACTTCATACCTTTCTACTTGCTTCTAAAGAGAACGACTGCCATCCTGACTTCTTAGAAGTTTAGTTTGCCTCTCCCCAACCCCAGCCACCTAGTGGAAGGGATGCGCATGTGGTTGGCCCCACTGCCAAGCGGGGAGGTGGCACTGGCACAGTACCACTCAGGAGCCTCGGGCCCCTTCCTTCCCACAGCGGCCAAGATCGCAGGTCTGTACAACGACTCAGAGCCGCCCCGGAAGACCATGCGCAGAGGGGTGCTGATGACACTGCTCCAGCAGTCAGCCATGACCCTGCCCTTGTGGATTGGGAAGCCTGGTGACAAGTGAGCCTGGGAGCCGCCCAGGGATGGCTGGTGTCCAGGAGCTGGACTGACCCTGCCTCCTCTTGTAGGCCTCCGCCCCTCTGTGGTGCCATTCCAGCCTCAGGGGACTATGTGGCCAAGCCCGGAGACAAGGTGGCTGCTCGGGTGAAGGCTGTGGATGGCGATGAGCAGTGGATCCTGGCCGAGGTGGTCAGTTACAGCCATGCCACCAACAAGTGAGTGGACCCCCAGCTGTCTGGCCTCCCCACAGCCGCTTCCCCACACTCTACACTGCTTCAGGCGTCTCCTTTTGTCACCCACAGGTACGAGGTGGATGACATTGATGAAGAAGGCAAAGAGTGAGTGTCCAGGGGAAAAGGGAGGGGCAAGCAAGCTACTGGGGGGAGCCTCCCAGAGCCATGGCTTGCATTTCCCCCCCTCCAGGAGACACACCCTGAGCCGCAGGCGCATCATCCCACTGCCCCAGTGGAAGGCTAACCCTGAGACGGACCCTGAGGCCTTGTTCCAGAAGGAGCAGCTTGTGCTGGCACTGTACCCCCAAACCACCTGCTTCTACCGTGCTCTGATCCACACGCCCCCTCAGCGGGTAAGGCAGCCTCCACCAAGGGGCCTTCCGTGCACCAGAGCCCTGCCTGCTTCTCTCTCCAGGACCCCGCTGTGGCTCCTGGCTTGTCCTTGAGTCCTTACCCCAGCATCCTAACAGCAACAGCCCTCCTACAATTCTGCACTGGGAGTTGGGGAGCAGTGACCCCCACACACACACCTTTTCCCTGCTCTTCTCTTTCCTTTTTTAGTAATTATTTTTGGTTCAAGACCAGGATTCAAACTCAAAATCTCTGATACTTTCACTCAGTGGCTAGTGCTCTACCAACTGAGCCACGCCACCAACGCCACTCCCCACTCTTCTCCCTGCATTTATCCTCTCAACTCCCTGTTTGGGGAGTAGCTAAGGAAGAGCTCTGGAGCAACAGAGACTGGCTTCTTGTTCCCAGAGTGGAAAAGTGGGAGAGCACTCGCCCTCCCCGTCTATAGCTGAGGGCTGGGAGGAGGCTGTCCAGGCCTAGACGCCTCCGACCCACTCCTGCGTGTGTCCCGCCAGCCCCAGGATGACTACTCGGTCCTCTTTGAAGATACCTCCTATGCAGACGGCTACTCTCCTCCCCTGAATGTGGCCCAGAGGTACGTGGTGGCTTGTAAGGAGCCCAAGAAAAAATGAAGCTGCCTGCAAACTTGAGCCTGCCACTGCCATCCCCGAGGGAGAAGGCAACAAAGGATTTCTATCATCAAATAAATATTCCCCCTCCTACTCCATGTTTCCTGGGGCTTTCCTTTTCCAGCACCTTTCCCCTCCACCAGCAGGGCATGTGAAGATGGGAGCCTGCAGTGGAGAGAGGGTCCAGTCTGATTTCAATGGCTCAGGTTTTTGCTTGCTCTCCAACAGACTCTCTGTGTTGAACACATTTTATATATTTTATATATTTTATTCTTGAGGTCATGGTCAGGTTTTGTCAAACTCCTTTGGAGTGACTCCTGACGACACATTCAGATCTCAGAGCGGAAAGTGAACTTGCAGCCCGCCATCTTGTCAGCGTAGTGGGCATCAAAGCGCTCGTTCTGGGCCACAGTGAAAGTATTTTTCCAGTCTCCTGTGGTCCCTGGATGGGGACAGAAGGAGGAAGGAGTTTCAGCCAAAGAGGGGGCCCCCAGGGTAGACTTGCTATTAACCATCTCCCCAAATATCCACCCTGGATGGGGCATACCTTTTCTCATGAAGGCGGAAATGTTGTGGTCCATGATTTCAGAAGGTAATGTGGTATAGTTAGCCATAGGGTTTTTCTTCATCTCCTTGAAGGATGTGTGCTGGGTGATTAAGTCTATGGTCTTCTCAGGTAAAGAGCGGCCCACAAACTCCAGGATCTTCTGAATCTCTCTTTTGGGGTTCTGTAGTAGCAGAAGGATCCTTCAGTGGAGGTTTGGATTGTACCTTGGGCAAACACCAGAAGTCTGCCCACTCTAAGGGTACCGGGAGCTGCCCGCTTGCACTGAGGAACTCAAGCCCAGCTCCAAGACTCTGGGCATCTTTCTGAGACAGTACTGTAATCCCTTTCTACCCTGACATTGTGCCCTGAGTACCATATGTCCCATCTGGGAGAAGATAGAGACAGTCTTTCATCTCTGGGGCCCAAGCTGGTACCCCATCAGGGAGAGAGAAGTAGGAGCATGGAATTGCTAATGGGTGATAAGGGTCATCAGTGTCCTCTGCTGAGCTGGTCCTGTTGGCAAGAGCTGATGTGCAGCATGAGAGGGAAGAGGGAAATCCTGGGGTACAAGGGCTAAGGCCCTGAGTAGATCCCTCTGGGCTTCCTGTTCCCCAGCTGCCACAGGGAAGGAAGGAAGCATCAGCAGGTGGTCTCACCTCCTTCATGTCTTCATAGAAGAGGTACAGCACTGGGTGGGTGTGTTGCAGCTCCCACCACTCCTGCACATGCTGGTACCATGGCCCATAGGACACTGGGGAGCAACACAGGCATAAACACAGCTGGGCTTAGTTTTAGCTGCTGCCCCTCAGCTCCAGCCCCCTCCTTCCTGCACAGTCAGACCCACCTTTCCCATCCATGAACTTCTCCAGGAAGCTGTCCCAGGTGCCAGGGTCAGGGTGCACCTTGGCCATGTGGTAAAAGTGATAATAGGAGACGGCCACATCCTTTGCATTGCGGGCAATGTAGATGACCTGCAGGGGCAGACCCCCATACCCCAAATCCTCACCATACTGCACCCCACAGTAGTCCTAGCTCTGCATTCTGTCTTCCTGTTTCCCTTATCAGCATCCAGTTTAGGAGTTTTCTCTAGGTGTGGTAGCAGGCTGAGACTGACTTGTTGAGACGCTGTGATATGAGGCAACCAGGCTGGCTTTAAACCCCAATTTGACACCAAAGTCCGGGCATATTTCATTCTAATCTGTTCCGTCAATAACACCTCATTCAGACTGGAACAAGGCAGACCTGGGTCCTAACCCTCCCCCCTCCCCCCAGTGTCCTGTGAACACCTGGATATCTCAGGTGAATGTCTCAATTTTAAACTCTGTTAGAGTTTAAAAGACAAGCATATGTCCTCACAATGACACAGGGCTAGAGGAATCCTTCCCCAAACAGGACCAAAGCTGGCGTGTCCAGCGTTCCAGCCCTCTCACCTTGACTTTCTGATCCAGCAGGCTCTGGGGAATCAAGGACAGAGGTAGATGTGTCTTGATCAGGCGTGGAGCTGGTGTTTTTTCCAGAGACTGTAGACCTAAGGGTGGGCAGGGAAGGTCAAGTGAGCTGAGGCCAGGTTCCACTTCCTGCCATGTCACTCACTCCCAGCTCCCCTCCACACACCTGAGGGAATGCCTGGACATTGGAACTCAAGGAAAGGCACCCTCATGTAGATGGGGGCCCGGCGACACTTCTCCAGATCACCACCCTGGTAGATCATGTCCAGTATCTCACTCACCCAAGTGGTGCCTGGAAAGAGGAACATCAGAGGGAAAGGTGCTGAGTGAGTACCTGATGCTGCAAAGTGATCAGCAAAGTAAGCCTGGGAGAAGAGGGCGAGCTTGCCCACTTACCAGACTTGGGGTAGGTGCTAATGAGCAGATCATCAGGCCAGGCCTGGAAATCCTTCATCAACTTAGTTGCTTCTGCAAAGTACTTGATGAGTGGGATTCCCTTCACATGCACCAGCGGTGGGCGGGTGAAGTCCTGGAGTAGCTCCATGCTGCTGCATCAGGGAACACAGCCCAGTCCACTATGTTACAATGGTCACAGTACTATTTCATGAACCCTTCCTTTGGGGTTAGGACTCAGAGGTCTCCAAGGGTTGAGCAATTTGGCCAAGCTTCCCAAGCCAACAGGAGGTGGAGCTTGATCCAAAGACTGGTATAACTGCTCAGAACTGTAGCCATAACCTGAGCTTGCCTGCACAGCTTTCTCTGATCCCAATCAGCACCACAGCAGGGGCCAAGTGAAGCACTTGGGGGAGGGGACGGTAACTTGGGATTGGCAACTCTCCAGAAGATTCTAGCAGATACTTTTTTTTGGAGGGGGGGCGCGCGCCAATCCTGGAGCTTGCATCAGGGCCTGGGCGTGCTCCTGAGTTTTTTTCCACTCAAAGCTAATGCTCTAGCCCTTTGAGCCACGGCACTACTTCTGGTTATTAGGTAGTTAATTGGAAATAAGATTCTCATGGACTTCACTGCCCTTTATTAGCTGGCTTCCAACTGTGATCCTCAGCTCTTAGCCTCCTGAATAGCTAGGCTATGCTGTTGCTTCAAGCCTATACCCAAGGGTTTCCCCCATCTGTTTCCTGTCTTTTTTTTTTTTTTTTTGTCATGGGGTCTGAACCCTCAGCTCTTCAGCTCAAGGCTAGCACCCAGGACCTCATGCATGCAAGGCAAGCACTCTACCACTGAGCCACCTTCCCAGCCCCTGTTCCCTGCCTTGAACTGCTTGGGCTACCTGTTAATTTATGGAAACATTTCTGGCCAACTAATCCTGAAATTCCACTTGAAAAAAAACAAGCTCCAGCTTGTTTCTAAACAAACACAACTGGTGAATCCACTGACTTTATCTTGGGATAAAGTGAGCAAAATTGAAGAGCAGAGGGGAACTCAGGAGAGAATAGAATTGTCTTCTGCTCTGGAAAAATCTGCAGGGAAAGAGCAAGGGAGGATAGAGGCCTCAGCAAGGGATCAAACAGGAATCTGTTGGGGCAGACTAGGCGGTAGGGCTGGGGGAGGGAGTGTGTGTGAGGAGCTCACTCACCAGATTTGGAAGGATCCTGCCTTGTGATCTCCTTCGGTCCAGTTGGGGAGCAGTGGCTTCGCAGGGTTGCACTGTCAGGAGTGCAGAGCTGCTCTGAGTTCACACTTTCTGAGTCCCAAGTTGTAGGGAGGTGGAGCCTGGACTGGAACTGCCTGTACTCTTGGAAGGAAGGGGTGGAGTTGAGATGTCCAAAAGAGCCACCCCATCAGGAACCAAACTAACAACAATCTGATACCACAAGATTGGGTACAGCCCATTGGGAAATTAAAAAAAAAAACTATGTAGGAGGCCAAAGGGTAGCTTGTTTATATTTTAAGCTGTGATTTAGCTCCTGCCTTAATCACCTAAACTCTACCCCTACAAGGACTGTCAATCAACAGATGAATGTTTCTCTAGGTCCAATGGGGCAGTAGGAAGAGAGAAGGTATTAAGGACACTCACTTTCCTGCTGGCTTCAGGCAGGTCTTGATATCAAAAGTATCAAAGTTCAGCCAGGCACCAGTGGCTCATGCCTGTAATCCTAGCTACTCAGGAAGCTGAGATCTCAGGATGTCAGTTTAAAGCTAATCCGGGCAGGAAAGTCCATGAGACTCTTATGTCCAATAAAACACTAGAAAATTGGAAGTGGTGCTGTAGCTCAAGCGGTAGAGCACTCCCCTTGAGTTGAAGAGCTGAGGGACAGAGCCCAAGCCCAGAGTTCAAGCCCCATGACCGACAAAAAAAAAAAATTATCCAAGTTCCATACTGGAAGATATAAGCACTTATTTCTAGGACTGCCTTCTCTGAAGTCAAGGAAGTCCAGAGTGATGGGAATGCCCAGGGGAGATGCAGGTCATGTGGTCAGCCCCTCTTCTCACCTATATTCCCTTACCCAGGTCTCTACAATAGCATCAGGCGGCTCACATCTGTAATCCTAGCCACTCAAGGATTCAAAGTCTGAGGATAGCAGTTCTAGGCCAGCATACAACTCAAAGCCAGCCCAGGCAGGAAAAATCCATGAGATTCCTTTTTTTTTTGGTCAGTTGTGGAGCTTGGGTGCTGTCCCTGAGCTCTTTTGCTCAAGGCTAGTGCTCTGCCACTTTGAGCCACAGCATCATTTCCAGTCTTCTGACAGTTGATTGGCAGTAAGAGTTTCATGGACTTTCCTGCCTGGGCTGGCCTTAAACCATGATCCTCCAATCTCAGCCTCCTGAGTAGCTAGGATTACAGGGTGAGCCACTGGAGCCAGGCACCATAAGATTCTTATCTCCAATAAACTACAGAATACTAAAAAACCTGGAAGTGGAGTTGTAGTTCAAGTGGTAGAGCACTAGCCTTGAAGAAAAGATGCTTAGAGACAATGCCTAGGCCAAGTTCAAGCCCCAGGACTGGCAAAAAAATAGCATCAAGAGATACTATTACCATTCAGTTGACAGGGATCCTTTTGATCTACTTGGATGGGAATTTGGGTTGGGCAAGAATTCTTCCAGCACTGGAAATACTGGGCCCTTGACCACCCACAGTCTAGGTTCAGGATTGACAGACCTAGCTTACAGATCCAAGTTCAAATCTAGGGCCCTGACCACTCCAGGCTTCAGTAACCAGAGAATTAGGGATAAAGCATTGCTCAAGTAGTAAAGCATTTGCTTGGCAAGGGGAAAGTCTTAGGTTCAAACCACAATTTATAGCTCTAGAAACACAGATTGGAGGCTTTGTTGTTGTTGTGTTGATTTGTTATAGGGCTTGAACTCAGGGCCTGGTCACCTGAGCTGTTTTTGCTGAAGGCTAGTGCTCTACCACTTTGAACCATTTCCTCACTACAGGTTTATAAGTGGTTAATTGTAGATAGCCTCACAGGAACTTTTCTGCCCAGGCAGGCTTTGAACCATGATCCTCAGATCTCAGTCTCCTGAGTAGCTAGGATTTCAGGTGTGAACTACTGGTACCCAGTTTCCCTGGAACTTGTGTGTGTGTGTGTGTGTGTGTGAGAGAGAGAGAGAGAGAGAGAGAGAGAGAGAGAGCATATGTGTGCCAGTGCTGGAGTTTGAACTCAAGGCCTGGGTATTGTCCCTTCAGTATTTTGCACAAGGCTGTGAAATATTGATATTGGGTCTAATTACTGGTGCCATCTTGGCAGATGATGAAGAATTTCTGAAAACTCTTAGAGGTGAATTCCCACCCCCATTCTCAGGTGACAGGCATGCCTGAATTCCTAGAAATAGATAAACAGGGACTTGGACAATAGGTTCCCAGATCTTCCCAGCCATGGGGTCCCTCTTCAACTCTCCATTAGAATTGATCTTATTTATTGAGATTGTTTGTCTACCATCATGGCTCAGTTCCTAACAGTATTGAGTGCATTCAAGGCAGCAAGTTGTTTTTTTTTGGGGGGGGGGCATGTGTCTGCTCACAGACACTGGCTTTCTAATAGACTCCTGATCCAATCTCTCAAAATGTGGTTTCTCTCTTTCTTGGGATCGAATTCATTTATAACAGCTGGTGCTCTACTACTTGAACCACACCTCTACTTCTGGCACTTGGTGGCTAACTGGAGACGAGAGTCTCATGGATTCTCCTGCTGGAGGTGGCTTCAAACCACAAAACTCAGATCTCAGCCTTCTGAGTGCTAAGATTACAGATATGAGCCACTGGTCCCCTGCCCTCTCTGGAACTCTTCAACTGCCTCTCAGTGCTACTGCTACTAGCATTGCTGGACCTGTCAACACTATTAAAATGCCAGGAGGAGCTGTGGATGCTTCTGTTGCTACTGACTATATCTCCACCTTTCTCTGCTTCCTTCCAGTTACCAGCTCCATGTGATTTTTTTTTTTTTTGGTCATAGGTCTTGAACTCTGGGCCTGGGCACTGTCCCCCAGCTCTTCAGCTTAAGGTGACACTCTACCACTGAGCCACAGACACAACGTTGATCTTGATGAAATTGTGAATCAGGTCATACCATTCCTCTGCTGAATAATTCTTGTCATCCTTAGAATGCAGTCTCAGCTGGACATTTTGGCTCACAAAATCTCTCTAGTCATTTGTTCATCGTGCTAGTCTGTCTGCTTAAACTCTATTCTAGTCTCATAGAGTCTTTAACCACATGGGCTGGAAAGGTGGCTCAGTGGTAGAGCGCTTGCCTTGCGTGCTTGAGGCCCTGGGTTTGATTCCTCAGCACCACATAAGCAGAAAAAAAAGCCTAAAGTGTTGCTGTGGCTCAAGTGGTAGAGCGCTAGCCTTGAGCTGAAGAGCTAAGGGACAGTGCCCAGACCCAGAGATCAGGCCCCACAACCGGACCCCCCCCCAAAAAATAAGAATGTTTAACCACTTATGGTTTCTGGTGATTAATTAGAGATAAGAGTCTCACAGACTTTCCTTCCCAGGCTGGCTTTGAACCATGATCCTCAGATCTCAGCCTCCTGAGTAGCTAAGATTACAGGCATGAGCCACTGGTGCCCAGCTCCATGTGATTTAAATGATGAAGATCAGAGGTCGGCAAGAAATGACACTCCAGGAAGCTACTTATGGGGCTCAATCCTGCAACACCAGGTGGCAGCATAAAGGGTACTTGCAAATGGTTCACAAAGATGAAAAGTTTGCTTATATAGCAAGAAAAGGAGTGTGGCAAATGTGTGGACACCAGTCATATCAATGACTCATGCAAAAGAAGGATCCTGAAAAGGCCCTCAAAAAAAAGTGCTCCTCCCTCTGGCTTGAGTGAAAATAGTTTCAGATTCACTAAGCATTCATTGAGGCTGTGTGTGTGTGTGTGTGTAAAACTGGAACTGAGGGCCTGGGAGCTGTTTTTTCACTTAAGGCTGGTGCTCTTGAGTGACAGCTCAACTTCTGGCTTGTTAATGATTTATTGGAGATGAGATTCTCACACTTTCCCTGCTCTGGCTGACTTACAACTGCAATTCTCAGATCTCAGTCTCCTGAATACTTAGGATGACAGATGTGAGCCACCAGAGCCTGGCTAACAGGGGTGTGTGTGTGTGTGTGTGTGTGTGTGTGTGTGTGTGTGTGTGTGTGTGTGTGTGTGTTGTAGGGCAAGGAGCTTGAACTCAGAGCCTGGGTGATGTCTCTAAGCTTTTTTGCTCAAAGCTAGTACCCCACCACTTTGAGCCACAACTTCACTTTTGGGTATCTGGTGGTTAATTGGAGATAAGAGTATCACAGACTTTCCTGCCCGAGCTGGCTTTGAACCTCGATCCTCAGATCTCAGCCTTCTGAGTAGCTGGGATTACAGGTGTGAGCCCCCCAGTGCATGGTTTGGCTCACAGGCTTTGAATCACAAAAGTCCACCCCAAACTGTATTTATTGATTGTGTGAATCGATACGAGGGCTTGAATTCAGGACCTCCTGCTCTTGCTACTGAATATTTATTTATGGCGCTCTATGGTTCCAGCCAGAGTTTTTAATCCAGAATTTCTGCAGTTGGGGCTGCAGTTGCCCATATCTCAAGAAGTTCTTGGAAATCAAACGCAGCTTAGGGCACCCTCTTCCGGAGGAAAGAACAGGTGCACACCAGGCCGCCGAACTCCGGACAGAGCTGAAAGCTACCAGCGCGAACCAATCAGCGTCGGCCGCCGCAGGGCCCGTCCTCAGGCTGATTCTGATTGGCTAGCAGTGAAAGGCGCGGCCACCCTCGGCTGTCAGAAAACCTGGTTTGCGTGAGGGCGGAAGTTCCGCCTTACAGCTTCTCCAGTAAGGGCGGAAGTGGGCGCCGAAGCGGAAGCGGCTCCAGCTGACCGGGAGCGTGGTGTGGCCCGTCCGAGGTGGGGCCGTGTCCCCGCCGGGCTGCCGCCCCCGCTGGGTTGCGGCCATGGAACTCACGGCCGACTACCTCCGGGAGAAGCTGCTGCGGGGCCTGGAGGCGGAGCACGTGGTGAGTGAGCCGCCGGGCCCGCCCCGACGCGACGCGGCCGAAGGGCTCCCGGGGGCGGGCCCGCGCCGACCGCGTCCATTCTCCCGCCCCGTAGGAAGTGGAGGACACGACGCGCAACCGTTGCGCCACCAGCTTCCGAGTCCTCGTCGTGTCGGCTAAGTTCGAAGGGAAGCCACTGCTTCAGCGACATCGGTGAGCCCCTGGGACCCTCACCCCGCGCGGCCCCCGGGCCGGCCCCCACCCCGGCCGCCAGCCCGTCCCCCTCCGCCCGGGGCCCTCCGCCCCGCAGTGAGGCCCACGGCCCCGGCGACCGCCCCTGCGGTCCTTGCTGCTTGGATTGGGATTGTGTGGACATCGGAGATTCCCACGGCTCGCGGGGAATTCCCACGAGCTCGGGGAAAGCGGTGGCTTCGCGGTCGCGCTGGCTTCGGGGACCATCGATGTCCCGCCCTGTCTCCCCCAGGCTGGTGAATGAGTGCCTAGCGAAGGAGCTGCAGTGCATCCATGCCTTTGAGCAGAAAACCCTGACCCCAGAGCAGTGGAGACGGGAGTGTCGGAAGTGAGGGATGGAGCCTGCTCAGCTATTAAATGACATAAACATAAATCGGGATTGCTTCTTGTATCGGTGTTGGTTGGGGGGGGGGGGAGGACGCTCTACTCTACTCTATCCCTGTCTTACCGTGGACAAATTCCTCTGCGAATCTGCACCTCATAAGTCCTACCTGGGACTTAACTTTGCAAGCCTCTAGACCTCCAGCGGTGTGTACTATCCACCCTAATTCCCACACAGCAGGGGCTTCCTGCTCCCACCCAAGTGGGTGGGCAGGGGACATCCCGACTCGTGAAGTTCTTTACCAAAATAGCTCTTTCTAATATGGCATTGTATAGAAAAGGGCTGAGTATGAAGCTTTTTATGGAGTTAACACAGTATGAACCAAGACCTGGGTGCCAAGACACCCACCTCAACAGCCCTGTGATATTCCTGTCTTGAACAAATTGAATCGTGAGTACCACCCCACACTCCCAAGCACCTTTTGCTAGGACCTAACAGTGCTATTTCTGCCTGTGCTATTTTGAGAGGCTAGGGCAAGTGGAGGCCACAGAAAGCAGAAAAGACAGTTACAGTGTGCAGTATCAAGGCCTAGTCCAGGATTCAGTCTGCCCTTCAGCAAGCAAGTCTTCTACGTCTCGGCTTTTCTCATCTGAAAAGCAGGGTCAAGTTTATTGGATTGCTTTTAAGCTTTTCCTTATATAAGTTCCTCTTGATCATTTTATCCTTCACCTAGAGTTGGAAAGATGTCTACTATGGCCTGTGGCAAGTAGAGAACTGGCGCCTAAGCCCTGTGAATGTACCAGGTCTACCTCCTACTTTCCTGTCAGCTTTGGCCCACCTGACATGTTGCTTGATTGTGCTAACTCCTGCAGCCAAAGATGGTTCTGCCTCTTGCTCCTGGGGCTTGAAGTCTGGGCCTGGTTGCTGTCTCTCAGCTCTTCAGTTTAAGGCTAGTGCTGTACCACTTGAGTTTTTCTGGTGGTTTGTTGGAGATAAGAGTCTCTCAGACTCTCACAGACTTTCCTGCCCGTGCTGACTTTGAACCACAATCCTCAGATCTCAGCCTCCTGAGTAGCTAGAATTACAGGCGTGAGCCACCAGCATACGGCTTCTAGCTATTCTGATAGCTCACGTTTCTCTTATCTTTATCATAGTTAATTCTTGAGGCCATAGGTGTAGGTAGCCATCCCAGAGGACCACGCAGAGACAGCCACATACAGAAGGAGGTTTATCAGAGGGGCCATCTTCCCCATGGGAGAGGGAGCATATAGCACCTGTCCCCATCCAGGTGGATCCTTGTAACTCCAGGGCTGGAAGTGGGAGGTACTCTGCATGTGCAGCTAGATCTGGGTGGAGAGTGGGAGTGCCCACCTATCCCAAAGGAGCTGGTGGGAGCCCCCCCAGAGAGTGCTTTAGGAAGGAGTGGGAGGGGCTGCTATAGAGCGAATGCGAACAATAGATTTGTTCAAACTGCTCTGAAGTAACTCCTGGTAATATAGTTAAATCTGATAACGAAAGGTGAGGTCACAGCCTGCCATCTTGTCAGCATAGTGGGCATCAAAGCGCTTGTTCTGGGCCTCCGTGAAGGTGTTTTTCCAGTCTCCTGTGATGCCTAGACAGGGACAGAAGGAAGATGGAATTTCAGCCACAGAGGAGGCCCCTAAGTGGACCAGAGTGGACTTGCTAACTGTTACCATCTGCTTTCCCCAAATACCCACCCTGGCTGGGGCCTACCTTTCCTCATGAATGGGGAAACACTGTGGTCCATGTGGTGACTGGGTATGGTGGTGTAATTAGTCATAGGGTTCTTCTTCATCTCCTTGAAGGTTGTGTGCTGGACAATGAGATCTATGGTTTCCTCAGGCACAGAGCGCCCCAGAAAGTCCAGGATCTTTCGAATCTCCCTTTTGGGGTTCTGCAACAACATAGAGACCCTTCAGTGGAGGTTTGGATTGTACATTGGGCAAATGCCCTCAGCTGCCCTCTTTAAGGCCACAGGGAGTTGTCTACTTGCTGTGAGAACTCTCAGTCTTAGCTCTTAGACTCTGGGCCTCTTTCCCTGGCAAACTAATCATTTCCTATTCTGCCATCAAGGACTGAGCCCAGTGCATCCTTTCTGGGAGAGTACAGCAATAGGCATTCATTGCTGGAACCCATGCTGACACCTCATGGGAGAGAGGGAGAAGCAGAAGCACCATTGCTAATGGTTCACATCACATGTGGGTAACGCATGTGCTTGGAGATTAGGACCAGCATTGCAGTGTCCTCTGCTGAGCTGGTACTGATGGCACAGCTGGTGGATAGAGGCTAGGGCTGAATCACTTTTGGACATTCACAAAGCCCTGGGTTTGAGCCTCTGAACTGGAAAAACAAACAAAACTGAAGGCATGGCTTAAATGAAAGAACACCTGCTTAGCAATTGAGAGGCCTGAGTTCAAATGCTAGTTCCAGGGGTGTGGGGGAGATGATGTACAGGAGACAGAAATGGAAATCCTAGACCAGGGACCTGGGCTGAGGTCCTAGGAGGACATAGTCCCTGTGGGTTTCTGTTCCCCAGCTGCCACAGAGAAGGAAGGAAGCATCAGCAGGTGGTCTCACCTCCTTCATGTCTTCATAGAAGAGGTACAGCACAGGGCGCGTGTGGCGCAGCTCCCACCACTCCCGCACATGCTGGTACCATGACCCATAGGACACTGGGGAGCAACACAGGCATAAACACAGCTGGGCTTAGTTTTAGCTGCTGCCCCTCAGCTCCAGCCCCCTCCTTCCTGCACAGTCAGACCCACCTTTCCCATCCATGAACTTCTCCAGGAAGCTGTCCCAGGTGCCAGGGTCAGGGTGCACCTTGGCCATGAGGTAAAAGTGATAATAGGAGACGGCCACATCCTTTGCATTGCGGGCAATGTAGATGACCTGCAGGGGCAGACCCCCATACCCCAAATCCTCACCATACTGCACCCCACACTAGTCCTAGCTCTGCATTCTGTCTTCCTGTTTCCCTTGTCAGCACTCAGTTTAGGAGTTTTCTCTGGGTATAGTAGCTAAGGAGGAAGCGGGCTGGTATGGGGCCACCGAGTTGGCATTTAAACCCTGCTTTAATGCTGTTATGGTTTGGATATGGGTGTCACCCAAACAGCACATTTGTTGAAGGTCTGTCTGGTCTTGTTTATAGCACTGTGGAGAACGTTTGAATTCTGAGGGCTCTGGCTTAATTGGTTGTTTACAGCCATTGATGGATTCCTATTTTCTAGCATTATTAGTAGGTGGCAGTAACTAGGGTTTGAGGTTTTATTAGAGGATGGTGTCACTTTGGGCATCACTGTGAAGGGTTTATCTGGTTCCTCTTGTACCGTAATGTGGATTTCACCATAGTTTTCTATGTTTCACCACAAGCCAAAAATAAAAAAAGGCCCTGATCACAGACTAGAAGCTTAAACCAAAATAAACCTTTCCTTGAGTTGCTTATCTCAGGTGTTTTTTCAGTGATAACTAATACAAATGCAAAGTCATGGCTGGTGGCTAGAATCATATTCCATACTAATCTTACCACCTTCAATCTCCACACCCAGACTGGAACAAGGTAGACTTGGGTCCTACCAGGCTCTCTCAGTGTCGCACGAGAACCTAGATATCTCAGGGGCACCCTGAAGTATCTCACTTTCCTGATCCTCTAAACGGGCACATAGCCTCCCCATTTGCAATGTCACAGGGCTGGAGGGGTCCATCCCAGACCAAGACCAAAGCTGCTGTGGCCAGGGCCCTGCCCTGCCTCTCACCTTGACCTTCTGGTCCAGCAGGCTCTGGGGGAGCAGGGCCAGCGGCAAGTGTGTCTTGAGGAGCCGGGGGGGTTCGGCGCTTTCCAGAGCCTCTCGACCTAAGGGTAGGCAGGGAAGGTCAAGTGAGTTGAGGCCCTGGCCTACCTCCTACCTTGTTATTTCCCCTTTCACTCTTCCACATACCTGAGGGAACACCTGGGCTTGTGAACTCAAGGAAAGGCACCCTCATGTAGATGGGGGCCCGGCGACACTTCTCCAAATCACCACCCTGGTAGATTATGTCCAGTATCTCACTTACCCAAGTGGTGCCTGGAGAGTAAGGGAAATTGGGATGAATTGGGCTAAGGGCCTGGCCCCACTTACCAGTTGTGGACTGCAGCCCAAGCAAGGAGGGTAGGCCTGCCTCCTTACCCGACTTGGGGTATGTGCTGACAAGCAGGTCGTCATCCCGGGCCTGGAAGTCCTGTAGCAGCCTTGTCCCTTCTGCAAAGTACTTGATCATTGGTATGCCCTTCATATCTACCAGTGACGGGCGGGAGGTGTCCTGGACCAATTCCATGTGTCCTCAGGAGACTCAGCCTTGCCCACTTAACACAACCACAACAGCCCTATTTATTATCATCATCATCATCATCATCATCATCATCTTGGATGTGGATCGGGTTTAATTCAAGGCCTCATGCTTGCTAACCTGGTATTCTACCATTTAAACCACTCATCCAGCCCTGCCTTTTATTGGTTATTTTGGAGATGGAGTCTAGTGGCCTTTTCTGCCCATGTTAGTTAGCCTTGATCTGCAGTCCTCCAGATCTCAGCCTCCTGAGTAGCTAGAATTACACATATGAGCCACTGGCACACCTGTCTCATTTGAATTCTTGCTTTGGGGTTGGGATCCTGAGGCTTCCGGAGATTGATTTATCCAAGCTTACCAAGCCAGCTAGTAGAGCTGAGATCTCTGGGGCAATGCAGGATAGAGGCTCCAACTACAGCTCAAACAGAAGTCCAGTCAAACAAGAGCAAACCATAATTAGAAGACGGGGAGACTAGGAGCTGGGCATTGCTTGGTGGTCAATCCCTCCCCTCCCCACTCCGGCACTCACCTTATCTGAGGGATCTACCCTGTGGCCTCCCTGGTGGGTGGGCAGTGGTGGAGCCGGGTGCCCTGTGCACTGAGCACAGAGCTCTCTCGGTTTTATAGGTCCTGAGTAATAGGGAGGTGGAGCCAATGTTGGAACTGGCTACCGCAGAGATAGAAAAGGTGGGGCTTAGGAATGGAGTAAGTTGTTTTCTGACCATACTAGGCACTCCCTGCAGTCTCCTCCGGAAGGAAAGGGTGGGGGAATCTGTTATGCTTTGTAGCACTGGAACTAGAAATATCCTCAGACCTGTCTGAATATCCAGTAAGTAGGTTTAGACTGTAGAAAACAAAAGGGGTGAGAGTAGGTGAAAGGAGCAGGGCAGATTGTTTTGTTCTTCCAGCTGTAATCTAGGTCCTGTTTGCCTCATCTAAACTCCACCCTGCAGGGGCTGTCAGTACCACTGACCCAGTCAGGGGGAGGAGTAAGAAGAAATGGGCGGGACAAACAAGGCTTTCCGGGAACTAGCTGCTCTGAGAAGAATCTGAATCTAGTGGAGTTGGCAGCTCCTCACAGGACAGAACAAGGGCACTAGAGTCCAAAAGACCCGAAGGGAGTCCCTGTGCATGGCTCCTTGATGCCTCATCAAGCCCCCTAAGGGGCTTTTCTTTCCCTAGGTTCACAAGGGCTCTGCAGGCATATACAGAGAGGCCAGGGCAGGGAAACCACAGGGTCCCATAGAAGGAGGCCACCCTTTGCCCTCCTACTTTACCTTTTTCTTACATTTGGGGTTAAGATCTAAAGTCAAGCTCAGCACTGGACATGCAGGCTCTCTGCATGATGAGTCCGAGTCTACAAGCCTCTAAAAAGTTGTACAGTATAACCAGACCAGGTGCAGTGGCCCAGCCCATGCCTGTAGTCCCAGCTATTTGGTAGACAGAGATCAGGAAGATCATAGTTCAGGCCAGCCTGGGGTAAAGGTGAACAATAAACCAGTTGTACTGAGGACCTGAGATTTACAGCTGCCATAGGTAGGAGGATTGTAGTGTGAGGCTAACCTCAGGCAAAAACAATACAAGACCCTACCAGAAAAATAAAGGGGAAAAAAAGGCACTGGGGACATTGCTCTAGTGGTAGATCCCCTACTCAGCCAGAGGGATATTCCTGAGGTTATACCCCAGAACCACACACACACATATACAGAGAGAGAAAGAGGGAGGGAGGGAGAGAGAGAGAGATACTGTGTAACCAAAGGAAAACTGAAAAAGGAGGAGGTGGGTCATAGGGTCAGACCAGCAGCTCCTCCTCCCACCTCTGTTTCCCTCATCTAGATCTCCACAAAAAAACACTGGAAAGGTACCCCAAAGTCAGACTTTTTATTTTATTCAAGTAAAAACAGCCCAGACCATGGACAAGGGGGACAAAAAGGTAGCTGGGTTGGAGACACCGAGCATCAGGTTTCCAACATGTCTGTCCAGTGTTCCTGTGGGGACAAAAAGGTTAATCAAATGAAGCCTTGGGGAGTAGGTGTTGGGAGATGGGGAAGCTGGGCCTTGAGCCCCCAGCCTCTTACCTGTTCTAATTCTGAGTCCTCCTCTTCCTCCTCAGTGCTCATTCCACACAGTGAGATCAGGTCTCCCCAGAGCAGTGAGTTCTTACAACTACCAAAGGGGTGCAGTTGGTAGTTAGGCATTTCCTGCCCCCTCCAGCCTATGTTCTATGAGCTTCAATGAGGACCCAGCTGGCCCACAGTGGACCACTGAGCACCTCTCCCCAGGGCTGCTGCAGGTTGGAAAAGGGACTGGACTCACCAAGGACACTGGCCTTCTAGGGGCAAAAGCTGCTCTGGTTCTTCCCTAAGGAACTCCTCTGCCAAGCAGATTACATGGGCCCTGAGGGAGCAGTCAGGGTGGGGGCAGCACAGGGGCCCCTCTTCATCCTGTCAGAGGTGGCAGACAGAAAGCAGCTTTACTGAGAGCCCAGCAGAAGCCAGGCCCCACCATGTATTTATGGACTATTTGCTCTGTGCAGAAGTGAACAAGAATTGCCCTCCTGGAGATGCGCGTGAAGAGTGGAAACTGATAACATATAATGTGAAACTCTATGTTAAGAGGAAGAAAGAACGGGTAGCACAAGGTAGTGCTGCAATTTCAGATGAAGGCCAGGGAAGACACAGTGAGCAGTAACTGAGGAGGCCAGGAAGGGCCAAAAGTTATATTCTCACCGTTTCAGAGATGAAGCCAGGTGGGCAAAGTCAGTACCAAGACTCAGGCCTAAATCCATCCTTGCTTGGGGTAGGGCTTACCGACCTGGAACGCACATGCGCAGAGGGTGCAGCCGGTCTCAGAGCCTTGGTCAGGCTTGTCAGCTACAGGCACAGCCCTGGGCTTGGGGGCCGAGGCCTTAGGCGGCGGTGGCCCAAAGGCCAGTGGCACGTGCGGCGGCGGCGGAGGACAAAGATCTCGGCGGAAGTCCTGGCGTAGCCAGCGCAGTGTGAGCGGGAGACGCGCCCAGGGCGGCGCACGCAGCATGTGCGCCAGCACGCGCAGGTGGAAATCGAAGGCTACTTCACTGCGCATGCGCGGACCCACGTGTGCAAGGCGGCGCGAGGCTTGCGGGTGCTGCCAGGCCCACTCGAACTGTGGTAGGGTGCACAAGGAGGTCAGGGAGACAAAGGGCAAGAGGTCCCGGGCCAAGCCTCAAGCCCCAGTTCTGCCCACCTTTTTTAGCACCCGGTCACCTCTCTTACCCGAAGAGCTGCTACAGCAGATGGGAAGCCATGCACAATGAGCACCATCTCCCTGGAAAGGAGAACAAGGAAGCCGCCTGTGAGACCCTGTTCCACCCTCACCCTGAAAGAAGCCAAATCCTATAAGCCGTGCCTTGACTTCAGACTTCAAAGGTGAGTTAAGCCCAAGTCTTACAGATCTTAAAGGACCATGAACCCCCCCCCCCCCTATTGTGCAGCTAAGACCTCTCCCAACTACAGTCCTCAGGCCTCACTTCCAATCTCAGGTACTTAACTGTCACAAGCTCTAATCCATCCCCAGCATTGCTTACCAAGCTCCTTTCGCATGTTATACAGTTAGCATATATTAGCTGTACAAAGTGATAGGCTTCATTAAGACATTTGTGACGCTTGTATAAAATAATTTTAGCATATGCATACTCCACACCCCTCCGTTTCTACTGCCTCAAGCTTGGGGCTAGAACTCAGGGCCTAGGCACTGTCCCTGAGCTTTTTGTGTTCAAAGCTAGCACTGTCTACCATTTGAGCCACAGCTGCACTTCTAGCTCCTTTTTGGTGATTAATTGAAGAGTCTCACGGATTTTCCTGCCCAGGCTGGCTTCAGACCATGATTTTCAGTCTTCAGCTTCTAGAGTAGCTAGGATTACAGTCCTGACCACCAGTGTCTGGCTTTCTTCCCCTCCCTCCCCGCCCCCCATTCCTTGTGAAAGGAGTCTCACTTTGTAGGTCAGGCTTGAATTCCAGTGACCCTCTTGTGTTGTGCCCCAAGGCCTGGCTCTTATCTCCCATCCACCCCCCATTCTAGATTATATAAAAGAAAAAAAAAACGCATAATTTGGCTCCTCCCTTTCTTAACAATCTCTAGTTCTGTCTTTTCCTGAAAAGGACACAATTTCATCCTTCTTTCTGGCCGAATTAAACTCCAACACACATTTTTTTTTCTTTTTCCATTCATCTGTTGATGCACTTCCATTGATCTGTTGATGGTACTTGGCTGTTGTGAATAGTGCTAGAATAACCAACCCCAGCCCAGAATGAAACCGATGACTTTGCACACATCAGACAAGGGCTCTACCATTTGAGCTACAACAAAGTCCTACAACCAAGTCGCCTCCCAGACATCACCCTATCCCGAATTCAAGTTGCTGGGCTCAACTTCAGTTCCTCCAGCCCCGCCCTACGCTCCCTCTCAGAGGTCTCTGCCCTTTCAGGCCCGCCTCCCTAAAGCCCTACTCCATTAGAGACCTGCACCAGCTTACCACGGCCCTCTTCCGCTAGTCCGCCAGGCCCCGCCCTTTTTGCGACCGCCGTTGTGCTGCTGGACTCGACGAGCAGGATTAACCGTGAACCCGACGTAGACTCGGCCTCGATGCCGAGGGTTCAGGCAGTAGAGCAGGTAGACCCCGAAGAAGCGCCCTGGCTTCACTGCACCCCCTCCGGGACCCATTGGGGTTTATGAGTCGGAGCGAAGCTGGGGGTTGATTTCTGTAGCTGAACCCTGGGGAGGACTTGGGTGACGAAACCTAGCAATGCAGCTTAGGGCACCCTCTTCTGGCTGGAAGAACCGGTGCACAGCAGGCTGCCCAGCTCCGGACGGAGCTGAAAGCTGCCAGCGCAAACCAATCAGCGTCGGCCGCCGCAGGGCCCGTCCTCAGGCTGATTCTGATTGGCTAGCAGTGAAAGGCGCGGCCACCCTCGGCTGTCAGAAAACCTGGTTTGCGTGAGGGCGGAAGTTCCGCCTTACAGCTTCTCCAGTAAGGGCGGAAGTGGGCGCCGAAGCGGAAGCGGCTCCAGCTGACCGGGAGCGTGGTGTGGCCCGTCCGAGGTGGGGCCGTGTCCCCGCCGGGCTGCCGCCCCCGCTGGGTTGCGGCCATGGAACTCACGGCCGACTACCTCCGGGAGAAGCTGCTGCGGGGCCTGGAGGCGGAGCACGTGGTGAGTGAGCCGCCGGGCCCGCCCCGACGCGACGCGGCCGAAGGGCTCCCGGGGGCGGGCCCGCGCCGACCGCGTCCATTCTCCCGCCCCGTAGGAAGTGGAGGACACGACGCGCAACCGTTGCGCCACCAGCTTCCGAGTCCTCGTCGTGTCGGCTAAGTTCGAAGGGAAGCCACTGCTTCAGCGACATCGGTGAGCCCCTGGGACCCTCACCCCGCGCGGCCCCCGGGCCGGCCCCCACCCCGGCCGCCAGCCCGTCCCCCTCCGCCCGGGGCCCTCCGCCCCGCAGTGAGGCCCACGGCCCCGGCGGCCGCCCCTGCGGTCCTTGCTGCTTGGATTGGGATTGTGTGGACATCGGAGATTCCCACGGCTCGCGGGGAATTCCCACGAGCTCGGGGAAAGCGGTGGCTTCGCGGTCGCGCTGGCTTCGGGGACCATCGATGTCCCGCCCTGTCTCCCCCAGGCTGGTGAATGAGTGCCTAGCGAAGGAGCTGCAGTGCATCCATGCCTTTGAGCAGAAAACCCTGACCCCAGAGCAGTGGAGACTGGAGTGTCGGAAGTGAGGGATGGAGCCTGCTCAGCTATTAAATGACATAAACATAAATCGGGGTTGCTTCTTGTATCGGTGTTGGGGAGGGTGGGGGGAGAGACGCTCAGTTTAGTCTTGTTCCTGCCTTTCCTCTATCTTTCTTAGCGTCCTTCACATATCTGCCTTGCAAGCCTTCTCCAGTGGTGTACTGTCCACTCCACCTCCAGAGAGCAGGAGCTTCCTTCAAGATGTATTGAGGGTCTGGGAAGGTGGCCTTGCATGCATGAGGCTCTGGGTTCGATTCCACAGTGCCAGAAGTGGCACTTTGGCTCAAGTGGTAGAGCCCTAGCTTTAAGCTGAAGAGCTGAGGGACAGCGCCCAGGCCCAAAGTTCAGGCCCACGACCAACCAAAAAAAAAGATGTGTTTATGAGAAAGGCCATAGGGTTTCTTTCAGGCTCTGGTAGCTGAACAAACCTCTCTTTTCCTTCAGAGAGCCCTGACAGAAAATGACTTGCATGTTCTCCCAGTCCTCAGGGCACCAGTGTTCAGGAAGTGCTCTTCCTTACCTGCTGCCCCTAGGAATTCCCTGGGCTTCTCAAAATGGGGCCTGTGAGCAAGAGACAGGCACAGGATTGGAGCAGGAAGGTAAGGCTAACCTGAGCAACATAACAGGGCAGATGGGATATGTGTGTCAGTCTAAATCCTCCATTGGTAGGTTTGGTGGGATCTTGTAGAGATATTCCTGACATCAGGTAATTTACTTGGAGCCTTGGCTGTTTGAGCATGACATGTTTTAGTTTTGCCATGTACTTTTCCATAGTATCTATGTTTTGCCTTTTTCTTTATGCTTTGAGACCTGATGTGTGTTTTCCAAGTTGATCTCCAACTCACGAGCTCAAATGATCCTTCCACTCCCTCCATCACTGGGACAGCATTGTGGGCCACCACATCTAGCTCTTCTATTTTCAAGGATTATTTCTTAACCCATGAATTACCTTCTCTTCCACTTGCTCCTCTTGTTCACATCAGAGAGCATGGGCTGGCCAAGTTGGAGTCAGAGTGGTTTATATCCCAGAGATCATTTTCTAAACTTTGTTCTCCTGGAGCAGGAGAAAATTAGTGACTGGAGTCTACCCAGAAAGGCCTATCATGTCAGTTGTACAGAAGAGATGCAAGCAAAACCCAGCCTCCACCCTGATGTAATCCACCTCTGTATTCCCAAGCTGTGCTGATTGCCTTCCCTGGCCGAGGGTCAGGTGACCTCCACAGAGGTAGAGTCTTAAATGTGGGCAAGGACATTTGTCTGTCCTGTGCAGCTCACCACCCAGTCCTCTTTGTCCTGTGACATGCTGTATAGGATATTCTGGGAATGGAGCCTTTGATGGGTCTTGCATGTTATGAACCACACTGTGAGCCTGTGTTAGCCCAGCCCAAGAGGCTCCTGAAAATTTGGCAGTGAAATCCCACAAGCTCTCTTGATAGGGCCTTACAGATCTATTTCTGCTAAGTCTTCTTCACAGAAGCCACAGGAAGGGACAAGGGGCAGCTGCACTGAGCAGCAGGAAGTCTCTGAACCAAAGAGGGATACTTAGGCCATTCCTCCGCAGACTGCATTCAGAAGAGATCCCGAGCTAAGGACAGACCCATCAAGACTAGTGAGGGAGAAGCTCTGCACAGGTCAGTTCCACAGACCTGACTTTCAAGTAAGCAGTCGTCTGAGAGGAGGTACCAGAAAATAAAACATTTTATTATTTTTCTTATCTGCCATGGTGGCCTGGGATATAGGGAGCGAGGTGAGGGATGTGAATGTTCGGCCCCACTGAAGGCCCCAGGTTCCTCTACTTGGCCTGGACCATCTCCTCCAGCCTGTCCAAGCGCTTCTGTAGCTCCTGCACTGTGGCCTGCAGCTTCCCCATCTCCTCCTCCAGATGGGACACGGCATCCTGGGAGACCCAGCACCGTGTCAGGTCCCTCTCCTTCCTCGGCTCCCCTTTGCAGTACTGGAGTTTGAACTCTCAAGCTTCACACTTGCTAGGCCAGTGCTCTACCACTTGCCCCACACCCCCAGCTCATTACCCTGGCATCTGCCAGCCCTCTGGAGAACCTCAGGGCTTGTCCCTGGTGTCTTAGTCAGTACCTGCCTAAACCCATAAGCCCACTCCCGTTTTCTGAGATCTCAGCATTTCCTACGTCTAGCCCCTCAATGACAACCTCCTGCCACTGGTGCACTGGGCCCATCCAGCAGTTCTTGCCCTATCCTATTTCCCCATCCTGGCTTACCCGATTAGGAGTACCACTGGCCTCTGGTGCTGCCCTCCTGCGTGTGCTGTCCAGGCCCCGGTTGACCCGCAGCTCCCGACTCTTTGGAGGTACATAGCCATCCTTGAGGGAAATGAGGAGGGGCCCAGCATCACGACCCCCTAACCACTCCTCAGCTGTGAGGGCAGGATCAGGCCCAGCGGTAGGTGGGTACAGGTCCTCCTGGAATAGGTCCGACTGTAGGCAAGATCAAGACTGGTCATGAGATTGTTTATGGGGAACACTAGCCCACCCTGTGACCCACCCTGGCCACAGCCCATAGGGCACAGGGAGCCACCCCCAGTGCCTCACCTTCCTAGGCACTGTCATGGCGATGGGCTCGCACTTCCGCTCATGCAGCTTGTAGAATCTGTGGAGAGAGGAAGGTGAGAGGTGCCACAGCATGTCTGCTGAGGGCCTAAAGATCATCATGAGGTCAGCGCTGGCCCAAGAGCATGCTCCTGTCAGGATCAGGGGTCAGTCACCTGGCAATCTCACACTTGTTCACTTCCAGGCCACGTTTGGGCATGTAACCCATACCACGCTGTGACTCCTTGGAACTGAACATGGAGAGATAGTGCAGGAACGGAGCCTCCGAGGTGATCTCAAAGTACCGGATAGAGCTGTCCCCCTGCAGGAGGGGTGTGCGAGTGTCAGCACCAATAGCATCTCTAGCCCAGTCCTGTCGAAGCCCCCTGCCCACCTCCCTGACCCACTCAGCTGAGACACCTTGCCACAGAGGTAGACAATATTGGTGTCAGGGTCAAAGAAGGGCAACAAGACTCCACTGCTGGTGTCCAGTTCCTGCAGGGACAGTGGCTCCTCCAGATGCTTCTGTAGAGATAGGTGGAAGGTAGTTAACAGGCTGGGCCTTATTAGGCCCTGAGACAGTCAACTTCATGGGGCAATGACCAGGAGAGGCTTTCCAAACAAAGCAGTGGAAACTCAAATTACAGATAGGTAAACTGAGGCCTGTGGCCATTTGGCCAGGCACTAGCAGAGTAGGCATGAAGGCTCCAGCCTTGATTCCCAGCCCAGGGCTCCCTTTCTAGGCTCAGTACTCACTGTGTCCCACAGCGCCACCTGCCGCTCACTCATGCGACTGAAGCCTGTGGTCAGGATCTTCCCTTCCGACACAAACACTGCGTGTACTGGCCGGGTCCCCTCATGAGGACGGTCCTTCTCCTGCAAAGAAAGGGAGGGAGTTAGAGGGCAACACACACACACCCCACTAAGGGGCATAGGTGGGGACAAGGGGGGGCAGCACCCAAGGGGCTGGTGGATAGTGGGTAGGGAAGGAGGAATAAAGGCCTGAGGTAAAGAGTCAAGGTTCATAGCAACTCACAGCTACCACAGTGCCTTTGCGGGGCTCTATGATTCGCACGCGCTTGTCACGACAGGAGGTGCAGATGAGGGCCCCATCTCTACTCCAGTCCACACTGTAGATCGTGTCTGGGTGCACATCTGGACCCAGTGTCAGCACAGCCACTCCAGTGCCCACATCCCACACCAGGATCACGTTATCACAACCTGTGCAATTGCCCCAGTGTCAGAAGCCACGAGCCAGCTGTCAGCCCCCAGCCCTCTGCCCCTCTGCCTGCAGCACCTGCGCTGAGCAGTACATTCTGGGCTGTGGGGTGCCAGGCCACAATGCCCACCCGCTTGGTGTGGCCCTCCAGGGTGACAACAGGTTCCCGCAGGGGCAGTGTCAGACCCCCATCTGGGATCTCCCATACCTGCAGAGAAAGGGTGAGTTAAGTCTGGGGCTCCAAATGTTGAATTCATCTTGGAGCCCCCTCCTGGCCGGCATTCCCAGCAGCACTCACCATGACCGTGCAGTCCTCGGAGCCACTGGCAATGACGTTGTCATTGTGGGGGCACCAGGCAATGTCCAGCACCGGGGCTGTGTGGCCACAGACCAGGGGCACATTCTTGTCCACTCGTCCAGTCTGGAGAGGACAGCAGAGCCTTTGATGGGAGCCCTTGGCCCTCTAAACCCAATCCAACCTTCCTACCTGCTCTGCAGATGGACAGAACACCTTAGGGTGGATAGGGTTTATCATCTTTGCCCCCATCCCAAGCAGGCTGGCCACAAGTGGTGGAAGGTGGGGTATGCTAAGCCACGTGTGATTTGGGCCCTTCCTGTCTCTGGACTCTGAGGGCCAGCACCCTGCCTCTCCCTCCCCCCTTCCCCCCCAGCTTCCCAGAAAGGCCTCCATGGGCACAACAGGCCCAATACAGGTGTAGCGTTGAGGTCCTATGGAAGTGTGAGTGGGGGTGGTGCAGGGATGTGTCTTGCCAAATGGACCTAGAAGGCCTGTCCTCCTGGCTCCCAGGCAGCAGCAGAGATTTGGAAATGGCCTCTTGTGGGGCCAACTGCCTCAGCAGGGCTTCCTGTGTGGAGAGCTGCTCAGAGCACAGGCCCAGCTCTCACCCCAACAACCACTTCCTCTTCTCTGTATTTCCATCGGCCCTTTTAAGGTAACAACTTGGGGCCCATCTCCTCTTCCTGTCTCACCCCCAAAAAAACAAGAGTGTGCTGGGGGCAGGGGTCAGAAGAGGGTAAGCGGGATGGTCAGCAGGCCCAGACAATTAGACTGGCCTTTTAATCACCATGCCTGTGAACTGGGGCTGCAACTTGCTAGTCCCCCAAAGGCTGGTTCCTCCTTAGGCCAAGAGCTGCAGTCATAGCCTGAGAACACTGCTGCGTCCACACTGAAACGTCCTAGCCTGCATCTCTGTGTGGCTCCCTTGCATTGTCCCCTCCGGACCTCCATTCCCACACCACCACTACCCACAGAAGCTGGAGGGAGCTTAGGCACATTGTCTCTGCTCAGTTAGTTACACAGGGACAACACTGGTGACATCCTCAGGAGGAGAGCCGCCATCTGGGACTCCAGGGACTCACCTTGCTCAGGGGCAGCACCAGGAAGGCTCCACCCCCACTGGCTTCACAGATCAAGGCCATGAATTTGGGGTTGACAGCACAGAAGCCACTATCCCAGGTGGTCTGTGAGACCCGCACATCCTCATAGCACTGGTCAGCCTTGGCTGGCTGTCCAAACACATGGCGGAACTTGCTGGAACGGACCACCTGCCGGCTCATCCTGGAAAACACGTGACATTTACTACCTCTGAAAGGTCACCTCTGACCTTTCAGAAGCTACACATCCCTCAGCCACCTTCAATGTGGATTTTGGGATCCCAGCATCATCTCTGTGGCACTCTGCCCTTATTCTCTCTCCTGGCTGGCAGTCTCTTAGCCCTTCTCAGTAGCTCCTCACTTAACCCACGGGCTCAGATGCTCCACCCCGAGGCCCTCCAAGCCACCTTTTCAATACTGCCCCTTCATCCCCTAAAACAGCTTTGTGTGGTATGACACCACAAGCTCAGCTGTTGGCTGCCTGGCTAAAAGGGTTTAAACAACACAGGGGACCACCCTGACCACCCTGAAGGCTGGGTCCTCTCTTACTGAACCTTACAGAGCCTACATACACCACACATCCACATAGGGAACTTCCTAAAGGCTGGGCAGAGCTGCCCCTCCCTTGCCTCCTGGCCTAGGGCTGGCACACAGGAGGAAGTAGAGCGTGGGCCTGGCCAGGAGGCTTTCCCAGTGGATCCCTGGCCAACAGAAGCAGTGATGGCCATGGCTTGGGTCCAGTATTTCCTCCCCACATCTCCGCCTCTCACCTCCACTCAGAAAAAGCAGGTGCCCTGCAGGGCCATCTCCACCCTCCTTGGAACTACACACACAGGAAGGGAGAGGAGGAGGAAGGCCTGCTGACTTCTCTGGAGATTAGCTTGTATGATTTTCCCCCGTGATGGCTGGGTGGATGGAGAGTGGGTGAAGCCAGGGAGATCACCTCTGTTCTCCAGCTCCACAGCCACATCCTGGTGCCCAAGTGTTCCACCTTTCTGCTCAGCCAAAGGGCTCCATCACCTCCTCAGGCTGGCCCATCTGCTCTGCTTTCAGGCCTGGTGGCTTCTTCTGGGGTTCCAGCCCTCCTTCCCTACCCTGAGGTCCCCCCCCC
>NW_012267230.1:5110506-5123221 GCF_000151885.1 Dipodomys ordii
GAGCGGGGGGCACCTGACAGCCCGCCACCCCTGGCCCGCTGCTCGCCCGCGCGGCCCCACAGGTGGCCGGTGCCGCGGCGCCCGGTCCCCGCAGTGGAGGGGGCCCAGCCCTACCTGCTGCGGACACGAGCGTGACCCCCAGCGGAGGAGGAAGGGAGGCGGCGGCGCGAGCGGAGGAGCTGCAGCCCGGCGGCCCGAGGATGCTCTGTCAGACAATGAATGAGAAGCGGCCGTGCACCGCCTCCGGGGCGGCCTCGCCCCTCGGGGGCGGGGCTCGCGGCGGCCGGACACGCCCCCTCGGGCTGGCCACGCCCCCCGGCGGGACCGATGCGTGCCTCCCCCGCCCCCCTCCACCCGCAGCCCCCGCCCGGGCCCGAGCCGGAACAGATGCCAGCTCCGATCTGCTCTTCCTTGAATGTCAAAATGCAAAAATACTCTGTTCTGTCCTCTCTCCCGCAGCCGCCCCCGGCCTGCTCGCCGTCCTTTCCCCCGCCTCCCCATCCCCGCGCGCTCCAGAAAGCTCTCGAAGCCCGAGCCCGCCCATCGCCCGACCCCAGCCGGGGACCCCGCAACGCACTCATGCGTGGCTGGCCTCGGGAATCACCCGGGGTCGCAGGTCTCCATCCCCGGCGCCCGGATACTCCCGCTTCGCCGGTTGGAGGCGAGGATCGAGCATAGCTGGCCCATCCATTGCCTGAACATCGTTGCCTGCGCCCATCCCTGAACCCCTGGACAGCCATCGCGGGTGGACCCAGGGCGGCCTGCGCGCGCCAAGCACAGGCGAAGCCCCAAGGCACCCACTAGGGGCGAGGGGGAGGCCACCCATCCTTGGGTTCCTAGGGGCCTGCAGACCCCTGGCTGTCACTCTGCTGTGTGACCTTGGGCAAGATACTTAACCTCTCTCAGCCTCAGTTTCCCCTCTGTAACAGTCTTTCTACCTCACACGGTTATGGGGATGATAATTTAAAATAATCCAAGGAAGCTGGACACCATTGACTCATGCCTGTAATTCTAGCTCTCAGGGAGCTGAGATCTGAGAATAAAAGTTCAAAGCCAGGAAAGTCTGTGAGAGTCTCATCTCCAATTAAGCCACAAGCAGCCAGAAGTAGAGGTATGGCTCAAGCGGTAAAGGGGACTAGCCTTGACTGTAAAAGCTAAGGGACTGACCCAGGCCAGAGTTCAAGCCCCAAGACAGCATTGAATAAATAAATAATCCAGCAAGAGCTTGACTCACACCCCATTTTACAGAGTAGTAGGTGTTTAATGTTGGCTTTTTTTTTCCCCCAGTCCTTGGGGCTGCCCTTGGCTTTTTCTGTTTATGTAGTACTGAGGAATTGAACTCAAGGCTTTATGCATGCTAGGCAAGCACTCTATCACTACACCACATTCCCAACCTAATGTTGGTTCTTATCATTATTGTTAAACGAGGTTTGCACTGGACCTGAGAGGATGAGGAAGGGCTACCAGGCAGGCCTGGCTAGAGGAGGATCTGGTGGGCTGAGGGACATTGACAGCCCAGACAAGGTCAACTTGGTGTGATCAAGCCCAAGGAATAGCATGGGACTGCCCAAATTTTATTTACCTTCACTACTGCTGGCCTGTGATCTTCCACAAGAGAACTAACCTCTCCCAAGCTCTATTTTCCTCACCTGTAAATAGGAGATAAGTAAGATTTGTCTTGTCTGCCTCACAGTTAATGAGGCTAAAATGATATATAAGGAACAGTCAACCACAAAAGTTAAGAGCTGAATTGTACTTGAGGCCTAGGACTGTGGTGTCCAGCCTCCAGCTGAAATGCTAAAAACAGCTAGTTGCCAAGCAACAGTGCATGTTACTGTTGGTTCAAGCCCCAACACACACACACACACACACACACACACACGCGCGCGCACACACACACACACAATAATAATGAAGAACTAACTGTACTATATAGACTTTCTATGGATCTTCATTCAAACAAATCAACTATAAAAGATTTTAAAGTTCAGTTCTTTCTGGGATTAGTGACTCTCACCTGTTATCCCAGCTACCTAGGAAGGAGAGATCAAGAGAATCGAAGTTCAAGGTCCGTCAGGGAAAAGAAGTTAAAATCTCTTCTCAAGAAAACAAGCCAGGCGGCTGGGACTGTGACCTAGTGGTAAGAGTGCTTGCCTAGCATGCATGAAGAACTGAGTTTGATTCCTCAGTACCACATACACAGAAAAAGCTGGAAGTGGCACTGTGGTTCAAGTGGTAGAGCGCTAGCCTTGAGCTGAAGAGCTCAGGGACAGTGCCCAAGCACAGAGTTCAAGCCCTATGACAAAGAAGGAAAGAAAGAAAGAAAGAAATAGAGAGAGAGAGAGAAAGAAAAGAAGGAAACAAGCCAGGCATAGTGGTGCCTGCTTGTCATCCCTGCTATGTGGGAAGTGTAAGTAGAAGGATTAGAGTCTGAGGCTGACCCTATCTGAATAATAAAGCAAAAAGGGCTGGGGGCATAACTCAAAGATCTTGAGTTCAAGCCCCCAGAAATCCTAGCTACTCAGGAGTCTGAGATCTGAGGATTTGGTTCAAAGTCAGCCTGGGCTGATATATGAGATACTTTTTTTTTTTTTTGCAAATTCTTTATTGTGATTAAGTGGGATAGTGATGCTTAGTTAAAGTCACAAACACATTCTAACTTTCATGCGGCAAATTGTCTATCATGGTCTATAAAGTTGATAAGTTCTCTGAGCTTTGACAATACAGTTATTTCTTCCACATCAGGTGATATGTTCCCTCTTTCCCACTCGTTCCCTCCCTCCCATCGCTGCCATTGAGTTGTTTAGTTCATTTTGATCAATGTCCAGTGCAGCTGATGGGTCCCACAGTTGTATGTTTTTTCCCTGATTCCCTCTAGTTCTGTGTCCTCCTCCTAATTTCCCTCCGATATGTACCCTATATGTGATCAGTAGCATGGGTTATTTAGTAGTGATTCGACAAATGAGTGGAAGTCCTTTGTTTCTCAAGTCTTGTTAACTGCTGTATCACCTTATGTTTTGGATTTAATATCCTCTTGTCAGGGAGACCATGTGCTGTTTGTCTCTTTGCTCTTGGCTTACCTAACTCAACATGATTTCTTCTAGTTCCATCCATTTCCCTGCAAATGCCATTATTTTGTCCTTTCTAATGGCTGCATAATATTCCATTGTATATAGATACCACAATTTTTGGATCCATTCATCTGTAGTGGGACATCTGGGTTGTTTCCATATCCTAGCTATTGTGAACAGTGCTGTAATAAACATGGAGGTGCACGTGTCCTTGTATATTGGTTCCTGTTGTTCAGGATAGATGCCTAGAAGTGGTATGGCTGGGCCATAGGGGAGGTCAATATTTAGCTTTCTTTGGCCCCTCCACACCACTTTCCGAAGAGGTTGTATCTGTGTAGATTCCCACCAGCAGTGTAATAGGGTTCCTCTTTCTCCGCATCCCCTCCAGCATTTGTCGTCAGCTGACTTTAGGATGTGGGCCATTCTGAGTGGGGTAAGGTGGTATCTCAGGGATGTCTTTATTTGCATTTCCTTTACAAGCAAGGATGGTGAACGTTTCCTCATGTGTTTCTTTGCCATTTTTGTCTCTTCTGAGAAATCTCTCTTTAGTTCCCGTGCCCATTTAGTAATTGGTTTGTTGGGTTTGAGAGGAATTAGTTTCTTGAATTTCCTGTATATACTGGATATTAACCTCTTGTCTGATATATTGCTGGTAAATATTTTTTCCTGTCCAGGCAGAAAAGTCTGTGAGATTCCTATCTCTAGTTAACCACCAGAAAACTGGGAGTAGCCTTGTGGCTCAGAGTGGTAGAGTGCCAGCCTTGAGCAAAAGAGCTCAGGGACAGCACTCAGGCCATGAGTTCAAGCCCCATGACCCCACCCCCAAAAAAAAAGAATCTCAGCAAGGCCAGGAAACTCAGGACTTTTGGCTATGACCTGGCTTCAATTTGGAACCAGGCCAGGTCTTGCCTATCATCCAGGTTGCCAATCACTGAATTAACCTAGTTTTGCCCAAGAAGAAGAGTTTCTCCAGGCAGCCACCTATGGAGATAGGAGAGCAGGGCTCAGGTCCACCTCCCAAGGACAGGTTTTGGGATAGATATTTAGTCTGCAGCTTGGTGAAAGGCAATTCTCCAGGACTTATTTCATGTTCACCCCTATGTAGTGGCCCCAGGCCTTCTCAGATCTACCGTCTCCTAACATCTGCAGAATCAGGGTTGACCACATCCGGGGTGGGCCTGGCCTCAGCAGGAGACAGAACGACATGTATAAAACAGGCTGTCAACTCCAGCCTGAGTCAGTCTTGCACCATAAACTATAATGAAAGAGACCATCAGCCTTCCTGGGCCCAAGGCTGATTCCTCTCTCCTAGGATACATTCCCTCTCATTCCCTTGGGGACCTCTTTCCAAGGTTGAACCCCTTTCTCTCTCCCCTAGGACCCTCACTTTTTAGGGTCTAATATAAAAATGTTCTTGGTAATTTCAAACCAGTTCTCCAACCTACTGTTCACAATCAGATTTTCTAGTTTCCTGCCTGCCTTCCTCTTGAACCACAGCTCCATTTCCGGCTTTTTTTCTGCCCAGGCTGGCTTCAAACTATGATCCTCAGATCGCAGCCTTCCCAGGAGCTAGGATTACAAGAATGAGCTAGAATTGCCAGCAGCTGGCTCCTCTGCCTTCTTTTCCTCCTTCTTGAGTCTCTGCTTTTCCCAGTCCGTGCAGACTTGCTGTCCTCAGGGACACCCCGTCTCCTTCCGGATCAAATCAAGCAAACGCATCTTGATGATTGTCTGCTGCTATTAACTAGTTCCAGTCCACTTCTTGAGGGCTCTCTCCCTTTGTCATGTAAGGGGGACCCCACTCTCCCCACTCTTTCCTCTCTAGCTTTCTGAGTCTCCATCAGGCTGTATCTTTCTTTAAAAATTCTTGTGTTTTTGTTTTGTTTGGTTTCGAGTCCTGGGGCTTGAACTCAGGGCCTGGGCACTGTCCCTGAGCTTCTTTTCTCAAGGCTAACACTCTACCACTTGAACCACAGCACCACTTCGGCTTTTTCTGTGCATGTGGTACTGAGGAATTGAACCCAGGGCTTTACCACCCAGCCACATTCCTAACCAAAAATTCTTGTTGGTTAATGAACTCAGGGCCAGGGTGCTGTTTTGTTTTGTTTTGTTTTTCTCAACCTGGCTCCAGTCGCTCACGCCTGTAATCCTAGCTACTCAGGAGGCTGAGATCTGAGGATCATGGTTCAAAGTCAGCCAGGGCAGGAAAGTCCATGAGGCTCTTACCCCCAATTAACCACTAGAAAACCTGAAGTGGTGCTGTGGCTCAAGTGGTAGAGTGCTAGCCTTAAGCTGAAGAGCTTAGGGACAGCACCCAGGCCCAGAGTTCAGGCCCCACAACCAACAAAGAAAAAATTATTATTATTATTTTTTGCTCAAGGCAAAGGGTCTACCACTTCAGCCACATCTCCACTTTAAGTTTGGGGCTTGTTTTTTCCTTTATTATTATTATTTTATTTTATTGTCAGTTGTGGGGCTTGAACTCTGTGCCTGGCTGCTGTCCCTCAGCTCTTCAGCTCAAGGTGAACACTCTGCAACTTGAGCCACAGTGCCATTTCCACTTTTCAGGTGGTTAATCGAGAGAGAAGAGTCACACAGGGGCTTGGAAGGTAGCTCAGTGGTAGAGTGCTTGCCTTGCATGCATGAGGTCCTGGGTTCGATTCCTCAGCACCACATAAGCAGAAAAAGGCAGAAATGGTACTGTGGCTCTAATGGTAGAGTGCAAGCCTTGAGCTGAAGAGCTGAGGGACAGCGCCCAGGCCCAGAGTTCAGGCCCCATGACCACCACCAACAACAACAAAAAAAGTCTCACAGACTTTCCTGCCTGGGTGATTTTCAACCATGTTCCTCAGATCTCAGCCTCCTGTGTAGCTAGGATTACAAGTGTGGCGCCCAGCTTTTTTTTTTTTTTTTTAATAATTAATTGGAGATAAGAGTCTCATGGACTTTTCTGGCTGGCTTCAAATAGCTATCCTCAGATCTCAGTCTCCTAGGTAGTTAGGATTATGGGTATGAGTCACCTGCACCCAGCTTAGAAATTCATTTTAATTTTTATACAGTGATGGAAATGGAACCCAGGACCTGGCCTGGGCCAGGCATGCCCCCACCACTACGCCACCCCTTTAGCCCTGTGCCTCTGTTAAATGTCCTATGTCAGGATCCCCAGGACACTGCCTATTCTAAGGAATCATCTACACTCGAAGAAAGCCTCATCTACACACCTGCCTGCCTCTGACCCGTTCCTGTCTGTGCTCAGCACTTCTGTATTTCCTAACAGGGACCTTGGGGAGAAGGAAGTCATGACCTTGAACCTTACCCTTTCTCTCCATCACCACCATTGTCCCAATATGCCAGCTCCCTCATTGCTTAGTGGCCAGTCTTCAGCGATCACTTGGCCGCTCTCTGCAGCCCACCATGGCATCTTGTGCAGGTAAATGGTAGCAGGAAGGGAGAAGGGAGGGGAGGGGAGAGGAGAGAAGGAATTACAGCTTCCGTAGGCCTTGTTGCCAGGCACTAATACCAAAGCTGGGTTTTCAACAGAAGTTGGAAATGAAGATTTTTAATGAGAAAGCTGCAGCTCTTTCAGTGTTGGCAGCTAATTTCAAAACGTCTAAAAATGTTACATGAGCAAAACTAAATATGTCTTTGGTTTGGATGTGTCTTTCTGGCCAATATGTTTTGTTTTAAAAAAAAATTAACGAGCTGCAGGCTGGTAGTTCATCTTTGTAATTCTAGCTACTCAGGAGGGTGAGATCTGAGGATCCCGGTTCAAAGCCCACGTTGGCAGGAAAGTCCTGTGAGACTCTTGTCTCCAATTAACTACCAAAAAAGCCAGAAATGGAGTTGTGGCTCAAGTAGCAAAGTGCCAGCCTTTAGAAAAAAACATTCAGAGACAGTGACCAGACCCTGAGTTCAAGCCCCAGGATTAACACCAAAATAATAATAATAATAAATACAGGTACCTATTTTGCTATGTTGTCCAAGCTAGTGTTGAATTCTGAAGCTCAAGGGATCTTACAGCCTTAGCCCTAGATTCCTAAATGCTGGGATTACAGGTATAAGCTACAATGCCTTGCTCTAACAGTTCATTGTTTTGCTTTTTTTTGGTGGTGGTGGGGGGGTCCAGTCATGGGGCCTGAACTCTGGGCCTGGGCGCTGTCCCTCAGCTCTTCAGCTCAAGGCTAACACTCTACCACTTGAGCCACAATGCTCAAGCTTTTTTTGCTTATGTGGTGCTGAGGAATCAAACCCAGGGCCTCATGCATGCAAGGCAAGCACTCTACCACTGAGCCACCTTCCCAGCCCCCCTGAGCTTCTTTTTTATTTTATTTTATTTTTTTGCCAGTCTTGGAACTTGAACTTAGGGCCTGAGTGCTGTCCCTGAGCCTCTCTATGCTCAAGGCTAGCACTCTAGCACTTGAGCCACAGCACCACTTCTGGCTTTTTCTGTGTATGTGGTACTGAGGAATCAATCCAAGGGCTTCATGCATGCTAAGCAGGCTGAGCCACATTCCCAGCCCCTGAGCTTCTTTTTTGCTCAAGGCTAAGCTAATGCTCTACCTCTTGAGCCACAGCTTTGTTTTCTGGCTTTTTGGTAGTTTATTGGAGATAAGGGTCTCAAGGACTTTCCTGCCCAGCTTTTAATCTCAATCTTCAGATCTCAGCCTCCTAAGTAGCTAGGATTACAGGTGTGAGCCATCAGTGTCCAGCTATACAGTTCTTTTTCATATGATATTGGATTCTGTTTGCTAATGTTTATTTGAAGACTATTGCCTCTGTATTCACTAGGGATATTGACTTTCAATTTTCTTTCTCGTGATCTCTTTCTGGTTTTGGTATCAGGGTTATACTTGCATAATAGGAAGAACAGGGAAGAGGCTGCTGATTCTCTAGTGTTTGTAAAGAACAAGTATTAATTCTTTCTTAAATGGTTGGACAAATTCACCATCTGGACCTGGGCTTTGCTTTCTTTTTTTCTTTTGGTCAGTCATGGGGCTTGAACTCTGGGCCTGGACGCTGTCCCGGTGCTCTTCAGCTCAAGGCAAGTGCTCTACTGCTTGAGCCACAGCGCCACTTCTGGTTTTCTAGTGGTTTATTGGAGATAAGAGTCTCATGGACTTTCCTGCCTGGGCTGGCTTTGAACCTTGATCCTCAGATCTCAGCCTCCTGAGTAGCTAGGATTACAGGTGTGAACCACCAGCGCCCAGCTAGGCTTTGCTTTCTGTTAATTCTTGCATTATTCAGTTTTCTTTACTTCGCTATTTATTCAGTTTTTCAATTTTTCCTTTTGATAGTTTTTTCTTTTTCTACTTTATTTCATCTAAGTAATTTATTTTATTGGCATATAGTATAATCCTTCATTACTTCGGTAAGGATGACAGTAATGTCTCCAAGGTAACGAATAGAAAATCAGCTTTAATTAAATTGAAGTTGAAATAAATCACTTGAATCTAAAATAATATTTTAGGTCTGACACTATGTTTTAAATTTGGTTCTCTTGAGACAGAGTCTCACTTAACCTGCCTCAGCCTCCTGGATGCTAGAATTACGTGCATAAGTCACATGCACAGCTCTAAATCATTGTCATTTTGGGCAACATAAAAAGCTATCTAGGGCTGAATGCTGGTGGCTCATGCCTGTGATCCTAGCTACTTAGGAGGCTGAGATCTGAGGATCTTGGTTCAAAGCCAGCCCAGGCACTAAAGTCTGTGAGACTCTTATCTTCAGTAAACCACCAGAAAAATGGAAGTGGTGCTATGGCTCAAGTGGTGAACTGCTAGACTTGAACTGAAGAGGGACAGTGCCCAGGCCCAGAGTTCAAGCCCACCCCAAAAAGCTATCTAGGGCTAGGAATGTGGCTTAGTGGTAGAGTGCTTGCCTAGTATGCATGAAGCCTTGGGTTCAATTCCTCAATACCACATTTACAGAAAAAGCTGCAAGTGGCACTGTGGTTCAAGTGGTAGAAAGTGCTAGCCTTGAGCAAAAGAAGCTCAGGGACAGTACCCAGGCCCTGAGTTCAAGCTCCAGCACTGGCTAAATATATATATAGTGGTTGAATGCTGATGGCTTCTATAACTCGAGTTATTCAGCAGGCTGAGATCCTGAGGATCTCAGTTGGAAGCCAGATCATGCACAAAAGCCCATGAGAGTCTATTTCCAAAAATAGAAAGCAAAGGCCAGGCTGGAGGTATGGTTCACATGGTGGAGTGTCAGCCCAGCAAGCAAAGCTGATCAAGAGGGAAGCTTTCAATTGGGAGCCAGTGGCTCATGCCTGTAATCCCAACTACTCAGGAGGCTAAGATCTGAGAATCAAGATTCAAAGCCAGGTAGGAAAGTCTTCAAGATATCTCTAATTAATCAGCAGAAAAACCAAAAGTGGTACTGTGGCTCAAAATGGTAGAGCACTAGTCTTGAGCAAAAATGCTTGGGGACAGCAGTCAGGCCCTGAGTTCAAGCCCCACGACTGACTGAGAAAAAAAGAGTGAAGTTCTAAGTTCAAACCCTGGTACTAGCAGATACCAAGACTGGAGATATTGCTTGAGTAGTAGAGCTTTAGTCTTATAAGCACAAGGCAAATATTATTACTAAGCTTTGCCTTGTTTCTAATTTTAAATCCTGCTGTATATTTCTCCCCTGCTATGAAAAGAGATTACATGCTTTCTTTGCTGTCAATTTATTTTATAACCCTTCCAAAAAACAAACCATTTTGTTTGTCAAGAACTGTGAAACCATTTAATCGTTATAAGAAATTATTTCCTAGGGCTAGTGTAGGAGTTTAATGAGACATCATTGACTTGTCATTCATTTTGGTTGGAAGTGATTTACAATGAGATTGACGAAGCTTCCTACTCAAATTTTCTTTTGTTCCTCCAAAATGTAAAAAGCCAGAACAGCTTTTTGTTCTTGAGACAGCCAACATGATTTTCCATCTTCTCTCCGAAACTTCAGTTTGCACAAAAAGCTGAGATTTTAGAATAAAAGAAAACACAGTACTTTAGACAATTTCTGTAAGTAAATACAACTTAGAACTTTGCTAATATTTTCCAGCCAGCATATTGCAATAGTTCGCATTAGCCTTGCCAACCTTTCTGGACTTGGGTTTCTCTGGAGAGTTTGTCTTCTTTCTTTTTTATGTTTTTGGAAATGAGGCTTGAACTTAGGGCCTGACACTTGCTTGGCTTTTCATTCAAGGGTGGCACTCTATTGAGCTCCAGTTCTGGCCTTTTGCTGAATAATTGGTAATAACAGTCTCTCAAGGGCTAGAAATGTGGCTAAGCCATAGAGTGCTTGCCTAGCATGCATGAAGCCCTGGGTTCAATTCCTTAGTACCACATAAACACAAAAAGCCAAAAATGGTAGAGTGTAGAGTACTAGCCTTAAGCAAAAGAAGCTTGAGAACAGTGCCTAGGCCCCGAGTTCAAGCTCCAGGACTGGCGAAAGAAAGAAAGAAAGAAAGGAAGAAAGAAAGAAAGAAAGAAAGAAAGAAAGGAAGGAAGGAAGGAAGGAAGGAAGGAAGGAAGGAAGGAAGGAAGGAAGGAAGATCTCTCAGATTAGTGTGCCCAAGCTGGCTCCAAACCTCGATCCTCCAATCTCAGCCTCCTGAATAGCTAGGATTATAGGCCTAAGCCATCTACCCAGCTTCTGAGAACTGAAGACAGAAGACAGAGCTTCACCTCATCTATTGAGTTTTATCATTCACATGGGAGAATGAGAATTCAACTTTTTGGTTTTGAAATTTATTATAATTATTTGTTTATTTATTGTAATGTTGGGAATTGAGCCCAGGGCTTTAGATGTGGAAGGCAAGTACTTGATCATTATTCTTTTTTTGTATGTGCTGGTTCTGGGGCTTGAACTCAGGTCCTGGACACTGTCCCTGAGCTTTTTTGCTCAAGGCTTGCACTCTACCACTTGAGCCACAGCTCTACTTAATGCTTTTTTATCTTGGTGATTAATTGGAGATGAGAGTCTCAGGAAGGGGGCTGGGAAGATGGCTTAGTGGTAGAGTGCTTGCCTCACGTGCATAAGGCTCTGGGTTCAATTCCTCAGCACCACATTAAAAAAAAGTCAGAGCAAGGGGCCAGTGGCTCACGCCTGTAATCCTAGCTACTCAGGAGGCTGAGATCTGAGGATCATGGTTCAAAGCCAGCCCAGGCAGGAAAGTCCATGAGACTCTTATCTCCAATAAAACAACAAAAAAACGGAAGTGGCACTGTGGCTCAAGTGGTAGAGCACTTGCCTTGAGCTGAAGAGCTGAGGGACAGCGCCCAGGCCCAGAGTTCAAGCCCCATGACCCCCTGAGCTCAAGCCCCAAGGCTGTCAAAAAAAAAAAAGTCTCCTGCTGGGGCTGGCTTTAAACTATGATCTTCAGATCTCAGCTTCCTGAATAGTTAGGATTACAGATGGGCCCACTAGCACCTGGCCATATTATTATTTTCTTATATATAGGCTTATCAGGAAGGCAGGAAGTCATCTTTGATTCATATGTAGCAGTGTTTGATACCAGGGATTCTTAGTATGTATTGAATAATGACTAGACTTGGTTAGTTTTATTTTAAGTTTTGTGTGTATGTGTGCTTAGATTCAAGGCTTCATACTAGCCCTTGACTTTTTCACTCAAGACTGGTGCTCTACCACTTGACCCACATCTACTTCTGATCTTTTGCTGGTTAATTGGAGATAAAAGTTTCTTTTCTTTTCCTTTCTTTTTTGTCAGTTGTGGGGCTTGAACTCTGGGCGTGGGTGCTGTCCCTTAGCTCTTTGACTCAAGGCTAGCAATCTACTACTTGAGCCACACAGCACCACTTCCAGTTTTCTGGTGGTTAATTGGAGGTAAGAGTCTCAGGGATGTTCCTGCCTGGGCTGGCTGGCTTTGAACCTCCATCCTCAGATCTCAGCCTCCTGAGTAGCTAGGATTACAGGCGTAAGCCACCAGTGCCCGGCAATGAGAGTTTCTTGAACCGGACTGGCTTCATTCAAATCTCAGTCTTCAGATCTCAGCCATCTGAGTAGTTATGAAGAGAGGTGTGAGCCATTAGTGCCTGGGTAATATCTCACATCTAAAGCGCAGCAGTTGGTGAGTGAGCTCTGTGTTCTCAATGCCTATGCTGCTGAGTCTTTGCTAATATTTGCCTTTTTCTTAAAATTAACTTGTGATGCTCAGACAGCAGGTACAGCCTTTATATCCGTTCCCCTTCACCCAGCGCCTCTGGTGCAATCAAATGACATCACCAACACCAACTGGTGCTCTTATCAGGAAGCAGTCCCAATGATCACACTTTGTCTATATTTGTCAATGTCTTCATTAACATTCAAATGTGTAAATGTTTGATGAAAACACTCTGAAAATGAGTAACATGATCAAATATTCCCCTTCCCTCTAGCAAGAAATCCAGTGGTCACTGGCACCAGTGGCCTCCTGCCTGTAATCCTACTAAGGAGGCTGAGATCTGAGTGAGAATCATGGTTCAAAGCCAGCTTTGGCAGGAAAGTCCCTGAGATGCTTATCTTTAAAAACAATTTAAAAAAAAAACATAGCTGGGAGCTGGTGGCTCATGCCTGTAATCCTAACTACTCAGGAGGCTGAGATCTGAGGATCTCTGTTCAAAGCCAACCTGGGCAGGAAAGCCCATGAAACTCTTTTT
>NW_012267230.1:5124791-5126420 GCF_000151885.1 Dipodomys ordii
TCTTCCCAGCCCCTGAGATTTGATTATTGTAGTTCAAAACCAGCCAGGGCAGAAAAGACCAGGAGACTCTTATCTCCAATTAACCATCAGAAAGCTAGAAGTGCCACTGTGGCTCAAAGTGGTAGAGTGCTAGCTTTGAGCGAAAAGCTTAGGGACAGCGCCCAGGCCCTGAGTTCAAGCCCCACAACTGACAAAAACAAAAGCAAACAATAAAACCACCACGGCTTTCAACATGGTAGATAAGTGGGAAGCCCTGATTTCCACTCCAAAACCAGAAAACAACAGATAATACCTAAAACAACAAAAGAAATCAATAGTAGTATGCGTGTGCTATTTAGAGATACAAGGCTGAGTACAAAAGAACGAGCGCTGGGAAGGTGGCTCAGTGGTAGAGCGCTTGCCTTGCATGCATGAGGCCCTGGTTTCAATTCCTCAGCACCCCATAAACAGAAAAAGCAGGAAGTGGTGCTGTGGCTCAAGTGGTAGAGTGCTAGCCTTGAGCTGAAGAGCTGAGAGACAGCACCCAGGCCCAGAGTTCAAGGCCCATGACTGGCAAAAAAAAGAAAAGAAACTAAACAAAAGAACGAGCTAAAGGGTTAAATGTTTCTGTCTCAGTGGAACAGGAAGCAGGTGATAGGGAAGCCCCAGATTTTCATGATAAGCCTCATAGATTTCCCAACACATGCATTGCTAACTTTAGAGAGTGACTAGCTAGGCAATGGCTCATGTCTGTCATTCCTAGCTACTCAAGAGAAGCTGAAATCAGAAGGATCATGGTTTCAGGGCATCCTGGACAGAAAAGCCCAATAGATTCTCTCTTAAGGGAAGAAACTAGGTGTGGTGCCATATCTGTTATCCCACCTGCCGTGGAAACAAAACAGTGGGTCGTGGTCTAACACTTGCCTGGGAAGGATGGGAGATTCCATTTTAAAAATAACCCGGCAGGGAGGAGAGGATGGCTAGGAAGGTGGCTCAGTGGTAGAGTGCTTGCCTGGCATGCATGAGGTCCTGGGTTCAATTCCCCAGCACCACATAAGCAGAAAAGCAGGAAGTGGTACTGTGGCTCAAGTGGTAGAGCACTAGCCTTGAGCTGAAGAGCTGAGGGACAGTGCCCAGGCCCAGAGTCCAAGCCCCATAACCAACAACAACAACAAAAAAAATTAACCAGAGGGCTGGGAAGGTCACTTAGCTATGGAGTGCTTGCATGAAGCCCCAGGTTTGATGTCTCAGTACATACACAGAAAGAGCTGGAAGTGGTGCTGTGGCTCAAGTAGAAGTTCAGTGACAGTGCCCAGACCCTGAGTTCAAGCCTCAGGACTAGCAAAAAAAATTAAAAATATAAATAAATAAATACCAGCACACACACACACAAAAAAGCTACAGCCTGGCACTGTGGCTCATACCTGTAATCCTCCCTACCCAAAGGATGGCAGTTTAAAGCCAGCCAAGATAGAAAAGTCCATGCGACTATCTTCAATAAATCAGCAAAATGCCAGACTGGAGGTGTGGCTCAAGTAGTAGAACACTAGATATGAGCAAGCTAAGCCATGCAAGAGGAGAAGGTCTTGAGTTCAAGCCCTGGTACTGGCACACACACACACACACACACACACACACACACACACACAC
>NW_012267230.1:5133001-5138892 GCF_000151885.1 Dipodomys ordii
GCTGTGGCTCAAGTGGTAGAGCGCTAGCCTTGAGCTGAAGAGCTGAGGGACAGCGCCCAGGCCCAGAGTTCAGGCCCCATGACTGGACCCAAAAAAAAAAAATTGCAATTGCATATTCTTTCTTCTCCTTCCTTCCTCCTCCTCCTCCTCCTCCTCCTCATCTTCTTCTCTTCGCTGGTCCTGGGGCTTGAACTAAGAGCTTGAGCACTGTCCTTGAGCCTCTTTGTGCTCAAGGCTAGCACTCTACCACTTGAGCCACAGCACCACTTTTGGCTTTTTGAGTAGTTTATTGGAGAGAAGAGTCTCATAGGGACTTTTCTGCCTGGCTGGCTACAAACCACGATCCTCAGATCTCTGCCTCCTGAGTAGCTAGGATTAGAAGCATTAGCCACCAGCACCAGGCTAGATTCCTTGGCTTACTTGTGAGCAGTAAATGGGGGAGCACTGAAATTTCTTGCTAAATCAATCTCCCTTCCCTTCTCTCTAGCATCACAGAAGGATTACCACACTGTCAGACAAGGAGCCCTAAGGTCTTAACTTACTCTTGCCTTGAGGTCAGAAATAGACAAGTCTTTCAGGAAATCTGCAAACCATAGAATGAAGCAGAAGCACAGGTGGAGGAACTTGTGTTGATGGTTGTTTGAACATTAATAGTAAGAGTTGACTTCTGTAGGGCCAGCAAAAATGTCAAAGTAAGAACCTGTAAAAATTCATTTCTCTGGGCTGGGAAGGTGGCTCAGTGGTAGAGTGCTTGCCTTGCATGCATGAGGCCCTGGGTTTGATTCCTCAGCACCACATAAGCAAGCAGAAAAAGCCGGAAGTGGTTCTGTGGCTCAAGTGGTAGAGTGCTTGCCTTGAGCTGAAGAGCTGAGGGACAGTGTCCAGGCCCAGAGTTCAAGCACAGGACTGGCAAAAAAAAAAAATTCATTTCTTCATATAAGCAATGAGAATAGTCACCAAAAAAAATATCAGAATCACTTCTTTCTTTTCTCTTTTTGTCAGTCATGGGGCTTGAACTCTGGGCCTGGGCGCTGTCCTTCAGCTCTTCAGCTTAAGGCTAGCGCTCTACCACTTGAGCCACAGCACCACTTCCAGTTTTCTGAGTGGTTTACTGGAGATAAGGGTCTCATGGACTTTCCTGCCCAGGCTGGCTTTGAACTGGGATCCTCAGATCTCAGCCTCCTGAGTAGCTAGGATTACAGGTGTGAACTACCAGCGTCTGGTTCAACTTCTTTCTTCAAAATTCAAAATTCATCAAGTTTTTGCAACAACATCTTTTTCTTTTTTTTTTTTTGGTAGGTCGTGGGGCTTGAACTCTGGGCACTGTCCCTCAGCTCTTCAGCTCAAGGTTAGGGTTCTACTGCTTGAGCCACAGTGCCACTCCTGGCTTTTTTTTGCTTATGTGGTGCTGAGGAATCGAACCCAGGGCCTCATGCATGCAAGGCAAGCGCTCTACCACTGAGCCACCTTCCCAGCCCTGACTCCATTTTTTGTTTTTTTGGTCAGTGGTGGGGCTGAACTCTGGGCCTGGGCACTGCTCCTGGACTCTTCAGCTCAAGGCTAGCGCTCTACCACTTGAGCCACAGTGCCACTTCCAGATTTCTGGTGGTTAACTGGAGGTAAGAGTCTCATGGACTTTCCTGCCTGGGCTGGCTTTGAGCCTCGTTCCTCAGATCTCAGCCTCTTAAGTAGCTACGATTACAGGTGTGAGCCACTGGCTCCCAACTAAAATGACTCAGTTTCTTTAAAACCAGTGCCGGGCACAGGTGGCTCATGCCTTTTACCTTAACGACTCAGGAGGCTGAGATCTGAGGATCACGGTTCAGAGCCACCCTGGGCAGGAAACTCCATGAGACTCTTATCTCCAATAAACCTCTAGAAAACTGGAAGTGGTGCTGTGGCTCAAGCACTCACCTTGAGCTGAAGAGTGCCGGGACAGTGCCCAGGCCCAGAGTTCAAGCCCTGCAACCTACAAAAATAAAAATAAAAAATAAAGTTTAAAACATGAACATAGCTGGGCACCTGACTCACATCCGTAACTCTAGCCATGGGGAAGCTGAGATCTCACGATCATGGTTTATAGCCAGCCAGGAAGAAAAGTCTGTAAGACACTTATCTTCAGTTAGCCAGCAAAATGCTGGAAGGGTCTAGAACATGTCAAGTATGCCCTCTAGCACAGATTATTTTCTAAAACATGATGATGTGTGACAAGAAAATTGTAACAGAAGTTTTTGTTGCTGTTGGGTTTATTTTTTCTAATAATACTTAAATCATGATCCATTTGATCATGGGCACTATCTCTGAGCTTCTTTTGCTCAAGGCTAGCACTCTACCATTTGAGCCACAATGCTACTTCTGGGTTTTTAGTAATTAGTTAGGAATAAGAGTCTCCTAGACAGCTGGGTGCTGGTGGCTCACGCCTGTAATCCTAGCTACTCAGGAGGCTGAGATCTGAGGATCACTGTTCAAAGCCAGCCCAGGCAGGAAAGTCTGTGAGACTCTTATCTTCAATAAACAACCAGAAAACTGAAGTGGAGCTTGGCTCAAGTGGTAGAGCGCTTGCCTTTAGCTGAAGAGCTGAGGGACAACACCCAGTCCCAGAGTTCAAGTGCCACACCACCACCAAAAAAAAAAGAGTCTCATAGACTTTCCTGCCCAGGCTGGCTTCGAATAGCAATCTTCAGATCTCAGTATGAGCCACTGGGCTGGGCTTGGTTTATGATTTTAATCTAGATGGATCCAGTCATGATTGCAATTACCTTCATCCTATGTAGTTAGTGTCTCCTTTTCCCTAGCTAAATATTATCTACTTCACATGGCCACTATAAGAACTGTGGGTGACCATGTACATAAAAGTGCTTGGTATAGCCAGGCGTCGGTGGCTCACACCTGTTCAAGCCCTACGACCGACCAAAAAAAAAAAAGTATTTGGTATAGATGAGATGTTCAGTCTACATTAGTTAAACCTCAAATCTAAGAAGACTGAGAAATCCCAGCCCAATCCTGTAAGGATATCCCAACCAGAGCCACTAGAGGGCAATCGAGGACACATGGCTTTGATGAGGCTCCAGCAGCTCAGCCTTTCCCAGCAATGAGTGAGTCTCTGGGACAAACACTCCCACTCAGGAATCCTGGCTCCAAGATGTTTTCTCTGAGTCACTATACTCTCCCACAGTTGCAAAATGATCTGGCAGAAGTCCCTCAAGGGTTTTCACTGCTCACTGAGTAACATCCAAACTCAGCCTGAGTCCAAGGCCTTGCTCAATCTGGCCCTGACCTGCATCTCCAGCTTAGAGATACTGAATACTTTTTTTTTTTTTCGGGGGGGGTCCATCCTGGAGTTTGAACACAGGGCCTAGGTGCTGTCCCTGAGCTCTTTTGCTCTAGGCTAGTGCTCTACCACTTGAGCCACAGCGCCACTTCCAGTTTTCTGGTGGTTCATTGGAGATAAAAGTCTTACAGACTTTCTTGCATAGGCTGGCTTTGAATCACTATCTTCAGATCTCAGCTTCCTGATTAGTTAGGAATACAGGTGTGAGCCATAAGCACCTGGCCCTGGATACTGCTTATGAAACTACACTTGATGAATGACGTGCCCCTGTATTTTTGCTCGTTACTCCTCTTCCTTGATGCCTTTTCTCTGTCCCAACCTTCTATTACCTTACTTTTCAGTGGCTCAGAGGCCACTAGCTCCATTGTTCCCTCCTCACTGGCACACAGTGATCTTGCCCACCCAATTTCACACACAAACTATTTTTTGGGGGGGTCCAGTTGTGGGGCTTGAACTCTGGGCCTGGGCACTGTCCCTCAGTTCTTCAGCTCAAGGCTAGCGCTCTCCATTTGAGCCACAGCGCCACTTCCGGCTTTTTTCTTTTTGCTTATATGGTGCTGAGGAATCGAACCCAGGGCCTCCTGTATGCAAGGCAAGCGCTCTACCACTGAGCCACCTTCCCAGCCCACACAAACTATTTCTTACATTCATTTACCTAGCATTATACTGACTGATGCCTGCACATCTTTAATAAATTAAAAATTCTATAAATAGACAGTCTAGTAGGCAATTTGCCAAGGGCCACACCGCAAACAAGTAGCAAATATGGGATAACCAATCTGGCTCCAGTGAACTTTTTTTCTTTTTCCACTCAAGGCTAGTTCTCTACCGCTTGAGCCACAGCTCTACGTCTGGCTTTTCAGTTGTTCATTGGAGATGAGTCCTATGTAGTGTTCTGCCTTGGGGGCTTCAAACTTTGATCCTCAGATCTCACCCTCCTTAGTAGCTAGGATTATAGATGTGAGCCACCAGGACCCAGCTTCCTGGAGTTCTATTCTCAACATGAACCCACAGTATACAGTAATCTGTCATCAGTTGCAGTTGCCTGGCTCATACCTTTGCTCCTATACTGCATCAAATGAATAACTAAGAGTCACTGATCTAATTAGTAGCTCTTAAACCTTCAGTGACTTAGGGGCTGTTGGGGATCAGCAACTCACTATTGTTCATCTGAGTTAGAGCACCAGAGTGATGGATCTCATTATGAGCAACTTCAGAATCATAATTACTGTTCTGTTTGTCTCTTGATGTGTAATATCTGTATCCCCACTTCTCTGGGATAAAAACAATGTGATTGCTTACTGAAACCCTGGAAGTGTGTGTGTTTGTGTGTGTGTGTGTGTAAAGATTCTGGGTCACATAACAACTGGGATATGAGGGGGATGAGCTGGGGGATGTTTTTTTGGTCCTGTCATGGGGCCTGAACTCTGGGCCTGGGCGCTGTCCCTCAGCTCTTCAGCTCAAGGCTAGCGCTCTACCACTTGAGCCACAATGCCACTTCCAGCTTTTTTTTTTCTGCTTATGTGGTGCTGAGGAATCGAACCCAGGGCTTCATGCATGCAAGGCAAGCGCTCTACCACTGAGCAACCTTCCCAGCCCTTTCTTCCCTGAGAAGGGTCTATCATTCTGAGACAACAAAGAAGTAGAAAGTGGCTCCATCTCTGCATTAAAGACATCAGTGACCATGGTCGTTAGTTAATCCCTCTTAGATTCCCCACCATTTATTAAAAAACAAACAACCAAAAAACCCAACTAACCAAACAAGAAAAACATAAAACTGGTGACTAGTGGTTCACCCATGTAATCTTAGCTACATAGGAGGCTGAGCATGGAGGATCAAGGTTCCAAGTCAACCCAGGCAGAAAATTTGTGAGATTCCATCTCCAATTCACCAGCAAAAGAATGCGTGGGCTGGAGACATGGCTCAAGTGGTAGAACACCAGTCATGAACGAGCAAGAGTGAGAAGGCCTCACTCAGTGCAAGGTCCCGAGTTCAAGCTCCAGTTCCACCACCAAAACAACACAAGTGTTCAGGCCAGCTGTGGTGGTGCTCACCTGCAATCCCAGCACTCGGACAGATCCCACATTTGAGGCCAGCCTAGGTCACAGAGTGAGTTGCAGGACGGCCTGGGGGCCACCTTACTGTCTCAAACAAACCACAAAAGGCTGAGAACATTTGCACACCGGGCAGGGCGGGGACAGCAGAGCCCGAGACACCCCTGTTCATCCAGCTACCAAAACTCGACCCTGTAAGGTACAGAATTCAAGATGACGGTCTTCAACTGGACTCCAGTTCTGGCAAGTTCGAGGAGACGACACACCTTCCTAGGCTGGGCGCCTGGATCCCCTCTGGACCCCGAGGCCCCGCGGCTGGGTGGTGCTGAGTGACACAGGGCTGGGTCCTCACCTGCAGGAGGAGGCAGCGCGACCCGGCCCCTAGGGCTGACTCGGGGAGGCCCGAGAAAGGGCCGGTGAGGGGTTCCGAACCCCTACGGCGGGGACGATCTCTGGGCTGCAGCCCCCACCGACGCCTAAAGCCCACCGGGGCCTAGAGCCGGGC
>NW_012267230.1:5139137-5155678 GCF_000151885.1 Dipodomys ordii
CCCGGGGAGCCGATGGGGTCGGCCCGGGGGTCCCGGGGGAAGTGGAGGTCGTGAAGGGGCAGCCGTTCGACGTGGGCCCGCGCTACACGCAGCTGCAGTACATCGGCGAGGGGGCGTACGGCATGGTCAGGTGAGGGGGCGTTCCGGGGGCAGGGGGCGCCCCCGGGCAGGCCGAGGCCCGGCCCGCTGCCATTCGGGGGGGGGCGTGGAGACTCGGGGCGTCCCGTGCACGCCGGGGACTCTGGAAGCGTGGGGAGTGTCCCAAGGAGGGAGGGGGCCGTGCAGTGTTTGTTTGATTGTTTTTTTTGGGGGGGGAGGTGGCTGTCTCCATCCCCCCCCCCGGGCGGGGTGGGGTCCCCGCAGGGGCCCCCTGACTTCTCCGTCCTGGAGGGAGGGGCATCTGAGTGTCCTCGGGGGAGAGGGGACCACTGAGGCAGGGGAGCTGGGAGCATAAGTCTTCTTAGTGAAAGGGGTGTAGGGGTGGGGGGTAGAGGATGACTCGGTTTCCCCCCCATGAGGCAGTGCTGGGGACTTGGGAAGAGAAGATCGGAGCTCTGGGTGGGGCCAGCCTTTGAGCCCCTCCCCAGTGTCCTGCCAGCGCCCCTCCCTCCCTCTCCCGTAGAAGGAGGTGGGCAGGAAGACCGTCCCAGCATCTCTTGGGAGGGGTCTTCAGATTCCTCCTGGACCGTGTGTGTGTGTGTGTGTGTGTGTGTTCTGGTCCTTTATTCCTATTTGCTACCCAGGTAGCTCCCCCCCCTCCCCCAGACCCACTCTTCCGTGTCCCTCCTCTCTGATCCCTCTAAAGACTGTTACCTTGCTGTCTTTTGCCTCATCACATCTCCTTCCCCTGGACCTGTCTGGGATTGAGTGAGCCCTTTTGTAAGAAGGGGAAGAGGAGGGGTCAGGGCAACTGGAATGGAAGGAGGTCGATGAGTGGAAGTCAGTGAGTGATCAGTCCTTTCCTCTGTTTGTGAAGTCACCGAAAGGCCGCCTGGCTGGTCCCCAGCTTTTTCCCTCGAGATCCCAGGCCTTTATAGCAGGAAGGAACCAGCATTGTTTATGCCTTGGCTAGAGCCCTCTCCTGCTCCCTCCCCTCCCTTCCAAGGCCTGGGTGGGGTCACCAGGCCTGGATTCCCCCTTTGTAAGGCTACTACCAACAACACGTATCTCTCTGGCTCTCTCTCAGCTCCGCTTATGACCACGTGCGTAAGACTCGGGTGGCCATCAAGAAGATCAGCCCCTTTGAGCATCAGACCTACTGCCAGCGCACGCTCCGGGAGATCCAGATCCTGCTGCGCTTCCGCCATGAGAATGTCATAGGCATCCGAGACATTCTTCGGGCACCCACACTGGAAGCCATGAGGGATGTGTATCCTTCACCTTGACCAGCTGGCTGGTCAGGCACAGTCTCAGAGCTAGCTGGGGATTTTTTTTTGTTGTTGTTTTTTCCTGTTTCCATCTTCCTTCCCTCTCCCCCTCCCAAGCAAATGTAGCAAAAGAGCTTTCCAGTGGGGAGAGGCGCTGGGGTGGAGGCCTCAAATGGATTGTGGCATGTCGCAGCCAGGCAGGCAGAGTGGCCTTGGACCAGTCCTCCTCTGCCCTGTGTTCCATTAGGGGGTGGGGGGGTGGGGGGGAGAGGGGAGGAGATGGGGAGAGACTGGATCTCTATGGGAGCTTTGTCTTCTGACATCTGCAATTCTGTGCTATGACCCAGCTTCTGCCCACAGTTCTTACTTAACAGACTGATGATTCTTTCCTCTTGAGTCTCAGACTGGAAGGAAAGCAGCAAAGAAAACTGCCTTTTCTTGCTGGTCTACTCTGTGTTAGATGCCATGCATGCCAAGTAGTTGATGGCTCTGAATCTACCTTCCACCTGCCCCGTGAACTTGGGCCTTACCCGATCCATTTCAAAGAGGAGGAAACCGAGGCCTCCCAACACCTAAGTATTTCTGCTCTTACTTCTTTAACTCCCCTATAGGAATTTGTTCTTCCTTGTCTGACATTTCCTGCTCAGAGCCCCACCCTGGTTACCTGTGGATTTGCACCTTGCCCCTTTATGGCTTATCTACTTCCTGTCTGGCTCCAAAGTGAGCAGTTTATAATACCCATCACCTCTTCTCCACCCACCCCTGCCAGTCCCAGACCTCCATCCCAAACCAGGGATTGATTCTGTAGTCTTCCAACCTCCACCACAGACTGGACAGGAAATCCCCCATTTTCAACCCCAGCTTGCTGTGTGACACCCATATCCCCGCCCCCTCCCGCCCCCTACCGGCCTCCTTGCCTTAAAACCACAGGGTTGGTCCACTTGTTCTTGTTGAAAGATAATCTTGACTTAGTCTCCCAGAGATAAGCCACATGACATCTTTTACATTTTATTTATGTCGGGTTTGTGTTTTATCTGCATCTATGTGCAAGCATTCACTTCCCCCATCTTCTGCTCTCTGGCCAAGGTACTCTACTGAGTGGGAACAGTGTGTTGGGAGTATCTCCTCGTTTCTGTGGCATAAATCATTCCCATAAGGCAGACATTTATTTTGAAGCAAACATTTATTGCATGCCAGATGGTATTCATACATTAGCTCATGTAACCCCCTCAACAGCCACGCGGCTCAGGCCTATGTAGTAGCAGTAATAGTTTGTATTTGCTGAGCGTTTACAACATGCCAAATGCCAGGCTGACAGTGCGCAATGGCCCATCACGTCTGAGCTGCACAGCCACGCAGAGCAGTTATTTCTCCTACTTGCCAGATGACAAAGGACCAAGCCATAGACAGACAGGTTAAGAACATAAAGCTGATCCTGGCCCTGTAGCACAGGTCTGTAATCCTAGCTATTGGAGAGAGGCAGAGATCCAGAGCAATGTGTTTCAAGGCTGGCCTGGGCAAAAAAGTTCACACAAGACCACCATCCCAACCAACAGCTGGACGCAGTGGTTCACATCTGTCATTCCAGCTATATGTGAAGTGTAAATAGGAGGTCCTGAGTGGCCCAGGGACAAAGCAAAGCCGATTCAAAACATAAGGAAAGCCAGGTGCTGGTGGCTCACATCCGTAATTCTAGCTACTCAGGAGGCTGAGATCTGAGGATCATGATTCAAAGCCAGCCCAGGCAGGAAAGCCCATGAGTCTCTTATCTCCAATTAACCACCAGTAAACCAGAAGTGGAGCTGTGCTTAAAGTGGTAGAGCACCAGTCTTGAATGAAAAAGCTCAGGGATGTCCAGGCCCTGAGCTCAAGCCCCACAACTGACAAAAAAAAAAGGTGGGGCCTTGGGAATGTGGCCTAGTGGTAGAGTGCTTGCCCAGCATGCATGAAGCCCTGGGTTCCATTCCTCAGTTCCACATAAACAAGAAAAACAAGTAGTGCTGTCGTTCAAGTGGTAGAGTGCTAGCCTTAAGCAAAAAAAAAAAAAAAAACCCAAGGAAAACCCGGCCCTGGTGGCTCACGCCTGTAATCCTAGCTACTCAGGAGGCTGAGATCTGAGGATCGCGGTTCAAAGCCAGCCCGGGCAGGAGAGACCGTGAGACTCCTATCTCCAATAAACCACCAGAAAACCGGAAGTGGCGCTGTAGCTCAAGTGGTAGAGTGCTCGCCTTAAGCTGAAGAGCTGAGGGACAGCGCCCAGGCCCAGAGTTCAAGCCCCACGACCGACAAAAAAAAAAGCTCAGGGACAGTGCCCAGGCCCTAAATTCAAGCCCCAGAGCCAGCAAAAAAAAAAGATCTGGAGTCTGGAGGTATGGCTCAAGTGATAGAGCACCAGCCTGTCAAGGACAGGCCTTGAATTCAGACTTGAATACCATCAACAACAAAGCTATTTAGCAGTGGAGCGGGGGCTGCAGACATTGTGGGCAACTCCACAAAGCTATTTAGCAGTGGAGCAGGGGCTGCAGACATCGTGGGCAACTCCAGATCTGTTAACCACAAGGTTCTCCTCCCCACCAAGGTGTCTTAGTTACTCTGTAGGGAAACTGTGGACGTGCCTTGCAAGGCTGAGATATGACAGAGACCCCTTGAGCTTTGCTCAGTTCATGAGTCCAAGGGGCCCCAGTTACAAGGGATGGGCAGCCTAGTTGCTCTGGCCTGCTTTCCTTAACCAAGTGCCTCCTGCTACGCCCCCCCTGCCGGGGGTCTCCGGAGCCCTCCTCAGCTACATTGTTCAGGACCTGATGGAGACAGATCTATACAAATTGCTCAAAAGCCAGCAGCTGAGCAATGACCACATCTGCTACTTCCTCTACCAGATCTTGCGCGGCCTCAAGTATATCCACTCGGCCAATGTGCTCCACCGGGACCTGAAGCCCTCCAACCTGCTCATCAACACCAACTGCGACCTTAAGGTTAGCGGGCTCGGCACTGGCCTCCCATGGGGCCTTGGGTGTCCAGCTGACCAATGAAGAAGCTCTGGCAGATAGCAAGCAAGGTGAACGGCATAGGCAAAAAGCAGGGCAGGCTGGGAAGGTGGCTCAGTGGTAGAGTGCTTGCCTGGCATGCATGAGGCCCTGGGTTCCAGTCCTCAGCACCACATAAGTAGAAAAAAAATGGAAGTGGCGCTGTGGCTCAAGTGGTAGAGTGCTAGCCTTGAGCTGGAGCTGAGGGAGAGCACCCAGGCCCAGAGTTCAAGCCCCACAACCGACCAAAAATATAAACAAATAGGTAAAAAGCAGGGCAGCCTGAAGCCCTGTGCACACTGACTTGAGCAACCTGGGTTTGATTCCAGATATGCGATTTCGGCCTGGCCCGCATTGCAGATCCTGAACATGACCACACGGGCTTTCTGACGGAATATGTGGCCACACGCTGGTACCGGGCCCCCGAGATCATGCTTAACTCCAAGGTAGGAGAGCTCTCCCCCTCGAAGAGGAAGCCTTCGAACCATCTCGGGCCCAGGTCCTGCCCCTGTGACTCAGGATGTCTGCTTTCTGGGCCTTGGCAAATCCCTCTGGCTCTTGGGCCGTGACAGGAAGCTGAGCAGAGGTTCTTTCTGCCTCTGCCCTTTGCCAGGTCGTGGATCCAGGTTGGGAGTGGTGCTTGGCTGGGAGGCTGGGAGGACCACGGGGAGGTGGGTCCAGGAGCCCACCCTGTCCCTCCTCCCCAGGGCTATACCAAGTCCATCGACATCTGGTCTGTGGGCTGCATTCTGGCTGAAATGCTCTCCAATCGGCCCATCTTCCCTGGCAAGCACTACCTGGACCAGCTCAACCACATTCTGGGTGAGGGGGGTCTGGAGGGCTCAGCGGGAGGGTGTTTGTGATCAGCTTAGTGGAGGTGAGCTCTCCAGAGGGCTGGGATCATGGATGGCGCCATGTGTGGAACCCTCCCAGTATCCCATGATACTGCAGCAAAGTGCGCATGCTGTCCCCATTGGGTAAACTGGAAAAAGCAAGGAAGGCTGGGCCTCATAACTCACCAAAGTGCTAAGAGGCACAGTTTGAATCCAGGGGCTTCCAGAATCTCAGCTCCTTGCTCTTTACCACACTGTTGACTGGGAGGTGACCAAGGTGTTGGGGCAGGGGCTGGACTGGGGACTCTTTGTAATTCCTCCCTTGCTGAGACTTCTCACTCAGACACAATCCCATCCGCAGGTATCCTGGGCTCCCCATCCCAGGAAGACCTGAACTGTATCATCAACATGAAGGCTCGAAACTACCTACAGTCTCTGCCATCCAAGACCAAGGTGGCCTGGGCCAAGCTCTTTCCCAAGTCAGACTCCAAAGGTGAGGGGTGGGGGTGCAGGGTGGCAAAGGATATTGTGACCCCAGCTGCTGCCTGAGTAGACAGGTCCCTAGATGCTGCACTAAGGGGTTCTTCTAGAAGATTCGCGAGCCTTCCCGCGGAACCCCTGCCTCCTGCCCTTCCTTAGCTCTTGACCTGCTGGATCGGATGTTAACCTTCAATCCCAACAAGCGGATCACCGTGGAGGAAGCCCTGGCCCACCCCTACCTGGAGCAGTACTACGATCCCACGGATGAGGTGGGCCAGCCACTTCAGCACTGCGGCCAGACAGGAATAGGTGTCCCCCATGCCGGGCCTGGGCCTTACTGTCTTTGCTCCCCCAGCCAGTGGCTGAGGAGCCCTTCACTTTCGACATGGAGCTGGATGACCTACCCAAGGAGCGGCTGAAGGAGCTCATCTTCCAGGAGACAGCCCGCTTCCAGCCAGGGGGCCCAGACGCCCCTTAACCCAGTCAGAAATCCCTGTTCCTCAGGGTCTGGTGAGTGGGCCTCCCAGCTGCGCACAGCTGCCCCCCGGAATGCCTGAGCACAGTCACAGCGCACCTCACGCTCCATGGGGACGGTGTCAGCACAAGGGCAGAGCCTGCCTGGGGCCTGGGCTGGTGGCCAGCTAGACCTTCCTGTCTCTCCCCAGCCCCATCTAGCTGGCTCTCATCAACCTACCCTGCAGCCCAGTAGCCACTCCAGCACCCCCTCCCACCCCCCACCCTGCAAGTCACTGAGGCCTCTTTCTCCCCCTGAGGAGCCAGGCCCAGACTTGGCTGTCCAGTGTGGGCAGAGAGGCAGATGGGGCTATGATTGTTTGGGCCGGCTGACTCAGATGCCCAGCTTCCTCCCACCTGCTGCCCAGGTCAGCAGCTGACACACCCACAAGCAATCTCCCCAGCCCACCTGCCTCCTTCTGTCCTTTGGCCAGCTGGGGCCTGATGGGAAGGAGGTGGACTCCTCCCGGATGAGTCCTTCAGCGCCACCACTTAGTACAGGCTGCCTGATACTGTACACACCTTGCCACTGTCCTTCAGCGCCACCAGCCCTGGTCACTCAGAGCATCCACCACAGAGACACCCCTCTGAGGAGGGAGGGCGGCCCTGGGCTCCCTTCACAAACTAACAGCTCTCTCCTGCCCTCTTCTTCCATAGGCCCTACCACCTGCCCACTCTCCCCTGCCGGACTGTTAGAAAATGGACACTGTGCTCAGCCCAGACCCCAGTAGCTCGGCCAGGCCAAAGCTGGGCCTGGCCACCTTCTCATCCTTTGCTGGGGTCTCCTGCTTGAGGCAGGCCAAGGTTCCCTTTCACCCCACTCCTTCCTCTTCTTCCCGAGGGCCTGAGAGGCTCAGAGGCTCCAGAGTAAAAACTTACCCAGGCTAGCCCAAGGCTAGCCCACTCTGCAGTGCAAGGGCTGTGGCTACCCCAGTACCCAGGGGCTGGGGTGCTGAGTAGGGACTCAGGACAAGGCCTCCCCACTCACCCCATTAGAACCCCACCCCCTTTTCCCTGTGGGACCCTTCCCAAGTCTCAAGGGCTAGTATCCCTGAGGAGCTGGGCCCCGGGCCTTTCCCTCCCTCCCCCTCTCCCCCCCTCCCCAAAAGCTGCCACATTTAACGCCTCGCTGCTTCTGTGTGTGGGCGAGGAGCGGACATGGGCCCCGCAGAGCCGGCGCCCTCCCCCCGCTCCGCGAGCCTGTATCTAATATATAAATACAGAGATGTGTATATGGACTGGCCTGCCTCCGTCTGTGTACGCCGATGCCTGGCTCTCGCCATTGTGGGGCTTGAACTCAGGGCCTGGGCACTGTCCCTGCGCCTCTTTGTGCTCAAGGTTAGTGCTCTACCACTTGAGCCACAGTGCCACTTCTGGATTTTGAGTGGTTCCTTGGAGATAAGAGTCTCATGGTTGGGCTGGGAAGGTGGCTCAGTGGTAGAGTGCTTGCCTTGCATGCCTGAGGCCCTGGGTTCAATTCCTCAGCACCACATAAGCAGAAAAAGCCGGGAGTGGCGCTGTGGCTCAAGTGGTAGAGCGCTAGCCTTGAGCTGAAGAGCTGAGGGACAGCGCCCAGGCCCAGAGTTCAGGCCCATGAATAACACACACACACAAAAAAAGAGTCTCACCGTGACTTTTCTGTCCTGGCTGGCTTGGAACCAGGATCCTCAGATCTCAGCCTCCTGAGTAGCTAGGATGACAGGCGCGAGCCACTGGTGCCTGGCTGAGAACCAATTCTGTATGGGACCCTGGGCACCTTTGGCTCCACCTAGCCAGGGCTGGCGGGTGGAGGGGTGTAAGGAGATCCAGACTTTTGAAAGAATGGGATCAGTTTCCCCCTTAGTCACTGTTAGGGAACAGTGGGATGGCTTCCTGTCTAATTGGCTGGGGGTGACTTGGGGTGACTCAGGGACGCACTCTACATCCCCATGTTTATGGAAGTAACAAGGGAGGGGCTCTTGTATACCTTATCTAGGCCATCAGCGCCTGGGGGAGGGGGACTATATTCCCCCCAAGTAGTGGCTGAAGACCGAGGTGTGTTCTGGGCTTTGGGAAGAGTCTGAGAATGGGTCGCCCAGACCTCCTGCCTCTATCCAGCCCGAGGGAGGGCGGCCTGCAGCCTGGCTTCTTGCCAGCAGCCGGCAGGCAGCAGGCTCAGCAGGTCCGAGGGGCGTGGCGCTGGCCAGTGGCAAGGCCCAGCCTATACCAGCTAGGCAGCCAGCCCCAAGCAGCCCAGTGCCCTCGGATGGCTGACAGCAGAAGGATCCCGGACCTGACCCGGAGTGCAGCCATGAGCCCCCTGTGTTTTTTGTACTTTGCCCTGCCTTCGCTGGCCGCCTACATCACGATCTCCATCTTCTTCCTACGCCGCCCTCGCCTCCTGCATACACCCCATTCACCAGCCTTCCGGGGCCGCCTGACAGCGCACCGAGGAGGTGAGCTGGGAAGGGGAGAGGGAGGGAGGGGTTGACTCTCTTTTAGGGTGGAGTGAGGCCTAAGGGCTACTGTGGGCAGCATGGGGGAGGGGGAAGGGGGGTGGATGCTGAAAAGCAGCACAAGGAGCAAGTGGGAAAGGCCAGGGGCAGGGCAGGGAGAAAGAGAGGTTGGATCAATCCAGCTGCTAGGACCAGGAGGCCTGAGGCAGGGAGGCCTGCCAGGGGGAAGGAAGGTAGTGATTAAGCCCCACCAGGCCCCAGGGACCCACCCTGGCTGCCCCTATACAGGGTCTGGAGAGATGCTGGAGAGCACCATGGCGGCCATAGAGAAGTGAGTGCACCTGTCCAGGGCGCCATTGCTGTGTAAGGTTGCTCCTGTCACAACACCCAGAGCTGGCATCCTCACCTGGGTGCCCGGAATCCCCAAGAAATGTGCAGATGGCTTGCACACCGCTCCCCCCCCTGCCCCCCTGTAATCTCTGCCTCCTTCCATTCCCTTCCCCACCAGCACACAAGCCGGCCCTCTCCTCCTCCCCCTCCCCACCCACCTTGGCTCCTCTTAGCTCTGTGGCACCAACCTTTGCTCCTCATAGCTCCGTGGCTCAGAAAGCAGACCTCTTGGAACTTGACTGCCACCTGACAAGGGATGGCGTCGTGGTGGTATCACACGACAAGAACCTGAAGCGCCAGTCGGGCCTGAACAAGGATATAAGCAGCCTGGATTTTCAGGTGGGTCTGGCCATAACTCCATACACAGAGTCACCATTGTGAGCTGGGAAGGTGGCTCAGTGGTAGAGAGCAGGAGGCCCTGGGTTCGATTCCTCAGCGTCACATAAGCAGAAGAAGCCGGAAGTGGTGCTGTGGCTCAAGTGGTAGAGCACTAGCCTTGAGCTGAAGAGCTGAGGGACAGCGCCCAGGCCCAGAGTTCAGGCCCCAAGAAAAAGCAAACAGTCACCATCTCCATCAGCGTGAATCGTGTGACACTCTCCTCATTGTCTCCTCCAGGATCTGCCGCTTTACAAGAAGAAGCTAGAGATTTACTTCTCACCAGGTGAGAGCAGGCATTTTCAGACCATTGTCCTGGATCTCCCTTGGCTCTCCCCAGCCCTGATTCTGATCCTTCTCTGAGTCTGAATCCCTCCCCTCCCAGGCCGCTTTGCCTGTGGGTCTGACAGGCATATGATCCGCCTGGAGGATGTGTTCCAGAGGTTTCCACAGTTGCCCGCCATCGTGGAGATCAAAGAAAAGAATGAGGAGCTCATTCACAAGGTGTTGTGCTGTGGGCTGGGCAGGGTAGCCACCAGGTCCCTGAGAGACCTGGCTGTTCCCCTGCCTCCCCACTCCCACCCCCCAGCCTCCCTGTCCTCCTAGGTAGCCAGCCTGGCAAAGCGCTTTCACCGCAGCCAGATCACCATATGGGCCTCAGAGAAGAGCTCGATTATGAAGAAATGCAAGGCCGCTGTGAGTCTCTTTCCCTCCCTGCTCTAGGGCCATTCCAATCCTCAGATCTCAGCCTCCTGACTCGCTGAGATTACAGATGGGAATCACCAGCACCCAGCTAGGAGCTACTTCTTGATCCTTGATCACAGTTCCTAAGGACAGGCTTTGGGGTGTTTAGAGCAATGGGAGCAGGTGCACTGGTTTGGTGGTGGCCATGACAAGGACCCATTCATGCTTCCGGCCCTGGCCATTTGTTATGAAGATAGAACACCTGAGATAAACAAATGACAGGAGGAGCATTTATTTTGGCTTAGTTTCAGAGGCTCTGTGATTGGTTGGCCCGTCTTTATAGGCCAGAGAGTATATGAGAGTTGGGGGGGGGGGAGAACCACTAAGAATTTCCTCCTTTTTCCTATGGGATGCTAGTACTAGTGTATCCCTTAAGTTATCTTTTCCAGAAACATCAGTACCACCAGCGCACACACACACATACCACACACACACACACCACACACACTCACACACACAGTGGGGAGGTGTCAAATGCCAGTGATTTACACCTGCAATCCTACTCTGGTGGCTGAGATCTGAAGATCTCGGTTTGAAGCCAGCCCAGGTAGAAAAATCTGGGAGATTCTATTTCCAGTGAACCAGCAAAATGAAACTGGAAGCATGGGTCAAGTGGTAGAGTGCCATCCATGAATAAACTTAGCAAAGAGAAAGCTTCATGCCCTGAGTTTAAGCTCCAGTACTGTCTCTCTCTCTCTCTCTCTCTCTCTCTCTCTCTCTCACACACACACACACACACACACACTCACACACAGATTCATCAGCACACTGGCAAGGGTGTAGGCCTCCCGCTGTCCAGTGCATACTGTTCCTTGCACCTTGATCCCCCAGGAGCAGGCAGCAGTGCCCCTAACTCTTATCTTGCTTCTTAGAACCCTGATATGCCCATATCCTTCACGACAAACCGAGCACTCTGGATGGTGTTGCTCTATCACCTGGGACTGCTGCCCTTTGTCTCCTTTCCTGAGCAGTTCTTCTTCTGCTTCCTGCCCACCATCGTCAACAGGTATCAGTGCTGGGGCCAGGCCTCAGAACACCCTGCTCAGGGACTGCTATGGAAGATGAATCACAGGCTCCCCTGTTCCCCCTGGTGCCCCCTAGAAAGCCTACTTTGTCTTTTTATTCAGTTGTAGGACTTGAACTCAGAGCCTGGGTGCTTTCTCTGAGCCTCTTGGTGTTCAAGGCTAGCACCCTACCCCTTGAGCCACAGAGCCACTTCAATTTTTGAGTGGTTAATTGGAGATAAGAGTCTCATGGGGACTTTTCTATCCTGTCTGGCTTCAAACTACAATCCTCAGATCTCAGCCTCCTGAGGGAGGATTATAGATGTGAGCCCTGGCCCAGCCTCACATTGTCTTGTGTGTGTGTGTGTGTGTGTGTGTGTGTGTGTGTGTGCGCGCGCGCGTGTGTGCTGGTATGGGATTTGAACTCAGGGCCTCAGGTTCATACTTGACTTTTTTGCTGAAGGCTAGTGCTCAACCACTTGAACCATACCTCCACTTCCTACTTTTTGCTAGTTAATTGGAAATAAGAATCTCATGGACCTTTCTGCCTGAGCTGGCTTTGAACTTCCATCCTCAGATCTCATCCTCCCGAGTAGCTAGGGTTATAGATGTGATCTGACACCACAGTGTCTTTTGAAGACAATGGGGTTTTTGTTTGTTTTTGAGACAAGATGTCACCATGTAGTCCAAGCTAGCATCAACTCTCATTTCTCTTGCCTTGGCCTTCCAGTTACTATGGTAACAAGCATGTACCACTAATCTGACAAGACAGTGGCTCTTACTCAGCATTCATGAACTCTGAGGGACCATGACATCCTGACATTATTGCAAATATGTTTGTTTTTATTTTGGTTTGGTTATTGGTTAGCTGGAGTTTGGGGGCATTACTTGGGTTTGAACTTAGGGCCTCTACCACTTGAACCACACCATACTCCTTTGCTTTTAGTTTACTTTTCAAATATGATCTCTCTTTTTTTTTTTTTTTTTGGTCAGTCATGGGGCTTGAACTCTGGGCTTGGGCGCTGTCCTGTGCTCTTCAGCTCAAGGTGAACACTCTACCGCTTGAGCCACAGTGCCACTTCCGGTTTTCTAGTGCTTTACTGGAGATAAGAGTCTCACAGAGTTTCCTGCCTAGGCTGGCTTTGAACCGTGATCCTCAAATCTCAGCCTCCTGAGTAGCTGGGATTACAGGTGTGAGCCACCAGCGCCCAGCTCCTTCCAGACTCTTGTAGGTTGGCCTTCTCTAGTGCTTACATTAGTGAATAAGACATGTGGATGATCAGATACTCAGTGAGGCCCACTGGAGCCTTCTCTCCTATTCTCTGAAGGGACAGGAAACCTTTCTCAAGTTCCAGACTCTGTGTAACAAAGTAACAGCTGAGTATCAAAAAGCTTGGATAGTTTCTGGGCTCTCAAGCCCGGCCCCTCCCTTTGCTTCCTCACAGCTTCTGGGTGGTCCCAATATTCTCAGCTCCTGCCCCTTGTCCCAAGGGAAGTTCTCAGCCAGCTCCACTATCCCTCGGTCAACAAAGCTTTAGGTACACACGTTTCAATTTTGAAAAATTGCAAAGTGATTTCACATCTTTAGAAGAATTGGATCTTCTCAGTGCACCCACCAGTTTATGATCTCCACATGCAGAAACAGAGGCAAGAGAGGTTCTGTAATTTGACGCAGTTGGAGGTACAGAACTGAAGTTTGTGCTGGATCTGACCTCAGATCCCGCAGGGACTCCACTCCGCCTTCTCATCTACGTCATCATTTGAAACCAGAGCTGCCACTGGTTCAGTCCAGGGCAAGAAAATGCAAGTACGTCCTGTGCAGAGGACACCCTCTGAAGTCACCCTAGAGAAGCAGCTAAAACATAGCTACTCAGGATGCTGAGATCTGAGGATTATGTTTGAAGCCAGCCCAGGCAGGAAAGTGCCTAATACTTTTATCTCCAATGAGCCACCAGAAAACTGAAAGTGGTTCTGTGGCTCAAACTGGTAGCCCACTACCAGCCTTGAGCAAAAGAGTTCAGGGACAGCATCCAGGCCCCGAGTTCAAATCCCATGACTGACAAAAAGACAGAAAACAAAACAAAAACAGTCCTGGGACTAGTGGCTCACACCTGTAATTCTAGCTACTCAAGAGTCTGAGGCCTGAAGATTGGGGATGTAAAGCTAATTGGGGCAGAAAAGTTTGTGGGACTCTTCTCTCCAGTTAACTAGCCAAAAATTGGAAGTGGAGGTGTGGCTCAAGTAGGAGAGCACCAGTCTTTTTTTTTTTCTTGGGTCCAGTCATGGGGCCTGAACTCTGGGCCTGGGCGTTGTCCCTCAGCTCTTCAGCTCAAGGCTAGCGCTCTACCACTTGAGCCACAGCGCCACTTCCGACTTTTTTCTTTTTTTTTATGTGGTGCTGAGGAATTGAACCCAGGGCCTCAGGCATGCAAGGCAAGCGCTCTACCACTGAGCCATCTTCCCAGCCCTAAGAGAGCACCAGTCTTGAGTGACAAAGCCAAAGTCCAGTGCTGGCACGCATGCGTGCCACACACACACACACACACACACACACACGAAGCTGGGCAATCCCAACCAGGTGGCCTTCTGAATGGAGTGTCCTACTCTAGAATTAAGTCCTGTCCCAACCTCAGCGCAACCTCTGTGCTTTGTGACCTACACATTGCTTCTCTAAGACTCTAATCTCACAGGAGGGTCTCACTGAGCACAGCAATTAATTTAGGCAATTAATTGCAAAGGTTCTTCTAGAGGGGGCGGGGTTACCCTGGTCAGGGGTCAGACACCCAAGTGGCTGACACGCACCCCCCTCCCCCCATCTTCTCTCTGCAGGACCTACTTCCCATTTTCTTGCTCCAGGCTAAACAAGCTGTATGCTGTGGTTACAAAATGGTGAGGTGGTTCCAAAGACGGATGGGGGTCCTCAAGGATCTGCCACTGCCCTTCTTCACCTTTGCCATCCCCTTTCCACCCAGGCTCATCATGAGGAAAAGTCTGATCCGCCACCTGGAGGCGCGAGGGGTACAGGTGAGAATTGACCCAAACCACTCCAGAGCCAGAAGGTGGTTCCCAGCATGCACCTGGCTGGTAGCAGGACTCTGGTCACTCTGCTGCCACCTGGTGGAATACCTTGGTCATGGCACCTCTTCTGAGAGTTCTTTAACCTTCCTGGTAGCCATGTGGACCTGGTACTTGAGGGTGTGATGGATAAGGAGCCACTTGAGGACGCTGACAAATGGAACCTAATGTCCCGGGCCAAGAAGGGGAAAAGCAGGCTGGCTCAGCCCATCCTGTCCCACAGCCCTGAGTGTCAAATCTGAAAACAAACTTCACAGAGAATATCTAGGCACTGTAGCCCAAGGAATGAAGAGAAGCAGGCCTTTGCTGGCTAACACCACCTGTCACAGGAAGGAAACAGTGCTGTGGCTTTGGGGTCTGGAAGCAGAGAGTGTGAGGGAGAGAGGACATGTTAGGCCAGGGGCTTTGCAAGTTGGAGGGCTGAAGGAACAAGAGGCTGAGCCATCAGATAATTAAAGTTCCCCAGGCCATAACCTGGGGGAGGTGGCCAGGGACAGCTTGGCTGAAGCTGGCAGGTCACTAACCTCAAAAGAAGCCTGGGCTGGGACCAGTAGCTCATGCCTGTAATCCCAGCAACTCCAGAGGCTGAAATCTGAGGAGCCATGTGCAAAGCCAGTGCAGAGCAGGAAAGTCTGGGAGACCAGCTCCAATTAACCACCTGAAACCTGGAAGAGGAACTGTGGTTCAAGTGGAAACAGAGTGCTAGCCTTGAGTGGGAGACTGGGAGACAGTGCCCAGGCCCTGAGTTCAAATCCCAGTACTGGCACACACACACACAAAAATATTCCCACCTTGACCAATTTCTGATGGCCAATGTATTGTCATAAATACAGAACAGGGAAGAGATGTGCATTTCACAGGATACATTACACAGATTCAACCAACTCAGAAACCTCAAGTAAACAGGAAACAGGAAAATAGTGAAATTAAGAAGAGACACACTGGACTGGGAAGGTGGCTCAGTGGTAGAGTGCTTGCCTTGCATGCCTGAAGCCCTGGGTTTGATTCCTCAGCTCCACATAAGCAGAAAAGCAGGAAGTGGTACTGTGGTTCAAGTGGTAGAGTGCTAGCCTTGAGCTGAAGAGCTGAGGAACAGCGCCCAGGCCCAGAGTTCAGGCCCCACAATCAACAACAATAACAACAACAAAAAAAGAGGGGGGCTATTGGAAACTAACAAGCCCCTCCTTTCCTGTTTAGGTGATATTTTGGTGCCTTAATGAAGAGTCAGATTTTGAAGCAGCTTCTGGCCTGGGGGCCACTGGCATCATAACAGATTTCCCCACAGCCCTCAGGTGCTACCTAGATAACCAGCAAACCAGCAGCAGCCCCTGGGTCTGAGGCTCTCTTCTGTTTCTCTTCCTGAAAAATAAATATTTTTATGTCAGTCATCTTGTTGTGCTTGGAGTGAGGCGTAGAGGGGAAATCTTTGGGGCCAGAGCCTTAGGACCTGGGGCAAGAGCCCAGGGCCTTAGCCAGCCCGGCCCACTGGTTCCACTACATTCCAACTACCCAAGGCAACACCACACCCTGTGCCAGCCTGACCTCCACACTCAGGAATGTCTCAGAGGGCCAGCCAGGTGCCCTGGCCCCCCAGCTTCTTGAGAGCTATAACTTGTGATCCCATTCTCTTCAGGCCACTAACAGCCCCAGACACTCAGTAAGGACCTTACTCCCCCTCCCCTTGCCGCTAGTTCATAGGCCACCTGCTGCCAACCATCTCATCTCCACTCCCAGGTCTCATCCATTTCGCCTGAAACCTGATTACCGAATATTCCCATTGCACAAAGTATTGAGAGTGCTCTACACCAGCCTTCGGTCTAAAGAATGGCGATCATTATGTTTTAAGTAGACATTTCTGTCTGAGGCCTGCACACCTTGGAGGGAAGGGACATCAAAGCGGCTGCCTGGAGAGGGTGACAGGCTTCAATGCAAACTGGCGTCTTCCAAGACTTTAGATCCTAAGAATCCAATAGCTAAGGGATACTTGTAAAGAATCTGTTCCAGGTGGCATAGGAAAGGGAGCTGGACCATCACAGGAGAGATGCTAGACCTCACTGGGCCTCAGTCCCTGGTAAAATGGAGACAATAGGAGAAACTGCTCTGCGGGACCGCTGCCGCTTAGAAGAAGATCGGGCACAGGCGGTGGATGAACCGAGCCGATGACGCCTGTGGTGCAGACACCACCCTCCTCCTGACCCCACGCTGGGTCAAGACCCTCAAACCCTGGCCCCCTCCGGGCCAGCAGCGTGCGAGCGAGCGCCGCAGCCGCATTTCCGGGCCGGCGGGAGCCTGGGCTGGGGGG
>NW_012267230.1:5156103-5169881 GCF_000151885.1 Dipodomys ordii
CTCAGGTAAGGCCCCGCGACGCAGGTAAGATTCCCTCGGCGGAGATGAGACCTAGCGCGCCCAGGTAAGAGCCTCCCCCCCTTCCTAGCTGACCCTTCAGCGAGGCCGCCTCCAGGTGGAGGACCCCTCTCCCCAGGTGAACCCCCCAAATAGCCCCACCCACAGCACACGAATGAGGGTCCTAAGAACCGGTGATGCCTAGGCCCCCCCCACCCCCCTCAACTGGAGACGGACGGCCCATCCACTCGCAAGCCCCTTAACCAGCTTCACCTGCCCCATCAGCCAGGCTGAAACCGGAAGCGGCTCCTCCTAGCCTCAGTTTCCCCACTGATGCAACCTGAGGCCTCCTTACGGAGGCCAAACCGAGTCGACTCTGGTCCCTGGTGAGGCTGCCGGCTCTGGGGAAAGGAGAGTAGCCAAGTGTGACGGTCCCCACGGGTCTGAGCGTGCCTCCGTGTGTGTGTCTGTCTGTCTGTCTGTCTGTCTGTGTGTCTGTCTGTGTGTGTGTGTGTGTGTGTGAGTGTGTGTGGCCAGAGGGGCCTCACGGCGCCCTCTCCTCCCTCCCTGGCAGGCACTGGGCTCCCTCTGCTCCCCGTGGGCCGCTCCCCGCGTGGGGCCATTGCCCCTGGCCCCCGCCATGGTGCGGATATCAAAGCCCAAGACGTTTCAGGCCTACTTGGATGATTGCCATCGGAGGTATAGCTGCGCCCACTGCCGCGCTCACCTGGCCAACCACGACGACCTCATCTCCAAGGTAACCAGGCCCCGGCCAAGGCGAGAATGGGGGCCACAAGGGCTACTTGGCAACTCCCCATCAGCCGTCCTGATCCCCTCTTGGCTTTCCTCCCTTTAGTCCTTCCAGGGCAGTCAGGGGCGCGCCTACCTCTTCAATTCTGTGTGAGTATTAGTCTGCTGTCTTTCTTTTCCCTGACCTCTTGTGGCCTGTGACCTCCCCCCTCCCCCTGAGAATCCCAGAGTTCCATGGTTCAGGAATTCAGACAGGAAGCCATTGATCACCCTTTTCTTGGAGGCTCAGGACGCACGGGCTTGGACGCCAGCTTGGCAGGGGAGGGCTGTGTGCTGGTGCAACTCTCCCTGGGACTGTCCCATGTCCCCACAGGGTAAACGTGGGCTGCGGGCCAGCCGAGGAGCGGGTGCTGCTGACAGGCCTCCATGCTGTCGCTGACATCCACTGTGAAAACTGCAAGACCACTTTGGGCTGGAAATATGTGAGTCAGTGATCTGGGTGCCCAGGCGGGCCTTTGATTCGACCTCACATCGCCTCTTCCTTACAGTCTCTGTAACCTTTCAGAGTGCATAAGGGCCTGCGCAGACAAACCAAACTGTCTTCACCTCCTGACCATGACCTCTTCCCTCACAGCCTACAAAGGGCTTTTAGGATTTTTTCCCCTAACTCACCTCTTCCACCCCTATTTTAGAGACAAGGTATAAGCAGAGACCACATACTGAACAGTTCCTTGCCAACACTGTTGCAAGCACTACTGTTGACAGTAGTGCTGAGGGTAGAATCTATTTTCTGTAGAAGAGAAGGAGGCCTGGAGTTATTAGGGAACTTGCCCAAGAACAAGCCGCTAGTAACAGGATAGGGACCAGACTCTTGCTTGGCTTGTTGATGTTTTGTTTTGTTGTTCTTGTTTTATTTTGTTTATTGTTGTAATTGTTTTTTTAATACAAAGTTTTACTATCTAGCCCTGGCTGGCTTAGATCTCACCGTCCACCTGCTTTAGCTTCCTGGGGGCTAGAATTACAGAGCTTGTTTGTGGCCTTTGACTTTAAAAACAAAAACAAACCCTGGGTCACTATTCATACTGTTATTCCTGGAGAATCAGAGAAGTTGCCTGGACCCCTTTGGCAATATGGAAGTTAGACTCCTTTTCCACCCTCTCCCTACTTCAGCTGCGGTGGAGGATCTGATTTCACTACACTGAGTCTCATTTCCTTATCTGGCATTGGAAGATAATGCCGCCAGGAGGCACCCCACACCTTTCTGGAGATCAGATTAGATATGCTCTTGGGAATCTTCAAAGGATTGGGGGAGGCCTCGCTCTGAGTATTTTGGTGGGGTGGATGTCCCAGGCTAAGATACCTGACTTGAGTTTACCTCTTGCCCTGCCACAGATTTGCTCTGTGTCTCTGGATAAGTGTCTTGGGTTCTCTGAGAATCTCTGTAAAAGAATGAGATGGCCAGATCCAGAGATTAAAAACTTTTCATCTTAGTTGGACACTAGTAGCTCACACTTGTAAACCTACCTCTTCAGGAAGCTGAGAACTAAGGACCAAGGGTTGGTAACCAGCCCAGATGAGGAAAGTCTGTGAGACAGATCTCTAGTTAACTACTAGAAAAGCCAGAAGTCGTGGGATAGCTCAAAGTGGTACAGCACCAACTTTAAGTGGTAAAAGCGAGGGGACAGTGTCCAAGCCTGGAGTTTAAGCCCAATGCCGGCACACACACAAAAACAAAAGATGCTTAACCTTTGCAAAGTCAAGTAAACACTGGATTTGTCAAAGAGGAATCATAGTATCTGGTGAGAAAGCAGACTAGCAAACGGAAGTGAGCATTCGTACCTAGAAATGAGGATTGTTTACTATTTAGTTGTTTTCTTTTGTTTCTGTCTGACGTGCTGGGATCTATCCCAGGACCTCGTACCTGCTATACAAGTGCTCAGCCACCTAAAGTTATTTATATTAAACTCTGCTGTCCACCCCAAACCACATGTAGGTTGAAATGGCTCGCAGGGCCACCAACTAGTTGCAACCCTAGGAGCTCTTCTAGGTCCTCCATTGGAGCTGCTGTTAGTACTCCAAAAGTAGCTGTGATTCAGAATTCTGACTGCACCCTGGTAGTGAGAAACAGCCCTACCATTTACCAGTCTGTGGGCAGGTTGCTTGGCTTCCCCGGGCCAGTTTCCTCCTGAGTAAAATGGGTCCAGTCATACTCCCCAACTCCTATGGCTGGTGGTAAAGCATTTGCCGGGGAGATGACTGGCTCCTCCCCTCCTTTCCAGGAGCAGGCCTTTGAGAGCAGCCAGAAGTACAAAGAGGGGAAGTACATCATTGAACTCAACCACATGATCAAAGACAACGGCTGGGACTGACCCCTGCTCCTGACGCATGTGGCGCCAGCCTGGCCTGGCCGCCAGGGGGCGCCACTGGATTCCCTCCAGCAGAAGGGAGCTCTGGACACTCGGGGCTCCTGCAGGGCAGGAAGGATCCAGCTCCTGTACATATATTTTATTGCATGCACTGTGACTTTGGGGGGGAGGGGGAAATCAGAAGGGGGAAGACAACCCCCCCCACCCCTGTTCCTTCCTGTGATCTGGCTGGCTTGGATCTTGTTTTGTTGTTTTTTTTACCCCTTCCTTCCTGTCCCGCCTGCCCCATAGTTATGGCCTGTGTGCTGCTGTCTTGGCCCCAGTGCACTATCTGCCCTGTGACGTTCTACTCCCATTGGCCCCTCTTACCCCATGCGTGTCTGTTCCCCTCGTTCTGTAGCGTTTGTACATAATAAAACAATGAAGTGCAGACCAGCCCCAGGCTCATGTGGAATCCAGGAAGGAGGGGGGGGACGGGACGGGGAGACTCGGATTTAGACTCCTGCACTATAGACCTGTTCTGAGCCTAAGCTCAAGTTGGTGCATTTCCAGTGCCAGTGGAGATCACAAAGCCCACAATGACCCTCTAGGCCTTGACCTCGGCTATTGGTCTGTGCTTTTTTTGGCCTTAGTGTTTGGCTGCCGCCTAGGGGCTGTTCCCAATCAGCAGGCCGGCGTGCCTCGATTTCAACCGAACCTCTTCTTCGAACTACAACTCCCAGTCATCCTAGCGCGAACTGCTCCCGACCTTCTTACGCACTTGTGGCGCGAGGCCTGCTGGGAAGTGTAGTTCCCTTGGATCCTCTAAGCAACTCTGAGGCGTGAGACGTCAGGAACTTTTGAGCTGTGCTCATTCCTCAAACTTTTTGAGACGTGACGGAGGGTGGGGGGTTTATGGAATGGAAAGCAAGGAGGACCTCGGGGTTCTGTCTTTTGCGACGGATTTCTTGATGTTTCCCAGTGCTCCCGAGTAATTAGCTCAGGCCATGACTTTCCAACCCTGTACTCCTCCTCCTCCCCTCCTAGGCCAGTCCAAGTGAAATGTGTTGTGGGTGGTGATAGGGAGTCACCTGGCAAAAAATCTGGGGTCCTCAAGGACTGCCTCAGCTTCAGTTTCAGGGTCCAGGCCCCGCCTCGGGCTTATTGCTAGCCGAGGCTCCTGCCGTGGGAACCCGGACCAGCTGGCCGGAAGGGCCAAACTGCGTCCCTGTCCAAGCGCTGGGGATCAATCAGACCGAGGAGTTAATTATGTAATGAGGGGGCAGGGGGTCGGGGCTAATGAAGCCACACGGGGAGGTGGGGTGGGGGAGAGGAGAGGGGAGGGTACCCAGGTATCCGGCCCCTTCTTGGACCCCTTCAAGGCCCCCAGGGGTCTCCACTCCAGCCCACCTCCAGGGCCCCAAAGAGGGGAGGGGCTGTGATCTCGGGTCTGGAAGGGGCTGAGCTGTGAGCTATAAAGGGGGCACCTCTCAGCACCCTGGGACTCTAGCAACGTGCCCTGAGGCTAGAAGGGACTACAACATGTACCATCCACGAGAGTTATACCCCTCCTTGGGGACAGGCTACCGCCTGGGGCCTCCCCAGCCAGGGACAGATTCCAGTTTTGGACCTGCCCTGGCAGAGGGCTATCGCTACCCAGGTGAGAAGTGAGACCCCCTTTCTGGGTAGAGGATTGGGGCTGTGCTTCCCGCTGCTGATTTCTTCTTCTTCCAACATCTCCAGATCTGGATCCCCCCAAGATGGATTGCTTCCTCTCTGGGATTGAGGCTGCTCCACGCACCCTGGCTGCACCCCCACCTCTGCCCCTTCTGCCCCCAGCCCTGGGTGCTGAGCCAGCCCCACCAGCCCCAGAGGCCCTCCACTCGCTCCCCGGGGTCAGCCTGAGCCTGGAGAATCAGGAGCTGTGGAAAGAATTCAGCGCTGTGGGGACAGAGATGATTATCACCAAGGCCGGCAGGTGAGGGTGGCCAAGTCAGTTTGAGCTGGGTCTCGTGAAAGGCGAAGTTCTTGGGGGCTCTGGCGCCGTGTTTGGGGATTTCTTTGGAGCTGCAGCTCTTTTGAATCTGATGATGCCCTAGACAAGGATGACGCTGGATGGCATCGGGAATCATTCTGTGGCCAGGGCCAACTGTCAGTCTGTGAGGTCTCTGACTGGGTTTAGAAGCCAATCTATTGAGAACCACTTTGGACCTGTAGCAGAAGGTCTGGCTGGGTTATAGGTTAGTGTGTGGCCTAGATCAGGCAGTGATCAGTGTGTGTGTGTCTAGAATCAGATTCAGACTGACTGAGGTCAAAGGTCAGCCGAGTGACTAGCATCGGAAAATCTGTCCAGGATCAGGAGCAAGAAGCATGTGTGACTTAAGTATGAGGCAGCGTGTGACAAGATCCAGGCACACCCTAGAGACAAGGAAGCAGCGTGTGGCTGGTGGCCAGCTATCTAAGGGCCTGTGCTATGGTTTAGGGCTTTTTTTTTTTCCCTAAGCAATTTTGCCTAACAGTTGTGGAGACCAAGTGAAGGGATCAGAGTGGAAAGTAGGAGGCTTCTTGGCAAGGTTTTAGGGAGACAAGATAGCACCTCTTCTGCAAGAAGAGCTGGGGTCAAGATTGTGGGCTTTGCCGGGCGCTGGTGGCTCACGCCTGTAATCCTAGCTACTCAGGAGGCTGAGATCTGAGGATCGCGGTTCAAAGCCAGCCGGGGCAGGAAAGACCATGAGACTCCTATCTCAAATAAACCACCAGGAAACCGGAAGTGGCACTGTAGCTCAAGTGGTAGAGTGCTAGCCTTGAGCTGAAGAGCTGAGGGACAGCGCCCAGGCCCAGAGTTCAAGCCCCACGACCGACAAAAAAAAAAAAAAAAATTGTGGGCTTTGCTTAGGATCCTATTTCCCCATCAAGCCTGAGCTACCTTCCTAGACTCTTGGTATTTTTGGTTTGGGGGTGTGGGGACTGGTGATGTTCTTGGAACTTGAACTCAGGGCCTGGGCACGGTCCTTGAGCTGCTTTTGTGTCCAAAGGCTAGTGCTCTGCCATTTGGTAAGAGTCTCATGGACTTTCCTGCCCAGGCTGGTTTCAAACTGTGATCCTCACATCAGCCTCCTGAGTAGTTAGGATGACAGGCATGAGCCACCAGCTCCCAACTCCCTCTGGGGTATAATTCTACTTCCCTTGAACTTTGTGTAGCAGAACTCTAGCGCTCACTGGGAGCTGCCTGCTGGTAACGGCCTTGCCTCTGGCAGTGGGTAGCTCCAGGCTTCTCCCCCTCTTCCCGGGTGCCAGGCGCATGTTTCCAGCTTGCCGAGTGTCCGTCACAGGCCTGGACCCTGAGGCTCGCTACCTGTTCCTTCTGGATGTGGTTCCAGTGGACGGGGCTCGATACCGCTGGCAGGGCCGGCGATGGGAGCCCAGCGGCAAGGCTGAGCCCCGGCTGCCGGATCGTGTGTACATTCACCCCGACTCCCCTGCCACGGGGGCCCACTGGATGCGGCAGCCCGTGTCCTTCCACCGTGTCAAACTCACCAACAGCACACTGGACCCCCATGGCCATGTGAGGCTCAGACTGGGACCCCAGAATAGGGGTGGGGGGTGATGTTGGGACAAAGGCTGAGAATAGTGAGTCACCCGCATTTCTCCCCTTCCAGCTGATCTTGCATTCCATGCACAAGTATCAGCCCCGCATCCACCTGGTACGGGCAGCCCAGCTTTGCAGCCAACACTGGGGGGGCGTGGCCTCCTTCCGCTTCCCTGAGACCACTTTTATCTCTGTCACAGCCTACCAGAACCCACGGGTGAGTGCCGGGCGGGGGTGGGGTGGGGGCCTGGAGGGTCTGCCTAGGTCACAAAGGAGCTTCAGCCCAGATGTGTGTCCCCAGATCACACAACTGAAGATTGCAGCCAATCCCTTTGCCAAAGGGTTCCGGGAGAATGGCAGAAACTGCAAGAGGTGGGTATTTGTTTTTTCCTGTGGTTACTGGGGTTTGAACTCAGGGACTTGGGGCTTTATTAGGCAAGCACTTTACCGACCTGAGCCACACCTTGCTCATTCCTGCACTCTTCTTCACCATTTATTAGTCCTGATGTGGTCAGGCCCTGTGCTGGGCGTCAAGAACAATAATGAAGAGTAAAAACATCTTTTTAAGTCATTGATTCAGTCAATGCTCAGATCACGGGTCCTCATGGAATGGATTTGCAAGTATACGAGAGAAACAAATGGTTAGAATGTTAAGTTCCATAGAGAAGAGAAACAAAGCAGGGGAGGATAGGGAGGAGGGTGGAGCTGGAGTGTGGCTCAGTGGTAATGCACTATTCCATCCCCAACAGGAAAGCGAGGGAGGGGGAGAGAAAGAGTGGAGTATTAGATAAGAGGTCTGCAAAGGCCTCTCTGAGGACGTGAGGGAAGGGGAAGGGGAGGGGGAGGCTGTGGGCCCAGGTGACATGCAGGGCCCTGGGGCAGGACTTGGCCTTGGCAATGCTGGATGTAGTGATGGGAAGCAAGTTTAGGCCAGACTGTAAGGGACTACTAATGACTGGGCATCGGAGTCCGGCCCCCTGGGCTGCCCCCTGCTCTTGGGGTGCTCGTAAGAAACATCAGGAAGGAGGCCAGGTCATCCTGGAGGAAGAGATGTTGGAAGTGACATATGCTGGAAGTTATGCTGAGAAGGACGGGTGGGGCAACTGCAGAGGTGATGGAAAGTTCCAGAAAGGTTGCTGCTGGGGGCTGGGATGAGGAAAGTGCAAGTATCAGGCTGGGTGTGCTAGTGGCCGTGTCACCACTGCCCGGTTTCCATGGAGAGGGACAGCACTGCAAAGTTCCAAGTGGGCCCTAAATCTTAGCTCTGCGCTTCCTTGTCATGGGAATTCTCTGGTCTTTAGTTTCTTCATCTGTAAAATGGGCACAATAAATGACACGTAACTGACAGGGACCCCAGGAGGGTGACATGCTTGGCACCTGGTAAGTACTCTTAGTGCCATCATCATCACCATCACCATCATCACCATCACTGTTCCCCAGGGAGCGAGACGCCCGTGTGAAGAGGAGACTTCGGGGCACAGAGCCAGCAGCCACAGAGGCCTGCGGGAACGGAGGTGAGTGCTGTCCTGCGTGCCGGGAGGCCTGCCACCATGATCCTCCTTGGCCCAGTGTATCCCTTTTGTCTCCCCCAGATACACCAGGGGGTCCCTGTGACTCCACACTGGGTGGGGACATTCCGGAGTCGGACCCCGAGCAGGTCCCAGCTCCGGGAGAAGCTGCTCCTGCCCCGGCGCCTCCCTGTGGAGGTCCCAGTGCTGAGGCCTACGTCCTCCACCCGGCCGCTTTCCACGGGGCCCCCAGCCACCTACCGGCCAGGTGAGGGCACGGGTGGGCTGCTCTGGGCAGGGCGGGCGTCTCCCCCGTTCTGACACCTCTCTCTACTTCAGGAACCCCAGCTTTCCTGAGGCTGTGGAATCCGGGCGCACAGCCCCCTACTCAGCTGCATTTCTGGAGCTGCAGCCGGGGCCGGGGGGCTCAGGGTTCGCGGCAGCTCCACCAGCAGCACCCTTTACCCCACACTTCCTCCAAGGGGGGCCGTTCTCCATCCCCTACCCAGGACCTTCAGGGTTCCTGGATGTGGGCTCTAAACCAATGTACTGAGACACTGCAGAGCCCTGTGGCATCTTCCCCAACTACCTCCGCTGCTTCCCTTCCCCCAACCCAGTAGCCCCCCTCAACTTTCTGCCCTCCTCCCCTTCTGCCAAATGGCTGCCTCCCCCCCCCCAACTTCACACCTTGACTTCACTCCCACCCCCTCTGGCTTCAAAGCCCAGGAGAGGCTGCTGGAATCCAGCTGGGGCCAGCTTCCCCTTCCCTGCTCTCACCTTGGTGTGAATGGAGCCTGGCCTGGCCAAATGGGACAGCAGCGCCCCCCCCGCCCGCGGGGGCAAGCCGCCACCAATTTGTTCTCAGGAGCAGAGTAATTTTTGTTAATAAAACTCGAAAGACATCAGTCCTGCTGGTACTCACTGGGGCTACGTAGAGTCAAGACTGTAGCAGACCCAAGCCAGGCCTGGGATGGTCACTCTCCACATGTCTAGCTTTACGCACAGAAATCTATCTGTTCTGACGGGTTTTCTCTTCAGAAAAATAGGGGTGGAGAGGTCTCCGGATGCGGGTTGTCTCCCGTGGCTATCTGGCACTGGGTAGGCCCCTCTGGGAGCGATTTTGCTGGGCGGGGACACGAAGACTCTGGGTGAGCACCCAGACTTCCTTCCTAGCAGTCTGGACTGAAGCACGTACCCCATGTCCCAGGCTGGCTCCTCCACTCCCTACGCAAGCCTGACACAAACCCCCAAACCATTTATTTTTCTTCTTTTATTAGAATTTTTTTCTTCTTTTTTTCTCAAAACTTTTATCTAAAAACAAACAAAAGAAAAAGAAAAAAAAAAAAAGACTGAAAACTTCATGGTTTGAGTGGGGAGAAAGGAGAAGGGAGCCTGGGGCCGAGGCTCCAATCTCTCCCGATAAAGTCCTCACCCTGGGGAGAGCACGCCCAGCCTCCAACTGAGGAGAGAGAGGGCAGTCACAGTGGTCCAAGGGCCAGAGAGGCTGAGAAGCAAGCCGAGGGGTCACAGGAAGTAGTCAGCCACGGGCTTCTTGGAAGGGATGCCCCGTGTCTCCTGGGGAGCGGCCTCAAAGATGATGAAATCTTTCTGGAGATGTTCATCCAGCTCCAAGATGGCTGCCACGTTCCCACAGCTGGACACAGGGGCAACGGTTAGGGGCCGCCTCAGACCCCCTTCCCTACGCCCGCCCCGGTCACGTGGCTCGGCCAGCTCACCGGTAGCAGTAGTTGGGTGCGGACCACACGGTGAGCACGGTCTCGTTGAAGTGCCACTTATAACCTTCCATCACCAGCTGGTGGGCACGGCAGATCATGTCAATGTCGTTGGCTGCGTTGAACTGGGCCACCACATCACTGCCAAACAGGTAGCCGGCCCCCCGGGGGCTCACACCCCAGCCTGTGGTATCTGAGGTGCAAGGCAAGGATGGGGGGGAAGGGGGCGGGGCTCAAGATCTCCGCTCGCCCGCTGCCCCGGAGGGGACCACCCTGTTCTATGGACCAGAGGCTCTACGGGGTTGTGGAGAGCGGATGGCAAATGGCAAGGCAGGTGAGCTCCACCCAGAAGGCCCGGGGGTGGGGTCTGCCTGCTCACAGGGACACACACCACCTTGTTCCTCCATCAGGGAGGCTCACGAAGGCCAGGCCGGGAATGGCAGGCGTAGGCCAGGAGGGACCCAGCCAAACAGCGGCCATGCTAAGGCCATCTTGCAGTGGCAAGATGGAGTGGAGCTGATTTTAAATCTCAGCTCTGTCCCCTGTTGTCAGGGAATCCTACAAAATGAGGGGGTCTTCAGGGAGCGACCCTTTTGGGGGCCTGGCCTCTGAAGCTAGTGCTATCAGGTTCTGAAGTCCCTTCCCACTGAGGGAGCCAGGGACTCCGGCCCCGCCAGCCCCCGGCCTCAGTATGCGTGCTTCTACCGCTCGGTCCCCGCACTCGCCCCCCATGCTGCCGGTTCTCTACAGGTCCAGCCAGGCAGGTGGAGGATGCAGCAAGTGTGGCTTTGCTTTGTCCCGCTCCTCCCTAGTCTAACTGGCCTTTCCGGCACTTGCTTTAGTCTGCCTGGCCAAGCTAAGCGCGGAGCGGCCTGGCCAAGGGCACCCACCTGCCCAGCCTCACCTTCAGGGTCGGACCACAGGAGGTCACACATGGGCCCGTCATGGGGTACCTCTTGTTTTCGGTCAATTGTCCGGATCTGGTCCAGAGTCTGGATGGAGGGGGAAAGGCCCCCATGCACACAGAAGATCTAGAAGGGAGACAAATGCCAGAGGGAAGGGAGGTGTCGGCCAGGAGCACCCTCGCTCTCCGATCCCGAGGAGCCAGCCTACCTTGCCATCGATGATGGCCGACAGGCTGAGGTAGTCAAAGATCTCAGTGCAGTAGCGCCACACGGTCACCGAGCCGTACTTGCGCAGACACTCGTCGTAGAAACCATAGACCTGCGTGATCTGGCGGCTCTCGTGGTTGCCGCGGATGAGGGTGATGCGGTCAGGGTAACGAACCTAGCGGCGGCAGAACACCAACACCAGCGCTGGCTGCAGCCCGGCCCTCCACCTGTCTCCTCCCTAAGTCCACACGTCCATCAACTTCGCGGTCACCACCACCGTCCTGGCCCACACTTGTGCCATCTCTTACCTAAATTGTGCTGCATCCCCCCCACAGGATGGACACCCAAGCCCCCCAGCTACAAACACAGTGGCTTGTCTTTCAAACTTCAGATCCCAAGCCAAGTCTACACACACCTGAGGTCCAATCACCTCGCACCAATGGATCCTGTGGCCCAGAGGCCACCTCCCGACCACAGAGCCTCTGTTCCCACCCAGGCCCCGTGCCTGGCTGGGGTCATCCCCCCAAGGCCGGTTGGATGGCCTTATTAGAGGTCAAGGCCTCTTGGACTGCCCCGCTGCGGGCGTGGCAAGTAGACAGACGGACAGGGCTGGAAGTAGGCAGGGTACTGAGGTGGCCACTCGCTCCCACCTTGAGTGCCAGCAGCAGGAGGAAAGTTTCGACACTGTAGAAACCACGGTCCACAAAGTCCCCCATGAAGAGGTAGTTGGTCTCAGGGACATCGCCACCCACCTAGACAGAGGGAGTTGGTTTTGTTTGGACCTGAACCATTCCCCCCACCCCCATCCCTCCCAACACAATGACCAGGTCTCATCCAGTCCAGGCCAATCTTTTGCCAAGGCCCATCGACTTCTGACCCCTGCATACAGCAAAGTAGGAGTTCCGCTCAGCCCGTGGGGCTTGACCCCCAGCAGCCCCGGAGCCCGTTCCCAGCTGCTCCCACTCACTCTGAACAGCTCCTTCAGGTCATAGAACTGCCCGTGGATGTCGCCACACACCTGCAAAGGAAGAAAGCCTGACACTCAGAGTGAACAAAGGGACAGTCCTTTTGTCCCCAGGGTCTAACATAAGAAACTTGAGAATGTAAACACTTTCACCACTTGTCTCAGGTCCCAAACTACCATTCCCTGCCACCCCCCCCCCGCCCCATGTCCCCCCACAGCGAGTGTTAACTGCTCTGAGCAAGAGCAGTATTAAGTTTCCAGAGAGACCCACAGCTCTGACAACTTGGCCCCTCTCTCAAGTCCCCTCACATCCCCAGCATAAAGATACTGACAAGGCCACAGAGACATGTGACTAGAACCACTCACCAAGTTAAGAGTCCTTCTGCCCCCAACCAAGTTTCCTCCTAATAAAATTCCTACTTCTTTTCTGGTAGTACTGGAATTTGTTCTCAGGGCGCGTTTTGTGCTTGATTAGGCAGGAGCTACACTACCTGAGTTATGGCTCAGCCTTTTTCACTCTGATTATTTCTGAACTCGGGTCTCATTTTTCCATGAGCGCCTGAGGTCACGGAATGGCATGTGCACACCATCACACGTAAGACTTCTGTGTTGAGTTAGGCTCCTGCAAACTTTAATTTGACTGGGCTGGCCTGGAACTTCAATCTTAACCTCAGCCTCTTTAGTAGCTAGGACTATAGGTGTGAGACACCAGTGTCCAGTTTTGTTTTGTTTTTGGCAGTTACTAGAGTTTGAATTCCAGGCCTTTTACTTATTGGTTAGGTACTCTAACACTTGAGCCAGGTGAACAGGTCATTATTACCTCTCTTCTTTTTTGTGATATGCAAGATGGAACCCTGGGCCTTATATACATTAGGCAAACAAATGCTTGCCAATGAGCTACATCCTCAGTCAGTACTGGAACTAGAACTGAGGCCTTATTCCTAGGTCTTGTGCTCAGCTTTTTCTCCTCAGAGCTGGTGCTCTATCACTTGAGCCACACCTCTGGCTTTTTGGTAAGTGGAGTTGAGTCTCTTGTCTGACCAGGTTGGCTTTAAACGTTGATCTCAGATGGGAGGGAAGATGGCAGGAAGGGGTTAGGACACGACACAGGGCTTTCTGGGCTCTCAGTAATGAGAAGTGGCCTTGTGGAATAACAAAGCGTGCCCAAGAGGCCAAGCAGGGGCAGCATACTCACTGTGACCGGCGAGTCTACCCTCTGCACATTGCTCTCCTCTACCAAGATCTCTCTGGAAATAGAAGACCAGGGTCACTACAGCTGGCCCAGCCCAATTCCTGACTTTTTTGGCAGGGGGGAGAACATGAAGTGGTCCCTAAACTTCCAGGGGACAGGAATGAAGTGGCTGATTTCCCTAGGGTCTGCTGACTACAGCCCTCCACGCCCTTCCACTGCACTCTGGCCTCAGTTCAAGGTCTTCCAGACAGGCTTCCAGCTTTGACCCCAGCTGCTCACCTCCACAACAGAGCCCCTGTTCCCTTCAAGCATTCCCTGACTGTTCCTTGACTGGGATCTGCCATCACTCTCTACCAACCAACCACTGAGCAGACTGTCCAAACACAAGGGCTGGAGTGCATTCAGCTTCAAAGAGATGCCTGCTCCTATGTCGCCAGCTCCTGTTTAGAGGCAGGGAGGATTTCCAGATTCCCCTTATGATATGGAGCACAGACAAAAATCACTGTCAGTTACAAGATGGCCAATGGGGCTGGGAAGGTGGCTCAGTGGTAGAGCGCTTGCCTTGCATGCCTGAGGCCCTGGGTTCAA
>NW_012267230.1:5171831-5180334 GCF_000151885.1 Dipodomys ordii
TACCACTGAGCCACCTTCCCAGTCCCTACTCTGGGCTCTTCTGTGTGTGGGGGGGAGGGAGGGGGGAGCGCAGGGCCTTGGGCTCTTACTTGGCTTTTTTTGCTCACAACTGGAGCTCTACCACTCAAGCCTCAGTTCCAAGCTCCAGTTTTCTTGCTAGTTAATTGGAGATTAAGAATCTCTTGTATTTGTCAAGCTAAAGACGTTCCCCCTGGCATCTCAGCCTCCCGAGTACCTACAATTATAGGTATGTGCCACTAGTGCCAGCTTCAGTCCGAGCTTCTGCTGGGTCCCCAGCAAGCCATGGCTAGGTGCTGGAGTTGTTCTCCTTTCAGACTGAGACTGGGAAAACAGTGGCCAACTCAGGTCTCAGTTTCGTCACATCTCCCCAGGGCAGGACTCCCTCTGCCCAGTCCCTTCCTAGCTCCTTGTTTCCTTGCACTCCTATCAAAATCTACAACTCCAAGATGCTATGCAAGCATTGCCCAGCATCTCCACCACATTGGCACAAGCCAGTGAGGGACAGGAAGATAAGACTTAGGGGGGGAAGAACAATACAAGTCAGCGATCAGTGTAAGTTCCTAAAAATACAAATTAGTGCTAAAGGAGCGAGGACAACGAAAACTTCCCACAAGCTGGTCTGGTCGGGGTGATTTTTCCTGCCTTTCAAAACAGAAGAGCCCAGCTAGTTGCTTACTCTTGCCTGTCCCCCCCCACCAGCTTTCTTTGTGATACTGGGGTTTAAACTCAGAGCCTTGCGCTTGCTGGGCAGGCACTCTAACTTTTGAGGCCTTCCCTCAGCCCTTTTTTAGCTTAGTTACTTTTCAGGTAGGGTCTCATGTGTTTGCCTGGGACAGCTTCAGACCATGATGCTCCTACACATAGTCTCCCCAGTAGCTGACATGACAGGCATTCACCACCACACCTGGTTTACTGACTGACATGGAGGCCCTTACTTTTTTTTTGCCTGGGCTGGCATAGAACCATGATCCTCTGCATCTCTACCTTCTGGGTAGCTGGAATTATAGATGTGATCCACTGCGCACTGCCTCAGTCCAGTATTTTTTTTTTTGGGGTCCAGTCGTGGGGCCTGAACTCTGGGCCTGCATGCTGTCCCTCAGCTCTTCAGCTCAAGGCTAGCGCTCTACCACTTGAGCCATAGAACGCCACTTCCGGCTTTTTTCTTTTTGCTTATGTGGGGCTGAGGAATCGAACCCAGGGCCTCAGGCATGCAAGGCAAGCGCTCTACCACTGAGCCACCTCCCCAGCCCCATCAGTCCGGTATTTTAAAAGGGACATAGCTTGTTAATCAAATTCAGCCCTGACTGGCTTCAGAATGTCTGTGAGGGGCAGAGTCAATCAAAGAGCCTCAGGACACAGATTCAGAACCCAGCTCAGCTACTTCCTCACAGGATGGCCTGGGTCAAGTCCCTAAGTCTCTAAAGCTCAACACAGCAAAATGATTCCAACCTCATAGGACTAGGGGTGGCAGTGGAGAAAACTTGTATGGGGCATGGCTATTCATTCTCTACCTCTTCTCTTACAGTTCACCAGCCTAGTAGAAGCCACTATAGTTCTCTAGAAGGGACAGGTTATTTGTCTCTTCAACTATTGCCCAAGTCTCAGGCTTCCACTCCCACGCTGCCATGCTGGGAAGGCCCTTCCTCAGTTGTATCCCCGTCAGCCAGCAGATTATCTCCAGCCTTCTAGGCCCACCTTCTCTTAGAAGTTTCTGATTGCTTCATCTCTTTATATACCATCGTCTTTGCACATAGTCAACTACACCGGCTCATTGTCAGCACTGATGCTACCAAACACTGCTAAATTCACTTCAAGCACAACCCACTGAATGAATCTTTACAACTACCTTACACAATGGCCTCTTCTTTACCTATAAAGTCCAACACACCTCACTATCACCACAACAGGAGGCAGAGACGACCCAAACTGAAGGCCCTCTTATTCTTAAACCTAGACCCTTAACCGTTACTTCCTGCTGATTCCCATTAAACTCTTGAGTCAGGCCTTCCTCTACATCAAGCTTAATTCTACTACTTGTGCCTTATTTGCTACTAATTTCTTATGCTTTCTCACATCAAAATAAAACAGTAATCCAAATCCATCTCGGTGCAGCAGGGACTGAGAGAAGGTCAAGACCCAAAAAACTAGCTTCACTTTGAAGTAACTGAACAATGAGTCTTCACTTCTGAAATGGGGACAAACCACCTACCTCTCTTTAAGCGTTGCTGAAGGCAGTAAGAGAATTTTATAACCCATGAGGTCTGTGACATTCTAGCCTGTAGCGTTTATTCTTGCCGACCATAGCTCCTGTATCACCTTTATTCTTCCAGGCTGCTCCAACAAGTCTTCCCCGTTGGCCTCGACATAGATCTGGGACCCTCCCTGACTTTCTTAAAACTTTCTACAACTTTTTACTCCACTGGCAACACACCATCTACTACTTTTCGAAGTGTTATTATCCTTGTTCGGCACATAAAACTGTCCCTCGAGGCTGGCGGTCCTAAGCCTGGCTCCTCTGGGGGACGCTGCCAGAATGGGACAAACCCCCCAAGTCCTCCGCTGGGCATGTCCCCGCCCCGGACCCCCCCCCCCCCCCCGGGCACAGTGCTTTGGACCACAGCCGTCTACCAGCTCGGCCCCAGGAGCCCCCCCCCCCAGCCCCGAGCCCGCCGGGCTCACCTGGCCTTGGCACAGAGGGCCTTGACTTCGCTCTCCTTGATGAGCTCGCAGCGCCGCAGCTGCTCGATCTGCCGGTCCAGGTCGCTGATCTCCGCCATGGCCCACCGCTCTCCCCCCGGCGCGGGTCAGAGTCGGGGCCGCCGCCCCCTCCGCGCCGCACAGGGGTCTCCTGGGGAAGGCGAAGACGAGCTCGCGGGTCAGCGTGTACGCACGGGGCGCGGGGGGGGGGGCGACTGGATTCTGGGGCCGACCCGGCGCCCCCCGCCCCGGCCTCCCCTCACATCGGCGCCGGGACCCCCAGCGTCCCACCGCCCAGGCCGCAGGCCCCGCTAACTCCCGTCGAACCCCGCGACCCCGCGCTGGCGACGGTGGCCTGGAGGGATCCGCGACTCTTACCGCGCCGCTGCGACCCCGGCTCGGGCTCTCCGGCTTCCTGCCTCCCTCCTTCCCTCCGCTTTGGGCCGCCGCCACAGCCGCTTCTACTTCCGGCCCCGCCGCGGAAGCAAAGGGAGGCCAGTTCCGCCGTGCGCCGGACGTGACGTCATACACACGTCCCCGCCCTCGCCGCGCCCTTCCAATCGCTCTCTGGGCGGAGAATGGGGGAGGTGCAAGGAACCGGAAGTCGCCTCTGCCCAGACCGTTAGTCCTCCAGACTCACCACGGACGGTTCAGTCTGGGGACAGCGCGGGAGGCGGGTCCTGCGGGGGGGTTCTTGTCGCCTCTCCCCCCTCCATCCCCCCCACTGCAGGCCCACGACGGCAGCAGCAGGGTTTACGAGGGCCATGGCTGTAGGCATTCATAAGCATTTGTTCGGTGAAGACATAGCAGCCCCGATCTTCATCCTGGAGCAGCTCGGGCGTTAGGCCGCTCAGGCCGGGCGTGGTGGTGCACGCCTGCAGCCCCAGCACTTACAGCCTGAGCACCTAACCAGGAGCCCGCCCGTCCCACCCCGTGCCTGCGCCCGCATCAGCGCAGCCCCTCGCACGCCACACTCCTGCGCCGCTTGCTTTGGCCTGAAAATTCCTTTCTTTCTTCCTAAGGAGGACACTAGGTCAGAGGCTTGAGATTTGAACCCAGGAAAACTGTTCGTAGCTCCAGTGTCCTGTGCCTCACACCTCCCCATTCCCAGGTTTCTGGATAGCAGCTTGTTATAAAATGAAGGCAGAAACACCCTCCAAACTGTCATATCACAAGTCCGCTTCTTCCCTAGTATCTTGTAGGCGGAGTAACCCATATACCTTCAAATGTTTACCTGTGACCTCCCAGTTTTTGTGCATTTGTACTAATGTTCCCTTTTGCAATATTCTTTGTAGTAACTAGAATTTTGTGTGTGCTGGTACTGAGGCTTGGACTCAGGGCCTGGTGCCTTTGCTTGGCTTTTTCCACTCAAGGCTGGCTGCTCTACCACTTGAGCCACACAGATAAGTTTCATGGACTTCTGCCTGGATTGGCTTCAAACCATGATCTAGCTGGGCACTAGTGGTTCGTGCCTGTAATCCTAGCTACCCAGGAGGCTGAGATCTGAGGATCATGGTTCAAAGCCAGCCCAGGCAGGAAACTCCATGAAACTCATCTCCAATAAACCACTAGAAAAAACACAAGTGGAGGCTATGGCTTAAGTGGTAGTATGTAAGCTGAAGAGCAGAGGAACACCACCCAAGGCCAGAATTCAAACCCCACGACCCACAAAACAAAAGTGGGGGGGCTAGGAAGTTGGCTTAGTGGTAGAGTACTTGCCTTGCATGCATGAGGCCCTGGGTTTGATTCCTCAACACCACATAAGCAGAAAAAGCCAGAAGTGGCACTGTGGTTCAAGTGGTAGAGCGCTAGCCTTGAGGTGAAGAGCTGAAGCACATTGCGCAGGCCCAGAGTTCAGGCCCCATGACCAGAAAACAACAAAAAACTATGATCCTCAGATCTTAGCCTCCTGAGAGGTAGCTCCTTTGCCCAGCTTCTGAAGCGAACTTGAGCTGCCCCAGCTTTGTTTTTTTTTTTTTTTGGGTCCGGTCATGGGGCCTGAACTCTGGGCTTGAGAGCACTGTCCCTAAGCTCTTCAGCTCAAGCCAGTGCTCTACCACTTGAGCCACAGCGCCACTTCCGGCTTTTTTCTTTTTCCTAAGGGGGGCCGAGGAATCGAACCCAGGGCCTCGAGCATGCAAGGCAAGCGCTCTACCACTGAGCCACCTTCCCAGCCCCCCAGCTTTGTTTTTCCAGGTAGGGTCTATTTTTGACTATGTACCACCAGGTCCAGCTTATTGAAATGGGGGCAGGGCATCTTTTTTCCCAGACTGGCCACTAGCCAAGGTACCCACTTCCCTAACAGCTGGGATTAAAGACTCCAAGTTTCTAAATTTTTGAAAGTTGAGTACTAGAGACAGGTTTGGGGGGGTTTCTAACCGTTCTAGGGGTGAATCTAGTCTTGTAAATGCTAGGTAGTTTATTACTGAGTTATATATCCGACCAGGGCTTGGTTTTGGATGAAAGCAAAGGTGCATATAGGAAGGAGATCAGGTTTCTAAATTCCTAGATAGTTGGAAGTTAATTTTATGAGGATCACTGCAATTCCATAAGTGTGTAGGTCAATATTTCCTGGTCTGGATCCTTCCCGGACCAGGAAAGAGCAGGGAGGTTGCAGGAAATTAAACAGCAAGACTAACCAGTTCCCTCATTTCAATCAGGATCTGCAGCAGTTATAAACTGGTGTAGCTGCTACTACACCCAAGACTGGATGTTGGCAAGTGTTCAAGGCAGGGGATAAACATGGGGCCCTCACTTTAACTTCACAGAATGCAACTCAGAAGCTTGGTTCTTAACCTGCGGCCTGAGCTCCACGACAGAGCTTCAAGGTGTTCAAGGTGCCCTGCATTATGGAGGGTTCTATTGCCTAAATGAAACTAATCCACTTTAAATCCCAGCATTGTCAGTGCCAGGATTTGAACTCAGGGCCTTTGGCTTGCTATGCTAGGCAAGCATCCTCCCACTTCTGAGGCAAATCCCCAGTGCTGGCCCCCTGATTAACGGCAACACAGGGGTCTAAACTCAGGGCCTTGCACTTGGTAGGCAGGTGCTATATTGCTGGGCTCAACCTTTGTTTTTCAGACAGACTCTTTGATCAGTAGTTGATATCATAGAAGTGGGCTATCAACTCCCCTTAAAATGGAAAAACAGCTAAAGAATGTAGCTGAGGAGGTAATAGGTTAAATATCCTGCTTTCATCAAGGAACAGTACAATTTCAGGATTGCAAAACATACTACGCTTAAGCTGGAGCTCATGCTTCACAGCACGCAGGAGAGGCTGGCCTTCACAGGGGTAGCTAACTTTGCCATGGTGGCCTTCAGCACCCTTGAGTGAGGCCAAGGCTGCAGCCTCCCGGCCTGGAAAGCGCTACTCCATCGTTCTCAAAGCCCTGGTCATGTAAAAAACAAAGCAGGAAGGTCCTACCCACTATTTTTGTCCTTCTCCTTCCTAGGGAGTATTAGCACAAGACAAGGGCTCTTTCCTTTTCTGGCCTCAGCCATGTCTACCACTCCACACCACCCTAAAAGCCACAAAACAGACAGACTCCCCCTTCAAGAGTTGTTTATTGGCAGTGGGCTGGAAGGGGTGATGGAGTTAGCGCTCACAGACAACACCACACACCAAGTCACAGAGGAGGCAAGAATGATGGGGAAGAGCCTGGAGTCCTGATGAGGCCCACTCCTCCAGAGGGAGTGGGTGGAGCGGGGGGGGCCTGGAGTGTCGAGGGGGCAGCTTAAACCTCAGCTTAGTAGCAACACCTCAGCTTACTAGCAACACCTCAGCTTAGTAGGCATGGTTGGAGACGAACAGGGACTCGCTGGCTGCAGCCCCAGCCTGCCCACTTGGAGTGTACTTTCCTTGACAGGCGAGGCTATTGGCCTAGGAGGGGAAAGGAAGGAGGAGAGTGAGGTTTCCCATCAGAGCCCTCCCACTTGCCAGATGCCCACCTGCCTTCCCCACAGCCTTACCAGAGCTCGCTTGACATACTCCTCCTGGGCCGCCTTCAGGTTCTCCTTCTTCCCACCCCAGGCCTTCAGAGCAGAGGCCTGCAGAGCTCGGCCATAGGAGAAGGTCAGGGCCCATGGCTTCAGCAAGGGACACTTATTGATGGCATTGAGATTGATGGTTGCCTCTTCCTCACTCTGTCCACCAGACAAAAAGGTGACCCCTGGAGAACAAGGGCAGGACTTGAGTCAGAGATGGGGCTTGGGGGTAGCAGCTAGGAAGTGCCTTTCACAGCAGACCGACTGGGATCCAAGGTGGTGGTCAGCTGCTGTGTCTCCCCCTCCCTGAGGCCGGGGGTGAGGGGACGGGCCTCACCAGTGACCGCAGGGGGCACAGTGCGGCGCAGCGCTGTGACAGTGGCCATGGCAATCTCCTCATTGGAGTACTTCTGGGTGCAGGCATGGCCTGGGGTGACCATGTTGGGCTTCAGCAAGGTGCCTTCCAGATAGATGTGGTGGTCACTCAGAGCCTTGTAGACAGCAGCCAGCACCTGGAGCCAGACAGGACCGAGGTACGTGGTGGGGTAGAGGACCAATCATTCAAGAGCTCAGACCCAGCCAGGCAGGATTGGTCACGTACCTTCTCGGTTACATACTGACAGCGCTTCAAGTCATGGTCCCCATCAGGGAGAATCTCAGGCTCCACAATGGGCACAATGCCATTCTGTGGTGAGAGGGACAGAGTTGTACCCCACCCTATAGTTACCACAGCCACCAGCCCAGATGTTATCTTGCGGGACTCAAGGCTTCAAAGCTCAGTAAATTACGGGCAAAACAAATCTCAGCTCTGCCCCCACAATCCCTACTCTGCCCTTCGGCCTGGCCGAGTAGCCTCCATGCGGCCTACTACTACTTGCTAAGTATTGGCAACAGTTGTTGTGGGGGAGGTATGCTAGCAGATGGTCAGCAAGCTAGCCTGCACTCGAACGAGGTAGGACCTGCAGTCCAATCCCACCTGCTGGCAGATACTGGCATAACGGGCCAGAACATTGGCATTTTCCATGATGGCGAGGGCGGAGGGGGTGTGCTCCCCGATCTTCAGCACGCAACGCCATTTGGCAAAGTCAGCTCCATCCTTCTTGTACTGGGCACAGCGCTCGGATAATCCATCCAGCCCTGGAGAGGAGACGAGGACCGAACATGGAGGAAATGTGCCGTGGGGCTCCACTTACTCTTGCCTAAGCTAAGCCCCAGCCTGGCGGGCTGCGTGGGAAGAGGAAGGAGCTCAACAGTCCTCACCTTGGGTGGTGGTCTCGCCATTTGTTCCAGCCAGGGGCACCACGCCCTTGTCCACCTATTGGGATGAGAAACGATGATCTAAAGCACTGTCCTACCCTACGTGCCTCCCCCCGCCATCTCCCCAAAATTTACTTGACCTCTCCTCTGCCTCTCAGAGGGCACACTAACAGTCTCATCAGCCACAACACCCAGGCCTGGGAGGCAGGACCTGCTGGGACAGTATCTGCCAGCAACGTTAATGGGTTGGATAGCAAAGGGACCTGGCTCTACCTTCAACGCAGCAAACCATCTCATCGCCTCCCAAGCCTCTAGATTTCTATCTGTAAACTGAGAAAATGCCTCCACTTGCTCTTAGAATTGCAAAATGAAAGCTGCCATCGGAGGTGGGCTAGCCCTATCCCCAGGCTAACTCAGAAGAGCCCTGGGTGCCACCTACCGGACCACAAAAACTTTTTTTTTTTTTGGTCAGTCGTGGGGCTTGAACTCTGGGCCTGGGCGCTGTCCCTCAGCTCTTCAGCTCAAGGCTAGTGCTCTACCACTT
>NW_012267230.1:5180384-5182174 GCF_000151885.1 Dipodomys ordii
CAGCTCTTCAGCTCAAGGCTAGTGCTCTACCACTTGAGCCACAGCGCCACTTCCAGCTTTTTCTGCTTATGTGGTGCTGAGGAATCGAACCCAGGGTCTCACACATCCAAGGCAGGCATTCTACCAGAGCCACCTTCCCAGCCCGATTTTTTTTTTTTAAAGGGGCAAGAGACTAGTAAGTTCCAGAAGTCTGGAGTGGACTGCACACAAGTCTCCAGACCCCTGACCAGTATTCTGTCCTCACCTTAATGCCCACGACACCACCCTTGGATTTGATAACTTGGGGGAAGGGACGTCCATCATCCGCCTTCTGGTAGAGTGTTTCATGAAAGAGGATGACCCCTCCGATGCAGGGATTCACTCGGTCGTCGGCGGTCAGGAGCAGCTGCCGGTAGAAGCGACGGTTCTCCTCGGTGTTCTCGGTGCCAATGGACTGCAGCCGCTTGGCAATGCTTCCTGGAGACAGGGTCACAAGGGAAGGTTAAGAGGATCAACCTGTCACTACCAATCCTGGCTTTACCACCCTGTCTCCTGCCCGCACCGCACCGGTGGATTCATCTGCAGCCAGAATGCCCTTGCCCGGAGCCACAATGCGATGAGCGATGTCCGATAGCTCCTTCTTCTGCTCCGGAGTAAGCGCTGGGTATTGGTAGGGCATGGTGCTGGTGACACCAACTTCCTGGGTGGAGGAAGCAAGGCCTGGTCAGGTGGATGTTCCCATGAGCTCTCAGGGTCAGGGTTCCTTACCTAGAGGTCAGGGTGGAGGTTCCCAACCTCCCAGACCTCCCCTGCCCCACACCCGGCAGGTCCTGGGGCATGTCCTAATCCACCGCTCTTCTTTATACTAGACCTGCCTCCACCTGTACCTTTCCTAACTCTCTTTGTGGCTGGGTGGTGGGCTGGGTGGAGCCCTGCTGAGGTTGGGCTCTCCCACTGACAATTGGGGGAAAGGAAACAGCCAGAGCCAGAGACATGCGGGTCACGTTGAAGCTGGACCCTTCTGACCTGCGCATTGCCATGAGAATCACCTTCCTAGAAACAAAATTGAACCGGAGTATTTCAGAATTTAAAGATCATGCATGAGTAGGGCAAGAGGGCCCAGTAAGTTCGTCTGAAAGAGCCCAGAGAAGAGAAAGATCTGTGCTGGAACCACACAGCCACCCAAGGGGCAGATCTGAGATTAGAACCCAGATGTTGACTGCCAGTTTGATGTCCTATCCAATCCAATCAAGAAATCCCAGGGCTGGCCCAGGCTCCAAGGACATCCCAAGGTCAGACCTGGGGTGGGGGGAGGCTGTTAGGGAAAAGGCACGAGGGTAATCAGACTGGGGAAAAGCTCCAAGTGAGAGGGAAGGGAAGGGTTTCTACCTAACTGGGGGGATGTGGTGGAGAGACAAGCGCCCCACCCCTTCTCTTTAAAAAGTGCGCGTGACTTTGGCAGAAAACATCTCAGAAGCAAGGTCACAGAGCAGGAAAGACGGGGAAGGTGTTAATGGGTCACCAGGGCTGCGAGAGGGGGTGCGGGAGGGGGTTCCCCTCCTCTCCGAGGCCAGGGCCGGCGGGCGGGCGCCCCCTCCCCCTCCAAGGCGGCAGCCAGGGGTCCCAGGGGGAGCAAAAGGACCTCTAATGCTTTGCATCAGAGAGAGGGGGGGAGTCCCCTGGTGGGGGGGATATAAGAAGGAGCCGGTGGTAAGATGGCCCTTCGTCCCGCTTCCTCCCCCGCCATGACTCAGCGAGCGGAGCGGCGGCGGCGTTGCGCAGCAGGGCCGGGGAGCTGCCGGCGCGCGGCG
>NW_012267230.1:5182934-5186996 GCF_000151885.1 Dipodomys ordii
CACGCGCACTCCGTCCAGCCGGGCTAGGCCGCGGAGAGCCTGACTCGGGGGCACGGGCCGGCTCGGGCTGGCCCGGCGTGGCCTGGACAGGTCCCGGGGGAACGGCTCCCCGCCCCCCCCCCAGGCCTGATTTCCTTCTCCAAAATAGAATCAGCCCCCGAGCTGTCCGCCTCCCCCGTGCTTGGCCTCCCGTTCTTCCAGGCCCGGGGCCCGATCGCCCTTCCTATCCCCGGCCCCAGCCCACCTGCAGCGAAGAGCGGAGCTGAGCGGGGCCTGGCGCGCGCGCGGTCTGCAGTGAGCCCCGCGGGCCTGGGCTGGGTTATAAGGCAGCCCCTGCCCTCCCCCGCGCCAGTGTCCCCAACCTTCGCGGTAACCCCTGCCCTTTCCTCACCACGGATCCCGCAGCAGGGACCTATATTTAGGGAAACTTGAAGCCCCTGACATTCATGCCAGCATGGGGCCCTGCGTGGGGGCAGGCGGAGGCCTTGGGTCCACCCAGTGGGGAGGGCACCGCACCCCCCCCCAAACCAACTCACCGTTATGTTTCAGAGGAATTCTCTTCCTTGCAATTCCAGACTGAGGCTATTGGTTGTTATGAGAAATAATCCTCTGAGCAGGGATCTGTGGGTGGAGAGGAAGGAGTAAGGGGGGGGGTGCCTCCCCGCTGCCTGCCACCCATTCCTTCTAACCCCCTCCCGTCCCCACTCGGGGCCGGGTGGTGGGTTTTTTATTTTATTTTTTTCTTAAGAGGGAGAGCATAAGCCAAGACACTCACCTCTAAAATAACCAAGAGTCCATGCATAGGGTGCAGGCGGGCACCCCTACATCCTGACGCTCAAGGCCCACTGGGGTCTTCCCATAATGCCTTCTTGGTCAGAAGTATCCTGGCCCTCACCTGCACCTGCAGTCATTTACTTGGTGAGGGAAGGAGGGGCAGAGGCACGGGCCAGAGAACGAGTTCCTTTCCCTTCCAGCCCTCCAAATTCGCTGCAGGCCAGCCACCCAAAGGCTGCCAGGGGCCAGGCTTTCCACTGGGGGTTCCCAGCCTGGAGAGCTGGGGAAGCCATTTGTAGCTCCAGGAGTCCGGAGAGAAATGTCCTGATGGCCCTTAGGAAGGGGGGCATGTGGCTCCCGGGGGCTGACCGCTCCCCAAAGACCAGGGGTCCTGGGTCCTCATCGGAGCTTGATCTCAAAGCAGAGACAGTTGAGGCTCTGGCAGTCAGGGAGCTGGCAAGCACAGGCACAGTCACAAAGTGGGCAGCAGTGAGGGCACTGCGGAGCCCAGCCCTGCGGGGAGAGGAGAGAAGGGTCAGAGGAACCAAGGGGCTTGCTCAGTGGGACAGAGGGTGCCACCCACTATTGGGGTGAACAAAACCTGTTCCCTATACTGTTGAGAAGTCAGGCCGTGTTCAGGAGCCGGCTGGAGGGGTTCTCTCCTTCCCCCTGCATGAACCCAGGGGCAGAAGGCCCTGTTTCTGCTACAACTTGGGTGTCCCAGGGTCCAGCTCAAGGATGGTTCTGCTGCGTATCCTCATGGCCTTTTGCCATCGAATTAGTACACAGGACGTACATACACTCTTCTGTCCATGAACATCGTTCTTGGCATGAGACCAGGGTGCAGGATATCATTCTGTGTGTGTGTGCGTGCATGCGTGCGTGCGCGTGCACGCTGGTACTGGGGCTTGAACTCAGGGCCTATGCACTGGCCTTAGGTTTTTCACTCAAAGCTGGTACTCTACCACTTGAGCCATAGCTCTACTCTCTTCCCTCCCTCCCTTCCTCCTTTCCTTCCTTCCCTCTTCCTTTCCTGCCTTCCCTCCCTTCCTTCCTTCCTTTGCGCCCCCCTTTTTCTTTCCAGTACTGGGGTTTGAATGTAGGGATTCCCATTTGGTAGGCAGGACCACTTCACCTATGCCCACCCCAGCCTGTCATTTATTTTTTGAGCACCAAACACCAAATACTTTTTGTTTTGTTTTTGTTCTGGGGCTTGAACTCAGGGCCAGGGTACTGTTCCCGAGTTTTTTGTTTTTTTTGGGTTTTTTTTTTGCTCAGGGCTAGTACCACATGAGCCACAGTTCCAATTCCAGCTTTTTTCGTGCTGAATTGGAGACAAGAGTCTCCTGAACTTTCCTGCTTCGAACAGCAATTCTCAGATACCAGCCTCTCACAGGCACGAACACTGGTACCTGGCATAATGCTTTCTAACGCTAGCTCAAGTGGTAGAATGCCAGCCTAAGAAGCATGAGGCCCTGAGTTCAAACCCCAGTACCACAAACAAAAAACCCACTTTCCTAGTTTCCTCTGAAATTTTTTAAATAAATTTTAGTATTTGTTTTGAGACAATGTAGCCTATGGTGGCCTCAAACTCACAATCCTCCTGACTGCCTCTCAAGTACTAGGATTACATATGTGCACCACCACATTTGGCACACAATTTTAGAGCTGGGATGAGCCAGGGTTGGCTGCCCTCGGGCTTGAGATACCCCTGTCCCCACTGCCGCTGAGGAGCATGAGTAAGGGAGGGGTAGATAACCTCTTGTTCTCCACTGAGCGGGCAGGGAGACTCTGCCGAGCAGGTGTCTGAGACACAGATAGACACTGAATAAGTGGATGAAGTGAAGCAGATCATTTTCCCTCCGTAGGCAGACAGAAGAGGGCTCTGGGCTCCAAGGAAACAGACTTGTCTCTTGGGGAGAAGGAACACCATGTCCTTAGAGACAAAATGGGAAGCTGTAACCCCTGCAGTGCACGCTCCTCCACCCTGGGAAGGGAGTGATTTGCAACTGCCAGGGGCATGGACTGGAGGCAGGCCAAGGGGCCGAAGTGGGACAGAAGACTGGCTCCTCAGGGCCAGAAGGAGAGCTAGTGACACAGTTGCACAGCTCAATCAGAGACCCGGGCCAAGCCAGGAATAGGGAAATGACCTTTCCAACAGCTGAGGTTTCGGGGTGCAGTGTCAGATGACTGGTGAGATCAGCTTTCACTAGGGGCTCCAGCAAGGGGAGGGGATCTGACAGAAGGGGCTATAAAGCTGGCTGTACTATTGCCAACAGCCAGAGAAGGTAGGAAGAACCCTGGTGGGAGACCAGAGGTGGGTTTTGTTGGTGTTGATGAGGGGGTGGTTTGGAGGTATCTCCAGGGAGCCCCATGCTGTGGGTTTTTAGAGGCCTTACACTCATTCTCTGTGCAGAGCTGGAGGCTGAGAGGCCCTGTTACCCTTACCTCAGAAAAGAAGGGCATTAAAAGCATCTCTTGGCTGTGTCCACAGAAGGGTTTAGATGGAGTCATTAATAACAGGCTAATGGATTTCTTGACTCACAACAGTGGCTTCTGGAAGGAATCTGCTGTTTAAGTACATTAAACAAGAACTCCACAAGCCTGTTAACCCTTACATGCCTCTCTGCTCCTGAATGAGTTTTTCACTTTGAAAGTTTTCCCACAGAAAAAGAATTGTTACTCCTTGCAAATAATTAACATTTGTATCAAGTTTCCACTACTTGGTGATACAGACACAGAGGCCAAGAGAGAGAGAGAGAGAGACAGAGGGGCCAAGAGAGAGATGGGGGGGTGGCAGTTACCATCTTTATTGGTTAGAGTTCAGGCCCCAAAGCTAGGAAGACCTGGATTTAAATCTCAGCTTGGCTAATTCATGTTCTGAACCTCAATTTCATCATCTCTGGAACAAATATAACACCTGCTTCACAAAGTTACTGCTGGGAATCTGGAAAGAACTGAGTTCCATGTCTGACACCTCGTGAGTGCTGGGTGGAAGAGAATGCTAGCCAGCACCAGTGGCTCACGCCTGTAATTGGAGCTACTCAGGAGACTGAGATTTGAGGACCATGGTTCAAAACCAGCCCAGGCAGGAAAGTCCAAGAGACTCTTATCTCACAAAAAAGCCAGAAGTGGAGCTGTGGCTCCACTAGCCTTGAACATAAAAGCTTAGGGACAGCCCCCAGGCACTGAGTTCAAATCCAAGGTCCAGCATACACAGAAAGAGAACTAGCTTCATCGTTATAGTTACAATCCCCATAGAACATGTGACAACTTTTTTTTTTTTTT
>NW_012267230.1:5190491-5196539 GCF_000151885.1 Dipodomys ordii
CCGCGCTACGGCGGCCGCGGGGACCCAACTCGCTCTTCCCGCCGGGCTTCTCCCGCCGCCCGATCATCCCCGGCCACAAGTTCCATCCTCCTCGCCATCCTCCGGGCTGCGCCGCCGCCACCGGGCCGGGATTAGCGAATTCTCACCATCTCCGGCCTAGATCCCCATCCTCTTCAGGTGCCGGATGTCAGAGGAGGCACCGGGGGTCCTGGGGGGCAGGGGGGGCGGGGAGGCTCTCCAGAGAGGACTGAGCCCCCCCCCAGCTACAGGACCAACTTGCTGTGTGATTTGGGCCAAGTACTGAGCCTCCCTGAGTCCCTTTCCTCATCTGCAAGAGGATGGACGGCTTCCTTCACAGGGATTTTTATAAACAACAAAACACCAAAGCCAATTCGTTAATTCTATGGAATTAGCCTTATGTTTTCAACCTGATCTCTCACCTCTCCATTTTTTACTTTTATCCTCCTCCTCCCTCTCCCCAGTCTTCTCATCATTTACAATGATTTCCTCCACCCATGGCGCGTAGATCGTGTTCCTTCCCTTTTTCTTTTTTTCCTGGTGTAGGGCTTGAACTCGTGGCCTGTGCCCTGGCCGGGAGCTCTTTTCGCTCAAGGCTAACACTCTACCGCTTTGAGCCGCACCGCACCACTTCCGGTTTCCTGGTGGTTCATTGGAGATCAGGAGTCTCAAAACTTCCCTGCCCAGGCTGGCTTCTACTTTAATCCCACTCCTCAACCTCCAGAAAGGCTTTCCACTGACTCCAGAATAAATTCCAGGTTCACTGGCCCACCCGGAGCTCCGCCTACTTTCCATCTGTTCATTCACTACACATCCTGCAAGAGGTGCAGGGAAGATCACAGTTTAAGGCAAAATTTCTGCCATCCAGTTTCTGACATTAAACTGTAGGAGAGAGTTCAGATAATATTTATAAAAACAAAAATCTAGGGACCAGTCAGCTCTTCAGGGCTCCACCTAACAAGACTAGCTGAAAGTTTGTAAGTCAGTGCAAAGGACCCATCACAAGTCCCCTCCCTCCCCTGATAAACTCCATCTTCCCTCCCATGGGTGCTGATTCTGCCCCTGTAGGTCTTGCTGTCCAAGATGGAGCTGCATACCCACAGGCCTGGATAGATCCTACTCTTCAGCCTGGGCCTGGGCACTGTCCCTCAGCTCTTGAGCTCAAAGCTAGCATGCTACCACTTGAGCACAGCCCCACCTCCTTTTTCTGTGTATGTGGTACTGAGGAATCAAACCCAGGGCTTCATGCATGCTGAGCAAATACTCTACCACTGAGCCACAGTTCCAGCCCTCTTCAGCCTTATCACAAGGTACTCTCCACATCAGCCTCTGGCTCTCACTTACGCAGCTCTGTCTGGTCTTGGGGACCCTAGGAAAATAGATTCAGATTCTCTGAGTGCAGAAGTCCTTGTTCCCTTGGCTCTCAGAGTACCCAGGCTCCTGTTAGTTCCTCCGCAGCACAATGCGAAGGTACCCCTTCTTATGTTCACTCCATTGTACCTTGCTGCTGTCCCTCGAGTTTTCTCAGGCCACAAGGCACCTACAGAAGTTGCCAGAGCCTGGTTTCCCCGGACTCTGACTCATGCTTTCCACGTCAACCACGCCAAGATGTGCCAGCAGCCCCTGGCTTCTCAGAGGGGATTTTTTTTCTTTTTTCTTTTTTTGTCAGTGGTGGGGTTTGAACTCTGGGCCTGGGCGCTGTCCCTGAGCTCTTCAGCTCAAGGCTAGTGCTCTACCACTTGAACCACAGCTCAAGCACCACTTCCAGTTTTCTGGTGATTGATTAGAAATAAGAGTCTATGAATCATGATCCTCAAATCTCAGTCTTATGAGTAGCTAGGGTTACAGGAGTGAGCCTGGCTCCAGAGAGGATTTTCAACCCAGAAAATAGGAGTCTAGCTGTTCCCAAATGTCACCACTGTTGATTCAAAACCAGGGACAGATTGTCTCATTGGGTCTGTGTGGGTGTGGTGCTAGAATTTGAACCCGAGGCTTCTGCTTGCTAGGCAAGTATTCTACCACTTGATCCATTTTGACCTCAGTGCTTTTTGCTCTAGTTGTTTTTCAGGTCCCACATTCTTGCCCAGAGCCAGCCTAAAACTTCATGGATCCTACCTCCAAGTTTCCCAAATAGTTGGGATGACAGCCACACACTACTATACCTGCCTTGTAAGTCAAGGTAAAATCTCTAACTTTGTTTTTCCTTTCTTTTTTCCTTTTTGTCGGTCATGGGGCCTGAACTCTGGGCCTGGGCGCTGTCCCTCAGCTCTTCAGCTCAAGGCCAGCCCTCTACCACTTGAGCCACAGTGCCACTTCTGGTTTTCTGGTGGTTTATTGGAGATAAGAGTGTCATGACCTTTCCTGCTCAGGCTGGCTTTGAACCTCGATCCTCAGATCTCAGCCTCCTGAGTAGCTGGAATTATAGGCATGAACTACTGGTACCTGGCTAACTTTTTTTTTGTTTTTTAAGTCAGTGCTTCTGTCCTACCTTGTGAGGGGCCCGGAGGCCTGACTCTTTTGAAGTGTCTTATCTGCTTCGGATCACACCCAGGCAGAGCTCCTGCACAGCTGATCTTTCTCCTACTCTACTGTCATACCTTACCTATCTCTCTGTCCTGGGAGATCCCCCAAGACAAAGGATTTGGTCTATGGTCAAGTACCAGGGTCCAGCCGAGTCAGCAGTGACTCCATGGTGGTAGTGGGGAAATGAAGGTAGGGATTCAACCCTCACCACAAAACAGCACAGCAGGCAGGCTTGTCTCCCAGAGGCAATGAGAAGCCTGGTTTATGGTCTGGCTGGCTCAGCTCCATGACCTCAAGCAAGTCACTGACGTATCTATGAGCCTTAGTGTCTAAAGCTATTGAACAGGCCAGAGCTTTGTTACCTTTGTGGTGGTTATTGTTACTATAAGGAGAGAACACAGAGACTTCAATGTACTTTGAGGAAAGACAACTCAAGGACAGAATCAGAGCCCCACTCCGGGTTAGCCCAGAACTCTTCCAGATTTCTTCCAGGTTCCAGCAGAAACTAGATAAGGCCAGATCCTGAAGGCTACAGTTTGGGAAGTTCCTGAACCAGCAGGTGGAATACTTTGACTCTCTACAGTCACCTCAGTCCATCCTCTCCTAAGGAGGAAATGGCCAGACTATTCCCTTTGTGTGGACAGACAGGGAAGAGGACAGTGTCCTGTAACTGAGCAGCTCCAACAAGAGTTTTGATAATCCAAGGTCTCCATTTTGTTGTTGTTGGTGGTGGTGGTTATGTGGCTTGAACTCAGGGCTCAGGTGCTATCCTTGAGCTCTTTTGCTCAAGGCTGGTACTCTACCACTTTGAATCACAGAGCCACTTCTGGTTTTCTGGTGGTTCACTGACGATAAGAGTCTCACAGGCTTTCCAGCCTGGGCTGGCTTTGAACTGTGATCCTCAGACCTCAGCCTCCTGAGTAGCTAGGATTACAGGCATGAGTCACCAGCGTCCGGCCCAAGGTCTTCATTTTTTACCCTCTGCCCTATCAACCCAAACCCCTGGAGCCCCTCTCCTGACTATCCCTAGGGAACCAGAAGTAGATTTATGACAGAAAAGCTCCTTACCCCAATTTATTTTGAAACTTAAAACATCTGCCAGGGATTTTCAGACCAAGAGTTTGCCCGGGGCTTAATATATTTTCTCCCACAACTATAGAAATGGGCTCATCTTCTGTGTCAGGGTCAACCCTGAATATTCAGTGGCAGCCAATATTGAGGTACCAGTGGCTCACACCTGTAATCCTACTATTCAAGAGGCTGAGATCTGAGGACTGTCGCTAGAAGGACTTTCCCAGAGTGGGAAAGTCCATAGGACTCTTATCTCCAATTAACCAGCCAAAAAGCTGGATGGTGTATGCTGGCTCCCATAACTCCGGAACCATGCTTGGTACAGAGTTGGTACTCAGTTAATAAAAAGGCTGGAAAGAGAAAATGAAGAACAGATCATACTCAGATCGAGGATCTGTGGCCCAAGGGTATGAATGGCACTCACAGTTTCACTGGGCTGGGGGCAGCAGGCATCCAGGTAGTGGGCTGGACTGGGCAGAGGGAAGTCACAGGCTTCTGCACAGGTCCAGCAGCAATCTTGGGGTTCAGAGGCACCTTGCTTCTTGCAGGTGAAGCTGCAGTCAGTGCAGCAACCCTGCGCCTAAAAGATGACAACACTCAGGATTTAGGCCAGGCAAGAGGTAGGATAAGACTGGCTTTGGATACCAGGCGCCAGTGGCTCATGCCTGTCATCCTAGCTACTCAGGAAGTCTGAGAGCTGAGAATTGTGGTTCAAGGCCAGCCTGGGCAGGAAAGGCCATGAGACTCTTATCTCCAACTAATCACAGAAAAAGTTGGAAATGATGCAAACAAAAGGAGCACAGGGACAGCACCCAGGCCCTGAGTTCAAGCCCCAGCACCAGCAAAAACAAAACAAAACAAACTGGCTTTTGAGACAGAGGCAGGAGAAGGGTGGACTAGGAGCAGATAAATGTGAAGCGGTAGAGGTGTTTCGGGATAAAAGCCTGTAGGTGAGGGGACACACTGATCAGTTCTCGTCCCCAGAGCCCATCCTGTAACTCCCCACCAGGTTCCTCACCAGCAGGCAATGCCTAGTCAGCAGCACCAGGCCCAGGAGCAATAAATAGATGCCCACGGCGATGAAGACGATGGCAGGAATGGGGAGCAGCAAGGGAGGGCTGCTGACAGAGGCCGGGGCTGGGTTCCACGAGCTAGAGACCTGGACAAGCAGAGGAGGAAGGGGTGATAGGGAGGTAGCAGGAGCTACAGACACACAGGAGTAACACGAGGGACACAGAAGTGGCTTGGGGTGTGGGGAGAGCCAATACGATGACACTACTGAGTCTCATCATTTTATCCCCCAAACGGGCTTCCCTTTCCGCCATCTTCATTTTACCAAATACTTGTTGGTCATTCTAGAACTTTCCAAGACTGACAACTTACTGCTTTTTTTTTTCTTTTTCAGAATGCTTCTCCCAACACAGTTCTTGTACCTGACTGCCCATACCATGGCTTTCACTTCCCCCAGCCCACGTTACCTACACACCCCCAGATTTCATCCAGCTGGCTGGTTTGTCGGTTTTTCACATCAGCTTCCTGTGCATCCCTCTCCCCCTCCCTCCCACCCTCCTATCCTCCCAATCCCTCACCTCCGTGACTAAGAACCCAGTCTAGCCCTGAGGGTGTCTCTCTTCCTCCCACAAACACACACACACACACACACACCTCTGCCTGTACTGCTTTGCCCTGCCCACAATCCCACAATGCCTTTGTCCCCCTGATCACACACACACACACACACACACACACCTCTGCCTGTACTGCTTTGCCCAGCCCACAATGCCTTTGTCCCCCCATCTCTCTCTCTCTCTCTCTCTCTCTCTCTCACACACCTCTGCCTGTACTGCTTTGCCCAGCCCACAATGCCTTTGTCCCCCCTCTCTCTCTCTCTCTCTCTCTCTCTCTCTCACACACACACACACACACACACACCCCTCTGCCTGTACTGCTTTGCCCTGCCCACAATCCCAATCCCACAATGCCTTTGTCCCCCTGATCACACACACACATACACACACACACACACACCCCTCTGCCTGTACGGCTTTGCCCTGCCCACAATCCCACAATGCCTTTGTCCCCCTGATTACTTAGTAAACCCTTTGTCTGGACGGGGATTTGCTGTCCCCTGGGAAGTCCATCCCGCACCGATCGAGTCTTGGCCTTCCCCTCCTCCCCCCTCCTCCCCCTCCCCCAGCCCCCCCCCCAGTGAGGACAGTGAGGCCAGCGCGGGGCTCGGGGGAGGGGGGCCTGGCGGGACTCACGTCCATGGGGCGGGGCCGCGCCTGCCGTCCGGGAGCTGCGGGGGAGAGACGGAGGTGGGCTCAGGGCCGAGCGGGGCCGGCAGTCCCGGGCGCCCGTTCCCCGCCACCCTTCTCTCGGAGGGGGGGAAATTGAGGCCCCGCGATGGCCGCGGAGGGGGTGGGACCTCGGGGG
>NW_012267230.1:5199349-5207868 GCF_000151885.1 Dipodomys ordii
TGGCTTTTTCTGCTTATGTGGTGCTGAGGATTCGAACCCAGGGCCTCATGCATGCAAGGCAAGCACTCTACCACTGAGCCACCTTCCCAGCTCCCCCCACCCCTTTTTTTTTCCTTTGCCAGCCTCAAGCCTCCCAAACCTCTGCTTCCTGAGTAGCTGGGATTAAAAGTGTGAGCCACTGTGCTCAGCTTGTCTTCTTTTTTGAGAGTCTTAAGAATGAGGCCATTCCCATCTCAGCCCCAGAAAAGACTTCTGGGAATACATCCTCTCTCCCTTCTTCAGCCCTGCCAACAGAGAACCATTAGTCTTGGCAAGGGGCGCCAAACACATCCATGAGCTGCAGTGGTCAGACTCTCTGCTGACGGTGTTCTGTTCCTACTATTGGCTCCCATAGTATGCAGGTCTGCTTGCTGCCAGGAATGCAAGAGGATGGGTGGTGTATTCATCCCACTTTGCCAAGGCTCTGCTTCTGCCCACATGTTACCATCTCTGGGAGGCTGACCCTCACTGACTTCCCAAGAGCTGATAACCACGAGGCCTCCCTCTCCTGGAGGTTCAGAACTGGAGATGTCAGCTGGTATAGGTCATTTTTGCACTGCCCCTGGGATGGGAGAAAAGGAGTAGCCACTCTGGGTTGTGGGATGGGAGACATAGGAGGGCTCAGGGATTCAGAGAAGAAGAGGAAAAGGAAGAGGAGGAGGAAGAAAAGGAGGAGGAGGGAGAGACGAAAAAAGAAAAACTGGGTAGTCCTGTAGCCCTTCCTAAAGCTATCAGACAATACTCACCTAGAGATTAGGAAAAAGGTTTGCCAACTTCCATAAAACGAAAAATGAGCTGGGTGCTGGTGGCTCACGCCTGTCATCCTAGCTACTCAGGAGGCTGAGATCTGAGGATCTCAGTTCAAAGCCAGCCTGGACATGAAAGTCTGTGAGACTCTTTATCTCCAGTTAACCACCAGAAAACCAGAAGTGGCGCAAGTGGTAGAGCGCTAGCCTTGAGCTGAATAGCTGAGAGACAGCGCCCAGGCCCAGAGTTCAAGCCCCATGACTGACCAAAAAAAAAAAAAAGAAAGAAAAGAAAAATGAAAGGCCTGTACATAGTTCATCATCCCAGAGGAACCAAAAAAGCTGCACGTAGAGGCTGAGGCTGGAAGATTGTGAAGTTGAGGCCAGCCTGGGCTACAGAGTGAAGCCCTGTCTGAAAATTTTATATATATATATATATATATATATGAGATGGGGGTGTGGCTCAGTGGTAGAGTGCTTCCCTAGAAGCCCCAGATTAATCCCCTGCCTCACAGAGAACAAGAAGAAAAACAATCATTCATGAATCCCAAAGGGTACACTAATATTGGAACTGTGCCTTACACTGAGCTTTTTATTGTTGCTGTTGTTGGTTGTGGGGCTTGAACTCTGGGCCTGGGCACTGTCCCTTAGCTCTTCAGCTCAAAGCTAATGCTCTACCACCTGAGCCACAGCGCCACTTCTAGTTTTCTGAGTGGTTTATTGGAGATAAGAGTCTCACAGATTTTTCCTGCTCAAGCTGGCCTCCTGAGTAGCTAGGATTACAGGCATGAGCCACCAGCGCCCAGCTTACACTGAGCTCTTGAATCACCAAGTAGTGCTTTGTAAAGTTCTAGCCCAGCTGCAGTGGCTACAGAAGGCTGAGATCTGAGGGTCACAGTTTGAAGGCAGCCTGAGCAGCAAAGTCCATGAGACTCTTAACTCCAATTAACCCACACAAAAGTCAGAAGTAGAGGTTTGGGTCAAGTGGTAGAGCACCATCCTTGAATGGAAGAAGCTATAGGACAACAGCTAGGGGCCCTGAGTTCAAGCCTCAGCACTCTCTGTCTCTGTCTCTTTGTCTCTGTCTGTCTGTCTCTCTCTCTCTGTCTCTCTCTCTCACACACACACACTTCTACCATTGTCCCATTGATAGCAACTGGAGGCTCACAGGAGTTGAGCAAGTTTCCTGGCTAGTGAGTTGTTGAACTCAAAAATTCAGGCTCAAACAATGGAGCTTTTCTAATATGTGACAGCAGCTCAGAGAGGTTCTGAAACTTGGTCAAGATCACACAGCCAGGCCATGGGAAAACAAAAGGCCTTAGCCCCTGAATTGTCTGCCTCCTCGCACCTGCTGTTACCCCCACTTTTCTTTGCAAACCACAGTAGTTTGGAACTGTACCTCACCAGGGACAGGTGCAAACAAAAAGTACTAAATAATAAATGCCTGGGTGCCCTGGCTAGGACTCTCAGTGGGGCACGGGTGTGTGTGGGGGGGGGAATCGGACCCTGGTGTGGGTATCAGGTGGGGAGCAGCCGCTCCTGGCTGCTCATTGGTCACTTCTTCACAGCCTGCGATGCTATCAGAGCTGCACGGCGGCAGCGCGGAGGAGCCAGTGCCCAGGTACAGAGGATGAACACCACGGCGGCCTCTGCACAGCCGAACCTGAAGCCACGGGGAACCGGTAAAGTCTAAGCCCAGGGTCACCTGATGGCAAGTCCCCAGGGACACCTGGTGAGCCAGGCTTGGGAGGGAAGGCACCAGGCCCCGCCCACACCACTGGCTCTGTGCTTTCTGGCTGAGCTCCCAGGCCAGGACTGGCTGGTGGTGGATCTGTCTTTTTGCTGGTTAATTGGACAGAAGGGTCTCAGAGACTTTCCTGCCCAAAGTGGTTTTGAACTGTGATTCTCAGAACTCAACCTCCTGAGTGGCTGGGATTACAGGTGGCAGCCACCAGCACATGGCTTGGAGGTGGTTATTTTGGATGGCATACAAGTTCGGCAAAAAATGCATGTGCATGCATGGGTGGGCACTCTCTCTCTCTCTCTCACACACACACACACAATTGTCTTTCCAATTCCACCAATTTAATGCCAAGAGCCCTTTCACACCTTTCTATCTTGCTATCTTATCTTGCATATCTTATCTTTTCTTTAACTGAGTCTGAGGCAGCCCAGCCTCCCAGGACTGTAGTCGGGGATACTGCTGTCTTGCTTGGATATTAAAGTGAGTCACTTTATTTTACATATGTCTGTTGTGTGTGTGTATGTATGTATGCACGTGCTAGTACAGGAATTTGAACTTAGAACCTGGATGCTGTCTCTGAGCTGTTTTTTGATTTGTCATGGGGCCTGGGCACTGTCCCTGAGTTTCTTTTGCTCAAGGCTAGCACTTTACCACTTGAGCCACAGTGCCACTTCCAGCCTTTTCTGTTTATGTGATACTGAGGGACCCCAAGCTTCATGCACGCTAGGCTTGCAAGCAAGCACTCTACCACGAGGCCACATTCCCAGCCTAGAGTCTCATTAACTTTTCTGCCTGAGCTGGCTAGCTTCAAGCATTGGTTTTCAGGTCTCAGCCTGAGGATTACAGGCATAAGCCACTAGCCCCCAGCCCATTCCCCCTTCTTAAAACAATTTCAATAGATATTTTTGTTCTATTTTCTTTTCTCTCTCTCTCTCTCTTTTTTTGTCGGTTGTGGGGCTTGAACTCTGGGCCTGGGCGCTGTCCCTCAGCTCTTCAGCTCAAGATTAGCGCTCTACCACTTGAGCCACAGCACCACTTCTAGTTTTCTGAGTGGTTTATTGGACTTTCCTGTCCAAGCTGGTTTTGAACTGCAATCCTCAGATCTCAGCCTCCTGAGTAGCTAGGATTACAGGTGTGAGCCACCGGCACCCAGCTCTTATTCATTTTCATTTTACACAATTCTGTCAATTTTTAGTTGCTTGTCTATTTACAAATCATGTTGGTGTTTTATTTCCTTCATTCCTTCCTTCCTGCCTGCCTGCCTGCCTGCCTTCTCTTTCTTTTTCCTGTGCCAGTCCTGAGCTTGAATTCAAGGTTCTATCCCTGAGCTTTTACACTCAAGGCTGGTACTTTACCACTTGAACCACAGCTCCACTTCCAGCTTTTTTTGGTGGTTAATTGGAGATGAGAGTCTCACAGATATTCCTGCTTGAGCTGACTTCAAACCAGGATCCTCAACTCTCAGCCTCCTGAGTAGTAAGGTTTACAGTCATGTATCACCAGCAAATGACTTGGTCTTCTAAAAATTACTTCCTGTTGGAAGACAAAGTTAAAAGCCCATACTAGAGGTCAGACTACTAGGTTCATAGCCCAGCTACTATCTGGATGGCCTTGCTTGAGTTCCCTCAGCTGTCTGCAGAGTTAGCCCAGGTAATCTCTCTGGGAGGTCTTAGGGAGAGCTACAATACCTACTGTACATAAAGGTATGTCTGGGTACTGGACACCCAGCAAGTGTACAAATATGAGTAGGTCAAATGGGGCAAAAAAGAGAAAACAAAGCCATTTACTAACTGGGCCCTAGTGGGTCCCACCTGTAAGCTTAGCTACTCAGGAGGCTGAGATCTGAGAATCACAGTTCAAAACCCGTTCTGGCAGGAAAGTCTCTGAGACCCTTCTGTCCAATTAACCAGCAAAAAGCTGGCAGTGGAGCTGTGGCTCAAGTGGTAGAGCACTAGCCTTGAGTGAAGAAAAAATAAAAGCAAAAGGACAGCACTCAGGGCCCTAAGTTCGAGCCCCAGGACTGACACACACACACACACACACACACACACTCTCTCTCTCTCTCTCTCTCTCTCTCTCTCTCTGCTTTTACAAAGCAACAAAGCCTTATAGTAATTCACTGCGGTCTCCCCTTCATCATTCATTTCGCAGACAAGCTTGTGCAATCTTGGACTATTTTGCCTGAAACAAGAAGAAATTGACAAGGAAAGAAAGAAATGTAAGAGTCCAGATTCCAATGAAACTTGAGCATCTTTGCCAGCTCCTGGCAGGGGAGTTTTTTTCCCTTCTGAATTCTACATTCCAGGGTAAGCCACAGATCCACAGGAAAGCCATCCTTGGGTACCCCAGGGGCGCTGTGCCTCCTCCTTCCTTCTCCTTGCCTTCCCTTTGTCTCCTCTCCTCCCTGTCTCCTCTCCAGCAGCTCTGCCACTTACTGTGTGTCCTAGGACAAGGCATTGACCACTCTGAGCCTCGGTTTCTTCAATAGTCAGAGGGGACTTGAGTATATGATTGCAGGGAGGGACAAAGGCAAGCATTTACCAGAAGATAGCTCAGTGTGTATACACTATGGACGCTTGAAAGGATAGCAGCTTGAACACTGTGGGAAGTCATTTATTCTCTCCATTTAACTCTCACAGTGACCCTAGACAGAGTAGAGCAGATAAGAGTCTCACAGACTTTCCTGCCTGGGCTGGCTTTGAACAGGGATCTCAGCATCCTGAATAGGTGGGATTACAGGTGTGAGTCACTGTATTCAGCTTTGCCGGCCTTTCACAGTGATAGGTGATTGGGTCTCATAGGCCAGTATATCCTTTAGAGGAGGAGGAGGCTGAAAAGAAAAGCTCAGGATGTTGTGCTGAGATGTCCATGGTCATTTTTTCCTTTCTCTCCTTCAGACAGGCATGCTCCTGCTGTTTGTACTAGGTTGCATCTTCTTCCCACTGTGTTTTGCAACCATCCGCTGGGGCCTACAGAACCACACTAGCCTGCAGATGGAGACACAAGAGGCTGTTTTGGTGGCATCCAAGTAAGTAGATAGAGTGAGGGTATCTTCCTGGGGGAATGTCATTATAGGGGGAGCTGGTAGTAGACACTGTGTTGGGCCGGGGGTACGGTAAGTTTGAGAGTCAGATCTTGGCTGGGACTATGGCTTAGTGGTAGAGTGCTTATCTTGCATGCATGAAGCCCCGGGGTTCAATTCCTCAGTACCATAGACACAGAAAAAGCCAGACATGGCTCTATGGCTCAAGCGATAGAGTGCTAGCCTTGAGCAAAAGAAGCTCAGGGACAGTGCCCAGGCCCAGAGTTCAAGCTCCAGGACTGGCAAAAAAAAGAGTCAAATCTTAAAACAATCACACTTTAACTTGGAAATCTAGACCTCTCCTATGGAAAGAAGTTTAAAAATAACACAAGCTTCTTAAAGGACATGTGATGTGAAGGTAATGTGAGCGAAAGTCTCTGAGGGATTGAAAATTCCTGCAAAGAGCGGGGTGCTGGTGGCTCCTGCCTCTAATCTTAGCTACTCAGAAGGCTGAGCTCTAAGGATCACAGTTCAAAGCCAGTCCAGGCAGGAAAGTCAGTGAGACTCATCTCCAATCAACCACCAAGCAAACACGGGTTTGAAATCTCACTTTAACCAACATATTTCACCCAAGTTTTTGTTTCCTAAACTTGTTAATTTTTCTCCCTCACCTGAGGAGATTCAAGGATATATAAATCCTTTCTGTGCCCAGAATATAGTAAAACTTAGGAGGTTGGGGTCTCTTTTCCTTCAGCCCTGAGGTTAGGAAGTCAGGTCTGTGTTATTTGTCTGGTTATACTCCGGTCTTTCCTATATCTTGCCACCAGAGGGCAGCATGAAACTGCAAATCACAGCTGTTGGCCTGTAAGAGAGGACAGAGAATGAGTGGGCTTTAGTCTGGAAAGGCCAATGGCAGAGTTGGTTTTAGAGGGGGAATCTCAGGGCCAGAAAGGAGAGCAAAGAACTGTCTGTAGGACAGTTGGGATCAGGACACACAGATAGAGGTCCAGGGAGGCCATGGAAACAGTGAGAAGTACTATCTCAGAGCTGAGCCAGGCTACTGACCTTTGGTGTGACACTGGCCTCAGTTTCTTTATGGGTGAATGAGGGGACTGAATAAAACAACTCCCTTTTTTTCCCTTGAGAAACAAAGCTGTTATGTGTCATGGCAGAGGAAAAAGAGTCAGGCACTGGGCACCGGTGTCTCACACCTGTCATCCTAGCTATTCAGGAGGCTGAGATCTGAGGATCATGGCTCAAAGCCAGCTCAGGCAGAAAAATCCCCATGAACCTCTTATCTCCAATTAACCACTCAAAAATGGGAAGTGGTAGAGCATTAGCCTTGAGCATAAAGAGGCTCAAGAACAGCGCCCAGGCCCTGAGTTCAAGCCCCACAACTGATGGAGAAGAAAAGAAGAAAGGAAGGAAGGAAGGAAGGAAAGAAGGAAGGAAGGAAGGAAGGAAGGAAGGAAGGAAGGAAGGAAGAAAAGAAGGAAGGAAGGAAGGAAGGAAGGAAGGAGGAGGAGGAGGAAGAGAAGAAGAAGAAAAGAAAGGAGGAGGAGGAGGAGGAGGAGGGAGCCAAGAGCACAATGAAAGGGAGAGAAAGTGGTAGCATTTCAGAAAGCTGAGAAAGGCCAACAGCCCAGCAGAGGCCTACTTAGGCTCCAGGTGGGTTTTCTCTGGAGGCTATATTTTTTGTTGTTGTTGGTGGTGGTTGTGGGACTTGAACTCTGGGCCTGGGTGCTGTCCCTGCATTCTTCAGCTCAAGGCGCTCTACTGCTTGAGCCACATCACCACTTCTGGTTTTCTAGTGGTTTATTGGAGATAAGAGTCTCACAGACTTTTCTCCCCAGGTTGGCTTTGAACCTCGATCCTCAGATCTCAGCCTCCTGAGTAGCTAGGATGACAGGCGTGAGCAACTGGTGCCCGGCTGGGGGCTGTATTTTATACTTTTTTCAAGCCTCTTCATTACCTCTCTGGTGCCTGAGGGATGCTGCCTTATATTAACTTTGTAACCCAGGAGAATATTGTCACCCGTGGCTCAGAACCCTTTCCTGATGGTCACAAATGGCCAGGCCCCGCTGCCTGGGGCTGTAAAGCGAGGATCTGGGCGAAAGCAAAGTCTGGGGCGTATCAGTTTCCCCCCCCCCTCACTGGGTCGGGGCAGGGTATGAATAGTGGTGAAGAGGGGTCCAGGTGTTGAGGGACACCAGGCGTGAGGTGTTTGGGGCTCAGGGGTCCTTTCTCTCCAAGGCTTCCTTGGGGGGGGGGCGGGCAGCAGGTGTGTGCTTCTTCCGGAAGCTCCTTTCCCCAGGGACCCTGAGCCGTGATGCCAGGCTGGGCACCACACACCCTCCTGGGTTGCCTTGGTCAGCTGGGTGGCCTTGTCAGAAAAGGAAAACGCCAGGCATTTCTCCTCTTAGGCCCATCTGGGGGATACAGAGTCCCTTCCTCCCGGCTGGTGTGGCGATCCCCAGGGGTCACCTTCTTTCCCCCACCCCCTTGTCTCCAGCAACCCCCTGGTGCTGCAGCTGCTGTCTCTTTAAGGGCCTCCCCCTCCCTCTTTCTGTGCTTCCCCCCCCCCACACCCCCACCCATCTCAGTCTGTCGCAGCCGCTGCTGTGCTCAGAGCTGCTTGGGAGAAGCCCGCTGCAGGTCCAGTTCCTCCTTGTGTCCGGTCGGTGCCATCCTCACCTCCCCCCTTCCCCTCCCTCCCCCCTCCCCCCCCAAGCTGGCCGCCTCCCCCTCCCCCTCCCCCTGCAGGGGGCAGGGGGCTGGGCACCAACGCGCTAGGATGGCATGTGCAGCATCCACATCCACGCTGGGCAGCGGGAGAAGGCGGTGGCGGCGGCGGCAGGGCAGAGCTGACCGCTGACCACTCGCCGCCCAGCCGCTCCTCTGGCTCCGTCCTCTCCCTCCCTCCCTTCAGGGCTGGCACCATTGTCTCCCCCCCACCACCACCCCGCCT
>NW_012267230.1:5207947-5219446 GCF_000151885.1 Dipodomys ordii
CCCGCCCCTCCCCCAGCTGCATCCTCCTGCTGTCCCCTCTCTCCCTTTCGGTCCTCTCCCCAAGTCCTCTCCTGGTCGCCTCTCACCCGCTTTCTCCTGCTCCCCCCCACCCCGCACCCCTCATTCCAGCCTCCAGCTCCTGACCTGGCCAGCCGTCTCCCTCCTAGTCTCGTCCAAGTAGCTCTTTTCCCGGCTCCTGGTCCGGCTCTCTCGTCCCCCTGCGGTCCCCGCCCTGTCCCCTTTGTGCCCCTTCTGCTGCTCTTCCTTGCTCTCTCTGGCTTGGAGTCCTTTCTTCAACCTCCCAACTGCCTTCAGCTCCGTGGCCCTGGTCTCCTCTCCATCCGGCTTCCTCTCCTTGCCTGGGGGAGTCCTGAGCCACCATGCTGGCCCCGATGGTGGCTGGGGGGGTGGTGTTCCCCGGACTCTTTCTCCTCTCCAAGAACACTCTCCAGCGGCTGCCCCAGCTGCGCTGGGAGGAGCCCGACGCCGTCATCGTCTCCGCCAGGTAACCCGCATCTCCCTTCCCTCAGCGCAGCCCCTCTCCTTGTCTGGCCAGGCTTTGTGGGGATCTCTGAGCACCCTTGGCCCCAGGGGTGGACTAGGAAACCCCCATGATGGTCCAAGGGCTTTATCTCCCGCTTTCTTCTCCCCCCACCCCCTCCCGGGGCCTTATCTTCCTAGGAAAATCTCATTGCCAAGCAGCTTGCCTGCCTCCACTTACTACCGACTACTGTTCTTTCTCTTCCCCCTCCTGCTCACCCCAACATCCACTAAAGCAGGCCAGCATGGGATGACAAACATTCTTATAAGATATGGTGTGTGTGGGGGGTAGTGAGCCCCATGGATTGCAGGGGCCGGGGCTGGAGGGGGGGGCATGGGGGTTACAAGGCACAAAGCAGTAGATGGTAGAACTTGTCCCCAACTAATACAGGACCAGGGGCCAGCATCAGGGAGGGAGGGGAGCTTGAGAGAAAGTTGGGGTCACTGTGGGGCCAGGGTGGCAATCACCATGGAGACCGGGTGACCCAGTGGTCCAGGAGCTGCTCAGGGATCTCTGCGCCCTCTTAGATGTCCCCTCCGTCCTTCCCCAGGGAGAGGCCTGGCTCTTTGCCGCTGTTCCCTGGACTCTCCCCTCAAGATGACCTCCTTCATGTCCTGAGAGGAAGGCCACCCAGTGTCCTCAAACTGAGTTGGAGGGCTGGGGTGGATGAGGTAGTGGTGTGGTGGCTATGGGGATGGTGGTGGTAGAGCCAGGCCCCCGGGAGGAGGGTGAGCTAGGAATGGTGCTGAGAAGTGGACCAGCTTTCCAGAGCAGCAGAGAAAGCCAGGCCTTATACTCTTGTGCCTTCTGTCCCTCTTTGCTCTTGCCTCTCTAGGCTGGTGTCCTCTGTCCAAGCGATCATGGCCTCCACAGCTGGGTACATCGTGTCCACCTCCTGCAAACACATCATTGATGACCAGTAAGTGCCATGCACCCCGCCTCTGCTCATGGCCCCTGGCATACCCTAGATCTTCAGGGAACTGTCAGTGGTCCCTTAGCCCTTCGCTTGGGTCTGAGCAAGTTCTTACAACCACTGCAACTCAACACCCAGAGATAAATTTATCCCATCCGGTTCTTAAAGGTCAGAACCAGGGGGAGCAGGATTGAGTGGGGTGGGGGGGGAGGGGGGAGGGGCAGAATCAAAGAGAATCCTTAAAGTAGCTCCTGGTTGACTTCCCAGACCTCTTGTATTGGAGTGGCTTCTGAATGTCACCTCTTCCCCAGCCTCCTCCTGCTCTCCCACCTCTCGGACCCCATTTCTTAACCAGCACCCTAGTGGGGGTGTCCCCTCTTCTCTTGGCTCACCCACCAGCACCTCCCAGAATCCAGATGCCCAGCCCAGCTCCACAAAGATGACACAAAGCCACTAAGGGTCAGGCAGTGGGGGAGGGAGGAGGGTAAAGAGGCCAAAAGTTGGCAAAGGCAGTTGCTGCAGTGCTTAATCCTTGCCAAAATGGCCCAGGCCTGAGAGGTGGGGCAGGAGGAGGAGGAGGAGGAGGAGGAGGAGGAGGAGGAGGAAGAGGAGATGGGCCCTGTCCATGGTGCTGACCAGCTCTTAACAGGCCACAGGCTGCTGAGAGATGCTTGTGTCTCTGTCCAGGATGTCCTCTCAGCTTTCAGCTCTGCTGCTTCTTCTCCAGTGTCTTTTGAGACCCAGAAAATATGGCCAGGGTAACCCAGGTGCCCCCCCTTTTTTTTTCTATTGGCTCCAGTTTTTCCGTAGATAATAAATTCCTTCCATTGTGAAATGAGGCAGGGCTACCTGGAAAGACTGATGTAAGGAGCAAATGAGTTGATGCCTGGAATTGGTTCTTTGCTCCTCCATAAAGATGCTTAACTCTTCTTCAGACCTGGCCCGAGTACTTGGCTGCTTCTATTTCGTATTTACTTTTTGTGCCACTACAGGGACTTGAACTCAGAGCCTGAGCCCCGTCCCCCCCCCCTCTTGCTCTCGCTCGAGCCGCAGTTCCACTGCCAGCTTTTTGGTAGTTTCACTGGGGATAAAAAGTTCCACAGACTTTCCTGCCCATGCTGGTTTTGAACCAGGATCTTCAGATCTCAGCCTCCTGACTATAGATAGGATGACAGGTATAAGCCCACCAGACACCAGCTACTTGACTTCTCCCCCAACCCTTTCTCACCACCAGGTCCACGATGAGCTTGGGCTTCCAGGCATCACCTTCTTCTTACCCAGAGGTCACCTTCTCGCTCTTGCCCCTACTCTTCACTCCAAGTCTGTTCTTGTCCCCCCCCCCAACCTTTAATCCTCAGGTAGGTAGGAGGATCAGGGTTAATCCCAGAGCAACAGCTGCTCTGGCTTCTGAGCACCTAATTGCTGACAGGGTGAGGTTGGGACAGAATACATCTTGTGGTAGCCCAGGGCTTGGGGCCTTTTCTGATTGTCCCTCACAATTCAGGATCTTAGGGGTCTCCTTCTTCCATCCTGTCTGCTGGCTGGCTCTCTAAGTCTCTACCCTGCTTATAACTTTTCCATTTCCTTTCTAGAGTATTGTTGCCAGCTTTTGTTTTGTTTTGTTTTTGGGTCATGGAGTTTGAACTCTGGGCCGGGGGGGAGCTGTCTCCAAGCATTTCAGCTCCATGCAAATGCTCTACCCCTTGAGTCACAGTGTCACTTCCGGTTTTCTGGTGGTTCATTGGAGATAACAGTCTCATAGACTTTCCTGCCCAGGCTGGCTTTGAACCATGATCCTCAGATCTCAGCCTCCTGAGTAGCTAGGATGACAGGCGTGAGCTACCAGTGCCTGGCTTATTGCTGACATTCCCCCCTGCCAACCAGCTGCCTGTCCCCTGGCAGCTCCCCCATAGAATGCCCCAGGCCACTGCAACCATGGGTTCCTGGAAATTCAATAGAGAGGAGGTCTCTTGGCTTTTGCCAGCCAGCCTGCTCGCCACACCCCGCCCTGTCCTCAAGCCCCAGATTTCCCACCTCGCCTCAGCAGCTGCTCACATGACAGTGTGGCTGACTTTACTTTCTTCCTCCAGTATCCAAGGCAGGTTCCACCTCCTGTGTGTGTGTGTGTGTGTGTGTGTGTGTGCATGCACTAAACTGGGGCTTGAACTCAGGATTTGAACACTATCCCTTAGCCTTCTTTTTGTTTTTTTTTTGGCGGTTGTGGGGCCTGAACTCTGGGCCTGGGCGCTGTCCCTCAGCTCTTCAGCTCAAGGCTAGTAGTGCTCTACCACTTGAGCCGCCACAGCACCACTTCTGGTTTTCTGGTGGTTAATTGGAGATGAGAGCCTTTCTTGCACAGGTTGGTTTTGAACTGGAATCCTCAGATCTCAGCCTCTCGAGTAGCTAAGATTACAGGCATGAACCCCTGGCACCCGGCTTCCCTTCGCATTTTTGCTCAAGGCTAGTGCTCTACCACTTGAGCCATGGCTCCATTTCTGTTTTGTTGTAGTTGATGTTGTTGTTTTGGTGGTTAATTAGAGATTCAGGGTCTCTCAGATTTATCTACCCCAGCTGACTTCGAACATGGATCCTTAGATCTCAGCCTCCTGAACTGCTGGGATTGCAGGCGGGAACCCCCAGCTCTGGGCTCCCACACCTGACCTCCCAGCCCTCCCCCAGCCCTGTTTCAAGACCACAGTGTTTCAGGGAAAGTGCGGAGGTGCTGACTCAGGAGGGAAAATGCAATGCTGCATATTCATGTGCTTTTTTGTTTACTCACAAAGTCCATAGACCTTTCTCCGTTCTCAGCAGCTTTTTGCTCAGCATTTTCTCCTTCATGCTTGGCCGAACCTGAAGAAACAGGAGATGGGGGGGGCAGCACCTCTGTTTTGCCAATTAGGTCTGGCTCTGATGGCTCTCAAAACAAATTTTTTTTTGGTCGGTCGTGGGGCTTGAACTCTGGGCCTGGGCGCTGTCCCTCAGCTCTTCAGCTCAAGGCCAGTGCTCTACCACTTGAGCCACAGCGCCACTTCCGGCTTTTTCTACTTATGTGGTGCTGAGGAAAGCATGCAAGACAGGCACACTACCTCGGGGCCTCATGCTTGCTAAGAAGGTGCTCTACCACTTGAGCCATTCTGCCGGCCCTTTTGCTTTCAATATTTTAGATCGAGTTTTGTGCTGTTCAGAGCCAACCTGGACAGAAATCCTCCCACCTATACCTCCCATGTAACTGGGATTGTTAGTGTGTGCCCTCGAGCCCTGCTCCCATTACATTTGGCTTATTTGTTGAGATGGAATCTCACTAACTTTTATCCTGGTTGGCCTCAAACCATGGGCCTCCCAATCTCTGCCTCTCAAGTAGCTGGGATTATTGGTATGAGCCACCCACAGTGGACCCATCTCTTAAACCTTCTAGGGATAGTGGGATCGAGAATGAGGACTCATTGGTTATTCCTTGGCCATATTGGCTAGCCTCTCCAAGACTCAGTTTCCATGGGGATCAAAAGCACACCTCACTTTCATGAGGTTTGATGAGGACCAAACCAGGTTAGCCATTAGAAGTTTGTTGTTTCTTTTCTTGTTTTCAAACTTGAACTCAAGGACTCACACTTGATCAGCTTGCTTGCTCAGTTGGCACTCTACCGCTTGAACCATACCTCCAGTCCTGCATCTTGCTGGTTATTTTGGAGCTAAGAGTCCACAACTGATTTCCTGCCCAGGCTGACCTGGAACTGCAATCCTCTGGCTCTCAGACTCCTGAATAGCCAGGATGACAGGCTTGAGCCACCAGTGCCTGGCTGAAGATTTGGATATTAATGTCGATGCTTGGATAGGGCAGGCAGAGACTCCATGTCGGGCTTTTTCCACTGCTGTGTGCTGTAACCTCGAGTTTCTCTCTGCCGTAAGCTGGGTTCCGTCTCTGCTTTTTGACCTATAGGTATTCTGTATTCTGTGGTCTCTCCCTCCAGCCTCCTCCCCTCCAATTATTACAGAAAGACAGATTGGGGACAGAAAGAGGGAGAGGTGGGTTCTGAGGTCTAGCTGGCTGGAGGCCCAGCCTTACCGCTCTCTGGCTTCATGACTGGGCGACCTTGGACAGGTCTCTCTCTTCCTCCCTTCAGTTCCAGCATCTGTAACTTGAGACTTGCTTCTGTCTCGGAGTTCTGCAGGGCGATCCCTTGAGATCTTGCTCATGTGGCTAGAGCTGCGCACTTGAGAGTTGCCTGCTTCCTCTCTGCTGTGATCTCTCTCTCTCTCTCTCAGCTTGAGGGCTGTCCCTGAGCTTTTTCACTCAAGGCAAAAAACACTACCACGTTGAGCCACGGCACCATTTCTAGTGTTTGACTGGTGAAGTGGAGCTCAGCGTCTCACAGGGACTTTCCCACAAAGGCTGGCTTCGAACTGAGATCCTCAGATCCCAGCCTCCTGAGTAGCTAGGATGACAGGTGTGAGCCACCAGCACCGGGCTCCACCTCTCTTTCTGCCCAACAGGCACTGGCTCTCCTCTGCCTACACGCAGTTTGCTGTGCCCTATTTCATCTACGACATCTACGCCATGTTCCTGTGCCACTGGCACAAGCACCAGGTCAAAGGGCACGGAGGGGATGATGGGGCGGCCCGAGCTCCCGGCAGCACCTGGGCGGTGGTGCGGGGCTACCTGCACAAGGAGTTCCTCATGGTGCTCCATCACGCCGCCATGGTGCTGGTGTGCTTCCCGCTGTCTGTGGTGAGTCCTCCTCAAGTCCTCCCAGCACTGAGTGGCAGAGAGCTGGTGCCCCATCGCTGCCCAGCCAGCAGCCGGGGAAGGGGTTGGTGGTGGTGGTCCTGGGTACCAGCTGGGCGCAGTGTCAGAAGGGAGGCTGGGAAGGTGGCTCAGTGGTAGAGTTGCTTGCCTAGCATGCATGCAGCCCTGGGTTTGATTTCTGGAAGTGGCGCTGTGGCTCAAGTGGTAGAGTGCTAGCCTTGAGTAAATGAAGCTCAGGGACAGTGCCCAGACCCTGAGTTCAAGCCCCAGGACTGGCCAAAAAAGAAAAACGGAGGGGTGGGGGGGGGAGGTGGGGAAGAATGCAAGCAAGATCACCTTCACCATCTTCCTGCTAAGGTGTGGAGACAAGGCAAAGGAGATTTCTTCCTGGGCTGCATGTTGATGGCAGAGGTCAGCACTCCCTTTGTCTGTCTTGGCAAGATCCTTATCCAGGTGAGTGGATACCTTAGGAGACCAGAGCTTGGAGGGGGGGGGGGGGGGGGGGGGTTGGGGGGGGAACACAGGCATGGAAGGGGGGGGGGGGGCAGATGGGCTCACCCCACCCTCCCACCCCACTCTCTGTCTGTTCCGTCTGTAGTACAAGCAGCAGCACACACTGCTGCACAAAGTCAACGGGGCCCTCATGCTGCTCAGCTTCCTGTGCTGCCGGGTGCTGCTCTTCCCTTACCTGTACTGGGCCTACGGGCGCCACGCCGGCCTGCCCCTGCTGGCCGTGCCGCTCGCCCTGCCGGCGCACGTCAACCTGGGCGCTGCTCTGCTCCTCGCTCCCCAGCTCTACTGGTTCTTCCTCATCTGCCGCGGGGCCTGCCGCCTCTTCCGACCCCGAGGCTCCCCACCACCCTCGCCCTGTCAGACCCAGGACTGAGGGGCAGGCTGGGCGCCCTCCACGCCACGCCCCCACGAGAGAGAGAGAGAGAGAGGAGGGGCTGTGGGACTGACCCGGGTGGGCTGGGGTGGGGGTCAGGGCCTCTCGCCTTGACCACCCCAAGGCTGATCAGGCAGAATCCGAAAAGGGGAGGGGGGTCACCTACCCTCAGGGGCTGAGAACCGGTGACCGAAGGCAGGGAGAGTGGGGGAACCTGTCTCCCCTACAATGCTCCAAGCCAGGGAGGGGGGGGTGGCGCTCAGAGCCTCCTCCTGCACCCCCTGTACATGCTCCCTGAGGCTGGAGCGTCCCGAGGGAGAGGACAAGGACTCACGGGGACCAGGAGTCAAAAAAAAAGACAGGGGTGTGGGCCACTCTGCTACAAGCCCCCTCCCAACCTCTCGCTATCCCCATCCATCTGGGAAGAGAGGAAACCCCAACTTATCCCCCCCCCCCCCATGGCTTCTCTCTGGAGAGGCCAGCCTGAGGAATCTTATTTATTTTATTTATTCGCCCGTATCACAGTAATCTGTAGGGGTTGGGGGGCGGGGATGTGGCTGCTGCCCCGCCCCCCCTGGCCTTCCCAGTGCTGAGCACCCACCCCACCCCCCAGGGGCAGGTGAGGGGTGCCCCGCCTCCCCCCTCCCACCAGGCTGCGCACGCACCTCACCCTCGGGGGCCCTGGCTTTGTCCCTGGTGCTACCGACCTCTTAAGGCTTCCTCCAGTCTGGGGTTCCGGGGGGGCCTGGGAGGTACTTTACAGACCGCTAATAAAGACGATCTGCGTGAACGCCACCAAGGTGTTCCAGTCCTGGTTTTTAGGGGCTGGGAAGGGATGGGGGGTGGGAATGGAAAAGGGGGGGGCGAACCTCCCCCTCCCCAGCACCCTCCCATCCCAGCCAGTCTGTTACTAGGAGGAAGAGGTGGAAGCTAAGACCTTTATTGAATCAGCCAGGGAAGCTGGATCCCAGAAAGCCCAGTGCATCGGCGCAGAGATCCTCTCCCAATCCTAAGCCCCTTTCTCAAAACTCCTGTGGGAGAATGGGGGGGGATCACAGGGGTGGGTGACACACGGGGTGGGGGGAAGGTTGTGGGGGGGAGGTCCAGGGCCACAGGGGCGCCTCACATGTGGGTGCAGAACTGGAAAAGGAGAAACAAGAAAGCCAGCACCAGGACAGTCACCAGGATGTGATGGAAGAGCCCAGGGTCGGAATCTGCCAGACAAGCGGGGGTTCAAAGGGCTGCTCTCCTCCAGCCCTCCCTCGCCAGGAGGGAGGGGTGCATCCTTCAACTGGTTCATACCTGTCTTAACAAAGATGACAGGTTTCTCTCCGATCATCTGGGCCACAGCCAGAAGGCTGGCTTGGTCCGAGTCTGGATAATCAAAGAAATCAACTCTGTCTACGAAGATGGGGGAGTCAGCTTCCAGGGCTAAAGGCCCGCTCCTCTTCCGGCTGGGTGCTAGGACCCAGAGCAAAGTTTGTGACAAGAGTCCTGAAGACCCTGTCCCCAGGCCAACAGGACAGCTGGTGGGGTGGGGAGGTCTAGCGAGGAGGGTGGAGGGAAAGGAGAAAGTCCCTAGAGGTGAATGCCCCTCAATGCCCCCCAACACCCTTCTTCCTAGTATCCTTCTTCTGGCTTCACCTGTGTCTATGGCGCCCAGCCCTGCCAGCCACACCCACAAGTACACCCATCGCCACAGCCCCATGATCCCCTCCACTCTTGTTCTGGGTTGAGACTCTATGACGTCATAGTCCAGAGCCATTCTGATGGTTCCCTCCGGCTCAAGGGAAGAAGGTGCTAGAAGTTGTGACTGTTTCCCCAAGCATGTGAACTAGGAGAGACTGGGACCGCCCTGTACCTTCACCGGTGATAGGATAGTGCTAGTGGCTGTGGGAGGAGGGGCTGGGGTGCTGCTGGGTGGGGGAGCTCTTGCCTAGGATGTGTAAGGCCCTGGGTTCCATTCCATGCACCACCACCACCAAAAAAAAAACACCAAAAGTAAAATAAAATACTATATTGTGTGAGGCTGGTGCTCACGCCTGTAATCCTGGCTACTCAAGAGGCTGAGACCTAAGGATCACAGTTTGAACCTGGCCCAGGCAAGAAAGTTCATGAGATTCCTAGCTCCAATTAACTATCAAAAAGCTGGAAGTAAGCCGGGCGCTGGTGGCTCACGCCTGTAATCCTAGCTACTCAGGAGGCTGAGATCTGAGGATCGCGGTTCAAAGCCAGCCCGGGCAGGAAAGTCCATGAGATTCCTAGCTCCAATTAACTATCAAAAAGCTGAAGTAAGCCGGGCGCTGGTGGCTCACGCCTGTAATCCTAGCTACTCAGGAGGCTGAGATCTGAGGATCGCGGTTCAAAGCCAGCCCGGGCAGGAAAGACCTGACCCTTATCTAAAATAAACTGCTAAAAAAAAAAAAAAAAGCTGGAAGTAGGGCTCAAGTGGTAAAGCACCAGCCTTGAGAGAAAAAGCTTAGGGGGCAGTGCCCAGGCCCTGAGTGTAACCCCCAGGATTGGCACACACACACTCATACACACTAAAATACAGTCAGTGTTGTCTGTAGCTCATGCTTATAATCCTAGCTACTGAGGAGGCTGAGATCTGAGGATCATGTTTCAAAGCCAGCTTGGGCAGGAAAGTCTGTGAGAGTCTTAGCTCCAATAAACTACTCAGAAAAAACAGATGTGGTGCTGTAGCTCAAGTGGTAGAGTGCTAGCCTTGAGCACAAAGAGGCTCAGGGACAGGGCCCAGTCCCTGAGTTCAAGCCCCAGGACAGGGTGGGGGCGGGGCAGGATGATAAAAGGAGGTTGTTATAAAACACAGGTTCAAAGCTTTGCTCTTTGCTTGTAGACTTGTGTGTTTGTTGGCATGTCATGGCTGGACATAAAATACGAAATCACTTCAGGGTGAGTGACTGATGCTCATTTTGCTCTAGAATATATGGGCCTTTTTCTTTTTGTTTTGTGTCAGTCCTGGGTCTTTTTTTGGTTGATTGAGGGGCTTGAACTCAGGGTCTGGGCACTGTCCCTGAGCTTCTTTGTCCTCAAGCTAGCCCTCTACCACTTAAGCCACAGCACCACTTCTGGTTTTTGTGTGATGAATTGGAGATAAGAGTCTCATGGAGTCTTTTCTGCCTCAGCTGGCTTCAAACCTCAATCCTTAGCCTCCTGAGTAGCTAGGATTACAGGCATGAGCCACCAGCACCCAGCCAGTACTGGGTCTTTAACTCAAATCCTCACATTCTTGTCTAGCTTTTTTTGTTGAAGGCTGGTGCTCTACCACTTGAGCCACAGCTCCACTTTTGGCTTGCTGCCGGTCACTTAATAAGTATTTTGGATTTGTCTGCCTGGGCTGGCTTCAAACATGGATCCTCAGTTCTCAGCCTCCTGAGTAGCTAGTATAACAAGGGAGCCACTGGTGCTCAGCTTAAATCTTATTTATGAATGGTCACACAATTCACTCCTCACCAAGACACATTTGTTTCTGCATATGAACAATTGTATAGTGATCAGATTTATTGCTGGAGATTGAACCCAAGGCCTCATGCATGCTAGCCAAGTGTTCCATCACTGAATCACATCCCCCCAGCCTATAGACTGATTATTTATACCGAGGACAGAACCAGGAACAATGTGGAGGGGAGCGGAGGGAAGAAATGTGGGGAACACACGATTCATGAAGACAAAAGTTTTCCTTCCTGGGGTTACCCCTAGGGCCACAAGGACCTGGCCCCATCCATCCACAGACCCAGTCTGAAGTGAACAGCAGAGAATAACCCAGGCGGTGAGGACCGATGCAATGGCAGGCTCTCGCCACCAGGTGGCAGCACTGCCCAGGCCTCCACTTCACCTCTTCTCAACCCGCCCGGGCCTCCTCCCGCTTCTTCCCACAGGTTGCATGTGGTGAGGCAGGAAAATGCAAAGCCAGGTGAAGGCCATCAGAGGAAGCCCCAGCCTTTCCAAGGGCAGGTCTCTTGGTCACCCACAGGGCCTCTGCAGGCTCCCCTCCGTGCGTCTATTTCCCCTTTGTTGGCCAGGGCACTCCCCCACTACGTCTTGTCCCTGCTCCCCTCCCCCTTAACTTCCCAACAGCCATCTGCACTCCAGTGGCCCCATCTCAGCTTGTAAGAGGGAGCTGTCTTCTGATTGGCAGGTAGGCCTGTCAGTCACTGACTCGGTTCAGCCTACCACAGCCAAGGACACTTCAGGGTCTCCTTGGTCTTAACTCCACAGATGCACAGATGGCCTCGTTGCATAGCCTCTGAGCGACCCGGAGCTATGACTCTCCCTCAAAGCCAGGCATATGTGAGGGCCTCTGCCCAAGGATGTCCTGTCCTCAGTGACCCTAGCTCACCTGTTTTCCACGCAGCAATCCAGGAGAGGAGAGAGAGAGAGAGAGAGAGAGAGAG
>NW_012267230.1:5220611-5224439 GCF_000151885.1 Dipodomys ordii
AGGTATGAGTCACCAGCGCCCAGCTTTCCCCTATATTTTCTCTTCAAAAGAGGGAATGGCTGGGCACAGGTGTCTCACACCTGAAATTCTAGCTACTCAGGAGGCTGAGATGTGGTTGATCTTAGTTCAAAGTCAGCCTGGGCAGAAAGATCCATGAGACTCCAGCTCTAATTAACCAGCAAGAAGTCTGGCTGGAGGCATAGCTCAGGTGGTAGGGTGTCAGCTGAGCAAGCAAAGCTGAACAAGCACAGGTCCTGAGTTCAAATCCTGGTGCTGCCAAAATGAAAAGGAAGTGACTGGTCCAAGGACACAGGGCCATAGGAGGGGTAGCTGGGGCATCCTGACCCAAAGGCAGTTGTTCCTCTGGGTTAGCTAACAGAAGAGGTCTACAGTTTACAACCCTTGGGGCTGAGTACAGAGCTTCTCATTTACCTCTAAAGAATACACACAGAGCTGTGGTGTGGCTCAGTAGGAAAGTGCTTGTCTAACATGTGCAAGGTGCTGGGTTTGATCCCCAGCACTGGAAAACAAAAACAAAAAACCAAACCCCAGCTCACACCACCAACAAGCCTAGTGGTACACACCTGTGAACCCAGCTACGGGGAAGGCGCAGGTAGGAGGATCAGAGTCCAATGCCTGCCTAGGCTAAAGCTCTAAGCTCTATCTGAAGAAGAATTTAAAAGCGAAAAATTCTGGGGGATGGTAGAGCACCTGCCTATCAAGCTTGAGGCTCTGATGTTGATCCCTAGTGTAGTGAAGGAAGAAAGAGAGAAAAAGAAAGGAAAGAAAGAAAGAAAAAGGAAAGCAGGAAAGGTAAGAAAGAGGAAAGGAGAGAAAGAAAAAGGAGCCGGGCACCTATGGCTCACGCCTATAACCCTAGCTACTCAGGAGGCTGAGATCTGTGGATCACAGTTCAAAGCCAGCCCGGGCAGGAAACTCCGTAAGACTCTTATCTCCAATAAATCATTAGAAAACCAGAAGTGGTGCTGTGGCTCAAGCGGTAGAGCACTCGCCTTGAACTGAAGAGCTGAGGGACAGCACCCAAGCCCAGAGTTCAAGCCCCACGACCGACAAAAAAAAAAAAAAAAGGAAGAAAGGCAGGCAGGCAGGCAGGAAGGCAGGAAGGAGGGAGAGAAAGAAAGGAGGAGAGGAGAATATGGGCTGAGAATGTGGTTCAGTGGTAGAGTGCTTGCCTAGCATGCATGAAGCCCTGGGTTCCATTCCTCAGCAACACATAAAGAGAAAAAGTTGGAAGTGGCTCAAGTGGTAGAGTGCTAGCCTTGAGCAAAAGAAACTCAAGGACAGTGCCCAAGCCCAGAGTTAAAGCCCCAGGACTGGCCAAAAAATAAAAAAGAATCCATAGACAAGACACTTTTTTTGGGTGGGCAGGGGTCAGCCATGGGGTTTGGACTCTGGGCTTGGACACTGTCCCTAAGCTCTTCAGCTCAAGACAAGCACTCTACCAGTTAAACCATAGTGCCACTTCTGGCCTTCTGATGGTTTATTGGAGATAAGTCCCATGGACTTTCCTGCCCGGGCTGGCTTTGAACACGATCCTCAGATCTCAGCCTCCTGAGTAGCTAGGATTACAGGCGTGAGCCACCAGCACCTAGCAAAGACACTTTTGGTTCACATAGTAGATGATCCATTCGTCTATTGATTGCATCATTAAATAAATGTCTAATGTATGCTTTTCTGGCTTTGTGCTGGGTGGGACTCCACTATTTATGGTTTAGATGGAAATCACCAGTATGCAGTTTTTGTCCTCAGAGATAGTGGGAGAGAACCCAAGGATGACTGTCATTCTAGAACAGGTGATGTCTATGAGGAGTCAACATTCGCTATCTCTACGTTTACTTTGATTTTTGTGTCAGTACTATGGCTTGAACTCAGGGACTCACATTCTCACTTAGCTTTTTTGCTCAAGTTTGGTATTCTACCACTGGACCCATGGTAAGGATCCGCCCATCTTGCAGACCTAAGCTTAGCCCTCCATGACAGGGCCTGCTCAGTAGGTGAGGCCCCGCCCACTTCCGGCCCGGTGCTATAAAAGGGGCCTCCAAGGAGCCAGATGGCACCATTTCCCCCCTTTCCTCATGAGAACTTGGCCTTGTCAGCTCTGCTGGCAATAAATCTTTTCCTAAAAGGGTGACTTCTGTCCACATGGTCTCTTGGGTTACTTGCTGCCTAGGTTACATTTTTCCTTTCACCTCTTTTCAACCTCTTTTTTTGGGGGGGTGGGTGGGAGGGGTTTGGTCAGGTGTGGGCCTTGAACTCAGGGCTTGGGCAATGTCCCTGAGTTCTTTCGCTTAGGGCTAGTGCTTTACCACTCTGAGCCACAGCTCCACTTCTGGGTTCTTGGTAGTTCATTGTAGTTAAGAATCTCAAGGGGGCTGGGAAGGTAGCTCAGTGGTAGAGCGCTTGCCTTGCATGCATGAAGCCCTGGGTTCGATTCCTCAGCACCATGTAAGCAAAAAGAAAAAAACCCAGAAGTTACGCTGTGGCTCAAGTGGTAGAGCGCTAGCCTTGAGCTGAAGAGCTGAGGGACAGAGCCCAGGCCCAGAGTTCAGGCCCCACAATGGGACCCCCCCCCAAAAAAAAAAAGAATCTCAAGGACTTGGCGAAGTGCCAGTGGTTCACACCTATAATCCTAGCTACTCAGGAGACTGAGATCTGAGGATCACGGTTCAAAGCCAGCTTGGGCAGGAAAGTCCGTGAGACTCTTATCTCCAATTGAGCACCAGAAAACCAGAAGTGGCACTGTGGCTCAAGTGGTAGAGGGCTTGCCTTGAGCTGAAGAGCTGAAGGACAGCGCCCAGGCCCAGAGTTCAAACCCCATGACCCACCAAAAAAAAAAAAATCTCATGGACTTTCCTGCCTAGGCTGCCTTTGAGCCTCGATCCTCAGACCTCAGCCTCCTGAGTAGCTAGGATGAACCTCCCAGTTTGCCAAATCGATGGTTCCTGCTCTATTCCTGTCTCTCAGCAGGCTGTCCCTCTCTCGCCCTGACTCCAAGCCCAGTTCCACGCCTGGTCTTGCCAGCTCAGCCTTGCTTGGGTCTTCTCTAGCTACATCTTCTCCCTAGGTGATCTCATCCCAGCTTCATGGCTTTAAATATCATCTATATGCTGGTGACTCACAAATGTATATTTCCAGCCCAGACCTCTCCTTTGAGCTCCAGACTCCTGTATCCAGCTTCCTGCTCCGTGTCTTTGGGTATCCAAAAAACATCTCAAACTCAACAGATCCAACTTGACACTCGTGATTCCTACTCCACACTTGCTCCCTCTCTTGTCTTTTCAATTAAAAAAACGTAGCTGGGTGCTGATGGTGGTTTGCACCTATAATCCTAGCTACTTAGAAGGCTGAGATTTAAGAATCAGTGGTTCAAAGCCAATTCTGGCAGCAAAGTCCATGAGTCTATCTCTGATGAACCACCAAAAAGCTGGAAATGGAGGTATGGCTCAAGTGGTAGAGTGTTAGCCATGAACAAAAATGCTATAAGGGACAGCACCCAGCCCTGAGTTCAAGCCCCTGGACTGTCACCCACGTACCCACACAGAAAGCAACCATCATTTTTTTCTAGATGCTCTGCTCAACACGGAAATCTAACACCCTTCTCAGATCGCAGATCCCTCCCTCCTTCTACCTGATGATCCACAAATAAACCCCGGTTGGCTGACTTCCCATAGAAACCTCACATCTGGGGCTGGGAAGGTGGCTCAGTGGTAGAGCGCTTGCCTTGTATGCATGAGGCCCTGGGTTCGATTCCTCAGCACCACATAAGCAGAAAAAGCTGGAAGTGGCCCTGTGGCTCAAGTGGTAGAG
>NW_012267230.1:5225319-5227713 GCF_000151885.1 Dipodomys ordii
GAAGAGAGAGAGGAGAAAGAGCAGGAAGAAGAAGAAGAAGAGGAGGAAGAGGAGGAGGGATAAGGAGAAGAAGAAGAAGAAGAAGAAAAGAAATCATGTCTTGACTGATCTAACCGCCCCCATGCATGGACATTATAGTTGCTCCCATCTTTTGGAATAAGTTGCTTAAGAACCTTGAAGGATGGGGCTGGGAAGGTGGCTCAAGTGATAGAGCGCTAGCCTTGAGCTGAAGAGCTGAGGGACAGCGCCCAGGCCCAGAGTTCAGGCCCCACGAGGGGGGGGGAGGAGGGGGGAGGAAGAACCTTGAAGGAGGGCTGGGAATGTGGCTTATGTGGCTTAGTGGAAGAGTGCTTGCCTAGCATGCATGAAGCCCTGGGTTCCTCGGTAGCACATAAACAGAAAAAACCAGAAATGGCACTGTGGCTCAAATGGTAGAGTGGGAGCAAAAAAGAAGCTCAGGGACAGTGCCCAGGCCCTGAGTTCAAGCCCCAAGACTGGTCAAAGCAAAACAAAAAGAAGAATCTTGAAGGGTTAGATGCAGTGGCTCAGGTTTATAATCCCAGTTACTCAGAGGCAGAAATCTGGAGGATTGAAATGTGAGTCTCACCTGGAGAAAAAGTGAGATTCCATCTCAAGCAACAAACCAGGCATATGCATGCCATCCTAGGTACCCAGGAGGCATAGATAGATCATGTCTAATGCCAGCCTCAGGCAAAAATATGAGAATCTATTAAAAAAGGGGAGGGGGCACTCAGAGCATAGCCTAAGTTAGAGAGAACTTGCACATGCCTAGCAAATGTGAGGTCCTGGGTTCAAATTCCAGTATTGTAAAAAAAAAGGGGAGAGGAACAGAACACAAACACATAGCATTTTTTATTTTATTATCTTTTTTTTGGTCAGTCATGGGGCTTGAACTCTGGGCCTGGCACTGTCCCTCAGCTTTTCAGCTCAAGGCTAGCGTTGTACCACTTGAGCCCCAGTTTTATGGTAATTAATTGTAGATCAGAGTCTCACAGACTTTCCTGCCTGGGCTGGCTTTGAACCTCCATCCTCAGATCTCAGCTTCTGAGTAGTTAGGATTACAGGCATGAGCCACTGGCATCTAGAGGCACAACAACATTTCTGTCTCTTAAGTCCTCAATACTCAGGGATGCTGGCAAGCCAGCCCCAGTCTGAGGCACTGGGGACTCAGATGAATCAGCCCCTGCTCTCTGCAGAACTCCCTGGCTGAGAGGAGACACACAAACATAAACAAGGCCCAGACAACACTCAGCAGGGCTGTCCACTCAGCAGGGCTGTCCAGGTATCTAGGCGCTGAGGGGCAGCTGGGTCCTGGAGCTCTAGGAAGGCTCCTAGGAACAGCTGATCATTCCCTGGATGATCCTTGAAGGAAGAGCTAGTCTTCTGAGCAAAAGCCCAGAGGCCAGAAACTTGCTGGCGCACTGCAGGAAAGCGGCCAGCCTGGAGAGGACAAGATCTAGTAATGAGGCCCTGGTCTGAGGGCCTTGAAGGCCTCTTCTGAGGGTACGTTTGTGGCCAACGAGAGGGAAGGTAGTAGGCTAGGGATGAATGAGATGGCGGCAGGTGGGGTGACTAGGCTGCTCCCTCATTAGGATTTCAGGGTTCTGGGGGCTTTCAGGGCCAAGCTCTCAGCCCCTGGCCACCTGAGGAGCCGCATCAGACAGCAGGGGTGAGAGGGAGAGGGAGGGTACCCAATGGTGCTGCAAATCGGGGAGGAGACACCAGTCTGGGTGCTAGGTTGTACTGCGTGGAGAAGGGCCAAAGGGAGGAGGCCTGGGGAGGCTGCTGGGGGGCCTCCGTCTCCTCCTCAGCTGGGCTTGATGACCCCCAGATGCCTGGCCGGGACTCCCCCCACCCCAAGGTAGATTAGATGCCCCTCTCCACCTGCCGGACCCCCCAGGCCACTGCGGATCTCTAGGCCCCGCCCCTACGGACAGGAGGAGGGAGGACAGACGCCCTCCACCCCTCCCAGCGAGCTCTCTGCAGGGAGGGGGTGTGAGGAGGTGTGGGGGGGAAATGAACCAGCGTCGTCATGGCAACCGGGCGGGTGGTCTGGCCCTGGAGACCTGGACGCCAGCGTAGGGGGAAGGAGGGAGGGAGGCTGCGGGCTCCGCGGGGCGGCGGCCTGGGTCTCCCGGGAGGAGTTGGGAAACACCGGGCAATTCTCGCCGCCGGATCGGCGTGGCGCAGGGAGCCCGCGTGGTGGCGAGTGCGTGTCTGCGAAGTTGGCGGGTGAGTGTGGCCGCGCGTGTCTTGCGTCGGTGTGAGCTCGCACGCACACGTGGGCACAGGCGTGTGTGTGCGCACGGGAGTGCCCGGGCCAGACGTGGGTGGCAGCCCGGGTGCACACGCGTGTGTGTGTGTGTGTGTGTG